>NC_141217.1:16962500-17562500 GCF_054856515.1 Filicampus tigris
TGAAGACGAACCTCCAAACAAAAAAAGCAAGGTGTCTGAATCAAGCGACAAATATTTTTCTCGGGGGAGAAAGTCTCCAGTAGATGACTCACCTCTACGAGCTCCACCAGACTCACCTGACTCACCTTACTTTGATTATTCTTCATCCTCTATTTTCGACCCTTCGTCCCGTCTTGTTATCGACACCAGTGACTTTGCTGTTTTGGAATCTCCTGCCTCTCCCATTAAGGACTCTCCAGCCTCTCCTACTTTAGAGTCACCTGCTTCCCCTGTCATGCAGTCCCCTGCATCCCCAGTTTCTGACACTTCTAAAACCACATCAAAAAGAACATATACTCCTGTTGTAATTCCAGCCGTCTCCACAGTAACTATTACAAGGCGTGACCCCCGTACTGCAGCCAGTAGGAGCTCTGCTTCATCATGTAGCACATCTGGTCCCACAAATACATTGAAGAAACAATCAGCACCTTATGCTCCTCGTACAGAGGATAGCTCTACTTCACCATCTGTACCCAACTTGCCAGTGCCACCAACAAAACCATTACCAAAACCTATCCTAATGAAGCCGTCCTCTTCAGCTGATCCGCGACTCTATGGCACATCTGCAAGGTATTTATAGATATGTATGGTTAGGTATGATGTCATAAGCTTTATTGTGCATTGCAAAATTGTGTAAAATGGCTTTGCGTATGAATTTCTTTTGGGGTGGATTATTTTCCAGAAATGTGATCTCTGAATCTCCAGCCACTGGTGAAACTTCAAAGTTCCTGGCCAAGCAAGAAGTACTGTGGAAAGGCTTCCTCAACATGTTGACTGTATCAAAGTTTGCTACGAAAGTCTATTTGGTTTCAGGATCTGCCGAAACTCTGAAATTGGTAACATTTAGACAACATTTTTTTTACATCATCATCATAAGGTTGGGAGTTTAACTAAAAAATAATGAACATCTTGTTCTTGTCTTTAGGAACTACCCGATACTATTGAAATTGGTGGACGAATCATGCCTCAAACAGTGTGGGACTATGTTGCCAAGCTCAAGACCAACATGACAAAGGCAAGCATCATATGCACTCCGCTCCAGTAGTACCAGAACATTGAGGCCAATTCCTTCATTTTTGCTGTAGACTAAAAAAATACTAGTTTGAGAGATCAACCGTTGTTTCCAGGCATTTGTATCTGCAGTTGCTACATAACTTTTTTTTTTTTTCTTTTAAATTCGTGCCATTTTCATGTGTGCGTATTGGTCAGTGTGTGTGACTGATGTGTGTTTTGTTGCACATAGGTGTCCCACTATATTGATATTTACACTAGTAATAAACAACGCAAACTGTCTATTCTCGGTTTCCAACAGAACCATGTAGGCAACATAAAAAAAAACAGCTGACGGTGTAAAACAAGCAACTGTGAAGCTGTGATACAACCCAAATGTTTTCAGTCTTTACCAAAAGAGGATTGGCCTCACTATTTCAATGCTTTTGGAGTGCATTGTATAAAGTGAAATCCCCTCCATCGCAGGGCTTACGTTCCAGAACATCCCCGCAATAAGTGAAATCCACGATATAGAGATACACCTTTAAGAGGGAGTCAACCCAAAGATATATTTTGCAAGAATAGGTTCTATGCAACCCCACTAGTTGAAACAAGGCATTCTGATAAATATTGCATTTGTGGAATAAGAGTTAATCCAGCGTTTTTAGCCATCTCTGGTGGCGGTCATTTTGTCTCTTCTGTCGACTGAAAATGACATTACAAATGCTCAGGTAATAACCAACCACGGCTGACCTGTTTTCTGAAGCTGAGCTTCTTGGCTACCAGAAAAACGGTTCGTGACCATTACAACAGTTGGTGAAGGTCTGGCAAATGACTTTGCAACCATTTGCAACCTTGAACGAACCCTGCCAAAAAAAATCTACTTTTGCTACCTTCGCAAACACTCGTAAACCTTCCCCGCTCATTGAGGTATGGGCTTTTGAAGCAGTGGCTGGCTTGCTGTGTTGCTTCTTTTGTCTGGGTGGCTCCACCAATGCAATTTTGGAATTGACCCATGTCAGGATGCCACTCTGCTAACATTACATTTGGTACAGAAAGGGAAAATGCAAAAGTGATCAGCAAGCAGCACGCTGAGAGTCTACTGACAGAACACAAATGCTAATCAACGGCTGACAAAACGATAGCGATACAAGTATTTTTTCGTGACTTGATTTAAACTCAAAACTGCTGCACAATGCCGGCAAACGGTGAAATACAAAACACACTTACAAATAAAATCCGCAAAATACCATGACCGTGAACCCGCAACCCGCGATCGAGGGGGTTTTGCTGTATTAGATTCATGTCTTTGTCAACACCAGTTACATGATATACTTTTTTTGTTGTTGTTTATTAGGAGTTATGCGTGATCCGCTTTCATCCTGCGACTGAAGAAGAAGAGGTGGCATATGTCTCACTCTTTTCGTACTTCAGCAGCAGAGGGCGCTTTGGTGTAGTTTCCAACAACAGCCGTTCCATCAAGGATGTCTACCTTGTACCACTTAGTGCAAAGGAGTCCATTCCATCCATACTGCAACCTCTGGAAGGACCAGGTGTGACAATAATCGAGTTATAAATCTAGACACAAATTCATTCATTCATTCCCCTCATAGTGAGTTTTATTTAAGAAAATCTCCATTTGACTACAGTATACTGTACAGTATTCCTTTTCCTTGCTACAGTCGCCCTACCTTCATCTTAACTAGCAACTGTTTGTGTCGTTATTTAATGATTACCACCTAATAGCTTGCAACACAACAGCTTATTACTTAGAATTGAAAGCATAAGTTAAAGACACATCCATTCATATATTAGGTTGCTGCTTTAAATGAGTTTGTAGATATTGTTTAAAATAAAATTCCAGAACCAAATCCCGCCCAATGGACAAATTCTTATTTAAATCAAATTTTATGCTGCATGGTGAATGAGTGGTTAGCATAGCTGCCTCACAAGATAGGTTTCCATTACAGTTGAATACAATACAATACAATTTTATATAGCGCATTTCACAACAGCTGCAGCTGTAACAAAGCACTTTACATACAACAAAATTGCAGTATTATAACAAGTGAAAGCAATAAATTAACACAAAACACTATATACAATAGACAGTGGAAAACAGCCAAAAACTGTCAGTCTCAATTCGAATCAAAAGCCAACAAATAGAAATGTGCCCGGCCAGTTTTCAGTCGAACTAGCGCTCGTTGCTGTGGCTGCTGGACAGAGTCTCGCTGCTGGAGGGTCTGGTGTACTGGGTCTCACCCTTTGAACGTGACCGGGCGGGGTCACGTGACCAGTTGAAATGCGAAAAATTGCGATATACTTACATTTTTGCATTTTGCACATTTGTGAGGGCAATGGAAACACAGCTATTGTTTTCAGGTTCCAACCTCTGCTCCATCTTTCACGTGTCGAGATTCTGTGCATAATCTGGCCTCTTTCCACATTCCAAAAATATGCATGTTAAGTTAATTGTAAACTAGTCCATAGGTGTGAAAAGTCAGATGGGCAACGCTCAAGCTCACCTGTGATCTTTATGAGGACAAGTGCTCTTGAAAATGGATGGATGTTTGTATTTCTTGATTAAAAAAAAAAAAGTTAAATCTGTTTTCACCCAAAAATGAGAACCAATCCATTATTGTTTCTTCACAGGACTTGAAAAGAACAGGCCCAATCTTCTTCTTGGTTTGGCAGTTATCCAAAAAGCAAAGCGTTCTGGAAGTGTACTTCAGGATATAGAAGAAAAGAAATCAAAAATTATCTCTAAAGACCCTATGTGGATCCCAAAACCTCCAGTCCTGTATGGTTCTGACAAATTGGAGGTTTTCCAACCCTATGATCCCGAGACCCCTGCAAGCACAACCCCTCCTGATTCACCTCCTTGTCCTGAGTCACCGCCAGATTCCTCTTCTAATGCAGAAACTCTACCATCACATCTGATCCCTTTTAAATCAAACCCCACCGTTTCTACCTCAGCCAATGCTGCATCCGCCCAACCCACATCCAGTAACATCTCTGACAGGAAAACTCCCAGTGTTACACCACTATCAACTATCTTGAGTGCATTGTTTAAAAATAAGCAAACAACTGTCACGGTCTCTAACGAGGAACGTTGTACTACTAACGTGACAACAGTAAGTACAAAAGTATCTGTGTTTTCTCATGTGTCCGGCTCAATGGTGGATCCAATTGTTCAACAGTATGGACAGAAATCTAAAGTCAAAGATATAGAAGAGGAATGCACATTTGATCGTCCCTATGACCCAGAGGAGGAGTATGATCCAGCAATAGGATATGGAACCGTTTCTTCACAGAGCAAAGGAAACAATCATTCGGAAGACCCTCCATTATCAAGTGCTGTAGACGATGATGTGGCCTATGATCCAGAGGATGAGACTATTTTTCAAGATGTGCGATGTGATGAAAAGAAGACAAATCAAACTAAAATATCTAACTGTCCATCATCATTTCCAAATTCCACACCGGTTGAAACACAGTCTTTTGCCAAAATTCCAACCGAAACCTCGTCTCTAACTCCAGTTCCACAGAACCTTCCCACGGGTACTGTGGTCGTCTCAGCTGCTACACTGACTGAGCAGCAGCGAATGCTTGAGGAACTGAATAAGCAGATTGAAGAGCAAAAACGACAGTTAAAGGAACAGGAGGAAGCACTTCGTCAACAAAGAGAGACCGTAGGTATGTTTATGGCCCAATTTTCTGTTACTGATCCCATGATGCCTTCTCCTTCGAAGTCTCTGCCTCTCAGTCAAGTCTCATCCCTTCAGAGTGGTATAATTCACTCAGAGCCAAGACCTTCAGAATCAAAAGACTCAAAGCCCGAAGAAGCCAACAGTCTAACAGAGGCTGTTGATGCTCCCAGCGTGGAGTCACAAACAGATTGGCAAAAAGGCGCAAATGCCATTCCTTGTTTAAATATCACTTCAGTTACAGAACAAGCCCAAGTAAATGAAAAATCTTCATCTGCTGGAGAGATTGAGGATTCTGATGTCCCTTATGATCCAGAGGATGACCTTTTCAATGAAATCCAAGAGGATGTATTTCAAGGAAACACCACAAGGAATCAGGATTCCTCTTTACCTAGAACCTACACAGCTCCAATTGCATATCAAAGCAGAAGGAAGAGGTCATCACCGAAGAAGCGAAGTCATCGCGAAAGAGGCCGCTGCAGAAGTCCTTCAAGAAGATCCCACCAGCGTTCTGTTTCACATTCTAGGAAACACAGAGAAAGGGACAGGCACAGAAAAAGTGAAAGAGATAAGTCAAAGCATAGAACTAGAGATCACTCTGAACGCCAGGCACGTCACCGTAAATCACACAGTGCAAGGCGTCATTCCCATGATCGCAGGAGGTCATCATCCTCTCCTAGAGAAAACGATTTGATGCCACAAGTACCAAAAGAGATCTGTGCATCCCCTAATATCACTGAGACACAAATGCCTGTTCCTTTAAAATGTCAGTTGAACCAAGATGTTGGACAATTTGAACACTGTAACACATTAACTACTCCACTTTCTATGAAAAATACCAATGATGAGCATAGTTTAAAATGTGATAGTTCCGAGAAAGACTTTTCACAAGAAAATGTGCCCAATTTAAAACTTGAAACTTCACAACAACCAAAATCCAACAAACCTTTAAACAGCATGGACAGTGGGCTTGATAACTCAGGTGTTTTACCTTCAGAGATGAATAAACAGCTGGGAACAAGTGGAGATAAATTTGAAAGTTCAATTCCTCTAAGAGAGATTGACCCTCCCATTCGAGATTCCCCTGAGAGCCCTGATCCTGAGCCACAGTTTATTAAACCAAATTGGGTAGAAAATAATCCCTCTGCTAAATCTCATAAAATCATAGATTGCCAGACACAACTCAGTAACCTCACGCCAGCCATGAATGTAGAAAATGATTTCCAGCTTTCTGTAAGCCAAGCAACGTTGAACATACCACCACACTTTGAAGGTACATCAAACGTTGCAAATCTTATTTTCAGAGCACTTAATATACATCGTTCAGACTCGGGGGAGCGAAGTATGACAGAGAGAGAGAATGACGGGAAATACTTAGATCGAAAGCATTCAGAAATACTGAGTCAAGGGAGTGGATCTTTAAATCCAACTGTGGAATTAAGTACTAGTTTAGGACCTGAAATGAGCCGTCTTCTAAAATGTTCAAGACCGGGTAGCGATCCAGAGCAAGATACTGAAGTTCCTAATCTGAATGTAGATGAAAATATGTCTCAGTCAGAACCAGCAAGCAAGCCAGGTGTCATGGATATTGAGGGTTCACAAAATCAAGGCAGGACTTCAGATTTTACAATAAAAGGTAGTGACCCCAGTATCAAAAGTAAGAATTTCCCTCAGTTGAAGGATTTTCAGCAACATGGAAAAGATGTTGACGTAAATATAAGACACTGTGATCAAGAAAGTAGTTTAAAGTCAAATGTAGCCACATATTTTGATGAAAGATACCTGCGTACATCATCCCCAGTAATGTCAGATGAAAAGCAAACTGAAAAATGCTTAAAAAGAGGAGAAGAGGCATCCACACGTAGACCAGGACCAATGATAAATTATGGACATTTTCAGTCCAGCATTTCCTATACGGGACAAGACAATGTTGGATCTGCACACCATTTCAAGGAAGCACAGTATGATTTTAAGTTCGAAAGGAGTGTGCATAGCCTTGACATGACAGTATCAGAAAACCTACACGATTGTAGAAAGCATGATGTCATAGAAATTTGTTCTTTAGGACATGGTCAAGCTGTCGCTAGTATGGGTGGTCAAGGTTTTAGTCATAGAGTTGACTCACATGTTTCAGACAGAGGCATTGGAGAAACACTTACAGATGGCAACTATGTAAACATTCAAGGAAGAAACAAGCATGACCAATGTCCTGAGAGGACAAATGATAATAATGGTCAGCAAGACCAATGTGCTATTTCTAATCTAAAAGCAGATTGGATAACTAAAAAAACTGGTCCAGGAGTTCTCAGCAGTCAAAATATGAAAATATTTGAGTGTAAGACATATGTTGATTGGAATTGTCCCGGATCAGTTGGAGATTCAGTCAGAATTGGGCAACATACAAAAGATGACGGGAAAGTCCATCAGCCTCTTTGGAGAGGTACAACTATCGAAAGCCATGGGCCTGAAAAAATAGCTACTAGTAGTGTAGATGCTTGTAAACCACGGGTTGAAATGGAAGGGTCAAATGTAGGGCCTATAGAGCATGATAGCAGAGGACCAGGTGGTTCAGATGTCACTGGACCAAGGGAGGAGACGCTCTATCCTGATATAGAAGTCTCAGTACGTGACAGAAGAGAGCTGTGTGGTCCAGATTTCACCGGGCCAGGGGCTGTTATCAGAGGGCCCAAAATGCATAACTGGAATGTACCCGAGACTGACGTGAGAATTCCTTTGCATGATCGTAGAGGACCAGGTGCATGTGATTTCAGAACACAGGAACATAACTTCAATCCAGCTGTGGTTGATGGTGTTCTTGGCATGAAACCTGTAGGTCCTGATTTAAGAGAACCAAGACATGAAAACAAACATCCAACTATGAATAGTTTAGAATATGATGTGAGAGGACCAAATGTCTTAGATAATTTAGGATCAGGTTTTGAAAGAGGTTTGGGTAGGGAGGACCCTGCAGGGGTGCGAGGTCCAGGAGGCCATGATGTCAGGGGACAAGGGCCTGATGGAAGAAAACCTGCTATGGAATTTCCGAGGATCAATGCAAAAGGACTTGCAGGAATACATTTTAGTGGGCCAGGGAATGAAAGGAGAGAAGTATCAATCAACTGTCCTGAGGTTGACAGAAACAGATCTGAATTTCCTGATTTTAGCGAAATGGAACCCAGCAGAGGAGAAATAGGATTACCGTTTTTTACTGGACCATGTCATGAGAGACTAGGAGGGAGTAATCAGAGAGAGCATGGGTTTAAAAGGAACTCAATAGAGGATCGAGTGCCTTCTGCTGTGTGGGGAGAGCAACACACTGATGAGTTTGGCCTCGGACCTAGAAGACCAGCTTGGGACCCTCAGTCAGAAAGAGGGAATCCACATATGGACGTAACCTTGCATGACTGGAGAGGGCCAGATATTACGGGACCTGAAAGAAATCACCCAGGGCCTGATAACAGAAGACATCAACCATTCATGGAAACTAGAATGGTAGAAGCAAGAATTCCAAACAGACCAGAGGATCACCATTTCGGTCAAAACACAGAGTGCTCAGGGCCTGATAGGAGGCATCCAGATAGGCAGGGAACGAGGCACAGCAGTGTTTTTGCTGACAGGAGAGGCACAAATCATCCTTTTGGAGGACCTGGCCCAGATAAAATACTTCCACAAATGATGGGCCCTGATTGCAACAGAAGAGGTCCACATTTCAGAGCTAACTTAGAGCCTGAGCGGAAAGGCCCAGCTAGTCAAGATTTTAGAGGGCCAATATGTGAAATGAGAAATCCAAACATTGAGGGCTTGGGGCCTGACAGACGACAACAAGAAGACCGTGACTTCCGAATTATGAATTTTGAGAGAGGTCCAGGTGGACCAGGTCCTAATTGGAGAGAAAATGGGCCGGCATTCATGGGAACAGGAAACAGGCAAAGCAACAGATTAGGTCGAGATAGTAGAGAAGATCAAAGACATAGAAGGGAATGTGACTTTGAAAATAGTCATCAAGACAAGTGGAAAGCAACAGATTGCAGGTACCCAGCACCAGATCGTAGAGGCACAGACCCAGAGAAACACTGGTCAGATGGACATGAAATGCAATTTGAAAATGATTGGAACCGTCAAGATAACAGGAGTCCTCGGCCGATTCCAGAGGATATTGACGTACACGTTTTTGAATATAATACAGGGGGGCCTTGTAATGCACAGAGGGGCCCTGAAGTGAGGGAGCGGGGGCACATGCCAGATCGGACACCATTGCTTTCTGGGCCTAGGATAGTTCCTGAGGATGATTGGAGTGGTCCTGGCTGTAGGGATCCAAGGTCTTTCCAAGATAATGCTGATCCAGTGTGTACTAGGCCTGATAGAGTAGGACCTGGAAATGACCGTAGTGAGCCTGGTAGAGGAGGTTCTGAGCCAAGATGGGGATCAGAAAACATGGGCTGCAGACAACAAGGCCATGAAAGGAGAGTTCCAGTCAGTGGTGTACTTGGGTCAGTTAGTATAGGTGTTCAAGAGGTTGAAAGGCAATCACGAAGAACAAGAGGTCAAAGCATGGAATGGCCAAGGCCTGTACACGGGGTTCGTGATCACAATAATTCATTCCAAAACAGAAGAGAAGACGAGATGCAAGACAACCATGAGCGAAGAGGAATAGGAGATATAGATATTCGTTACGATGAGAATCCATACATTGAAAGGCCAGTGAGTGATGCTCGAAATTTACACCCTAGAGCAACGGAAAGAGAAAGGGGAGGTTTAGACGTTAGAGGCCCTACACCAGGTGGCCAAGGATCTGACCTTGTTTTTAAAAGGCGTGACTCTGACATGAGAAGGTTTATTCGTAACAAAATGGATATGAGGAGGGCACCTGACAACCCAAGACTGGGACACGGGCCCGGTGGGTGGGATACAGACACTGAAGTCCCTGTGTGGAATCATAGAGGTGAGGACAAGATGGGCCCAATTTTAGACTCAAGGGCACCCGATCCTTCCACAAAGGATGACATGAAATTTTCTGACATAAGTGACTCAAGACAGTATAATAGACGAGGATTAGCCATCCGAGGTAGGAGCCCAAGACAGAAGTATCAAGCAGTCCGTGGTCCTCAGCGGGTTAATCGGGCTAGTTTTGAAAATCCACGAAATCAGCAAGAAGTACAAACTCCAAAACCAAAGGCTGGCTTGCTGCCCACTCCAACTGAAGGCCGCATATGCTTACCAAATCATAAAATGGGCGATCCTAACATGTTTAGCATAAAACAAAAACAAAGAGGAGGCCACATTAACAGGCAGTGGAGTAGAGGTAGATCATTTACTCAAGACAGGCAAAGACATGAGGCGGGAAAAAGTCCCGCTGACGATGGGGGGGATAAGCGTAACAAAAGTGACAAATAGGAAGCCTGCAACTCACGTCCAAAAACTCAAGAACAATCACAGTATTGGTTAATCTTAACACACATTCAAAATATTTAATTCTGTCAATCATAACGATTTAGTAGTGGGAAGAGTCCATGCCTTAATAAACATTTAATATGACCTAAATGCAAAATAAATATAATGACTACAAAGTGAAATCTCACCAGGTATTTCTGTCAACAATGGTTGTCTTGCTTGTCTCAGTTGTGAAATTGTACACCTATGAAGCCCATGTATGTTCCTCTTTGATTGGGACTAAATGTGTCTAAGCCTAACCACTTGTAAAGTCAGGTTGTAGAGCATTTTCATGAAGATTAACAAATGTACATATATGTATATGTTTAGGTTGTAGTTAAGTTTAAAGTGTATATGTTGCTTCAGTTTATGACCCTTTTACAACAACAAAAACAATAAAAAAGGCCTAGCTTTTCAATTTGGTGTTTGATTTTCTTTTCTTCTTTTTTTTTGCCCTTGGTTTGGATCTCTACTGAGACCCATCTGTGTTGAGTTTACATTACTACATTCCCAAAACACATTTGTTAGATTAATTGACGACTCCAATTGTTCACAGGTGAGTGATTGTTTGTCTGTATCCTGTGATTGACTGTCTCCTCTCAACCTCAAGTTAGCTGCGATAAGATGCAGACCCGACTCTAATGAGGAAAAGTGCTATTGAAAATAGAAAGATGATTTTCATCCTAAATCACCTGTCGTATTTCCTTAGACTTTGAACATCTAAACCTGCTAAATCCCCCAAAATATATATCTTTGTCATTCACAAACACGTGCAATGAGATTCCCAAAACTGCAATTCCAATTAAGTTGGGACATTATGTCAAATGTAAATAAAAACAGAATGCAATGATTTGCAAATCATGTCCTATTGGATACACTACAAAGACAATATATTTAATAATACTGTCTCATTTTGAATTTGATGCCTGCTGCACATTACCAAAAAGCTAGCACCGGGTAGTAAAAGTCTGGGAAAGTTGAGGAGTGCTATAAAAATAAATAAATAAATAAAAACACACCTGTTTGGAACATTCCACTGGTGAGCAGGTTAATCGGAAACCAATGAGTGTCATGATGATTGTGTTCACTACTGTGAACAACTGTGTGAGCAAATAGTCCAACAGTTTGAATACGTTTCTCGGCCTACCAGGCACGATGGCATGCTGGGGTCTCCTGGGGCTTGGGTGTGTGTGTGTGTGTTCCTGGATGGTGTTCAAAGGAAAGTTGATGTAACACAGTGATAATCATGCGCCTGTTCCAGATTTTTTTAAACGTTTTGCGGGCGTCAAATTATAAATGAGTGGATAATTGTTTTTATTAAAAAAAAAAAAAACAATTGTTCAATTTGAACAATAAATGTCTGTAGTGTATCCAACTGAATATAGGTTATAAAGGATTTGCAAATTGTTGCATTACTTTGACGTTTTACACAACGCCACTTCTTTGCAGTTGGGGTTTGTCCGAATAGGATAAGATGGGGACAACTTGTCGAAGAAGGAATTTATGTAACTTGTGAAAAAAAAACCCTCAGATGATGCTTCACAATGATCCAATCTTGTGCACTTTTCATAATTTACCACAGGGGGGCGACACAATTCCAGTAAACCTTGATGCATTTAATGACGTTGAAATAATGTGTAATTATTTTTGATTAACTGTACAACATGAAGTGTTTTAGACTTGCATTACTTATATTGCGCACTGATTAATATAAGCCAAGAATATTGATTGGTGTAAAAATTGTTGTTGAATCAATTAGTGTGCCTGTGGTGGTGTTTTTATTTTCTGGTCTCGGTGTTCACACATGATTTTAGCGAATGCCTTTTTATGGAGGTACAGTTAATCAAATGAACGGTATATGGGGACATGTGGACATATGTACAAATGAGTGTGTTCTTGGGGATCAACTGGTAATTTCCTCGTGCCATTTAACGTGATTGAACAAACAAATGCTGAATGTTACATATTTCAAACCTTGTTATGCAGTTAGAATATGTATTCGTACAATATACACTTTTCCAAGTATTCATAGCACAGCACGTTACTGTATGCAGTTAGTAGATACGTAGTGTGTGCATTTCATCGTACAAGTAAGCTAACACAGATTTTAATAAATATATAAAAATAATTGCACTGTTACAGATACGACGATGAAACAAAACCAAAAAAAACGACACTTTGTGTCGATGTGTTCAAAATTAAACAGCTCATCCAATCACAACACTAATCTGCTTTTTTTCAAAACACGCCAAATTGACACTACAAAGTTCAAAATTTTGAAAGACTGTTCAAAGTGGAGAATTGACAAGTAAGACCGGATGTGATGTGGATGACGTATTAATTGATTTCTAAGTTAATATCGAATTTTGATGCCGCGGCACAGAGTTTGAAAAACACTGGTCAAAGTTATACAAATGGGCTCAAATATATACTGGACAGTAGTGATGGCAAAACGAAGCTTCATGAAGCACTTGGGATATTTTTTACTCCTCTAGATGGTGCTCTTGGCTAGTGCAATGGAAATTCTTATAAATCCATCTAATTCCTCTTACACACAGCTCGTTTATATGCATACACTGTGTTTACCCTGTTAACTCAACCAAAATCAATTCTGTGGTTTCACGCAGGAAGACGCTCCGTTCGTTGTGTAACGAGTTGAACCTTTTGGTGCAATTCTGCAAAACAGACACTGACACCATCTCCACGCTGAAGCGCACTGGCACCTTTCTGAAATACATCAGGGCAAATATATGGAGACAACATGGAAAATGAGAGTGATCCCCCCTCCAGCAAATGTAAACAGAGGAGGTGTCAGGGGATTGTTGGAACGTGTTGTTTTCCCAGGGGCTGCGGTGTCAAAGACTAGCAGGTTAGAGTTTATTGCCTTGCCAAAGGGCACCTCAGCAGTTCCCAGAAGCCACCAAGCTGCAAATTTATTTCTGTCCATACTATGCCACAAATATGTTCTCAAAACAAAGCACTTACTACTGCAATCTAGTTAAAATTTGACAATAGTTATTTTTTTCTCTTACTGCTGTTGTCTGACTCTACAGGATTTTTATCAGTTTACTAGGCCGAAATCCAGCTACTCTGAGAGCCAGTACCAGAATATAATGTGAGTCTTCCACTTGGAATAGGTAAGTGACCTTCAAATACTTCATCTTGTGTTATTTCAGTTCCATCATGATCAAGTTGGACATTTGTTCTATGGAGTTGGCCATTGTTACATGCAAATTCACTGCGTTGTTCAGTTGCCATCTTCCGTGAATTTTGACGATTGATACGTTGGCTTTTAAAGTGTTCTCACTTGTTGTTTTCAACAAATTTGATTAGTCCCATTAATGACTTAATCTGAAATGCACACCTTCCACTCCATATGTAGAGAACAGTAAAATTTTACTGAAAAGTGGCTTTATTTGTTCCTTCTTACAACATGTCGCTGTATCATCTATCAAGTGTACATACAACAGTCACCCACAAATAATAAATAGTGTTTAATTGTTTATGTAATAGTTACAGCACCGCTAGTACATAGTGGATGTGCTCATTGCAGAATCCAACCTCAAAAAAAGGGAAAAGAACTGCACCTAAGATTACGGAATTTATTTTACAATGTCTGATTTCTTCATCCACAAGTTTTATTTGGCATTTGAGTCTAAAGATTCAACTTCAAATGTTATGAAACAAAATTAATACAAAAAAAACAAACAGGGGGGGGGGGGGTCATCTTTTTGGGATTAGTCCACACCTGCTTGTTGTACATACATTGCTGCTTTACAGGGGCCTGATGCTCCTATTTGCATATTGAACACAAAACAATTTGCGTGCTGAGGTAACACCTGGGCTCTACATCAATGGATCATAATGTACACTCACTGTTGTTGTCAGAGTAGACCAGAGAAATGGGGGGGCAAGGACATGTACAAGGTTTTTATACACAAAGCACTCATCTTTTTTTTTTTTTCACTTGTTCAAAATCCGAAAGTCTTAAGTGATAATATTTTGACGGAATGCTGATGTTCTCGAGCACTTTGTCCATGCATCCACCTTATTGATGGATGACAGCGGGATTTTTTGGGGCGGGACTCTCAGTTGCTGTTAGAGTTGTCACATGTTGTCGGATGTTCAACTGTTCCTCGAAAATGTCACACCTGTTGATTTTTCCTTCCAACTTCTGATAGGCATATTCAAATAAAGAGGAGATTTTTGTCACCACCTTTGTCTTTAATTCCATCCTTTTCCCCCACCTTTTTTTCTTGTTGGTTCGGATGGCAACAGGAAGTGATGTTTAATAGTTTTTAGGGTTAGATGATTTCCCAGCAACTGATGCTCCCTGACAGACTGATGTGTCACAGATTCCAGGCGGTCCTTGGTGCCCAGTCCTACCTACCCTGCCATGCTCTCCAGGCTCACCTGGGTCTCCAGGGGAGCCATCACGGCCATCTTTAACAATCCCCGGGACTCCGAGAAGACCTGTGAAGAGTATACACTTATTGTGACAAAGAGACAAGTCTTGGTGTCTTTGTTTGGTTGTGACCCAACATGAGTTGCTGCTGCAGGTGGCGCCATGTGGACAGTGACCCCCCCCCCCTCTTCCATATTCATGGTTAGGCTCTTGCATGTGATTTGGGGGAACTCATTTGCTAATTTTGTGCCCAAAACATTCACTAACAGCACTGATTCAGAGTGACCCTCAAACTGGGTGGTGTTCATTGTTTGCTGGTGGTCAAAAGGATCAAGAGCAATCAAGTTCAAGATAATGCCAAGTTGGTTTATACAAGTAGGTCAACTTGGGGCTTTTATGTTCCTCACTACACATTTCTATTTGCTATACTTTTGCAGTGCTGGCCAGCATGTTTCGAAACAGTAAGTCCTCCTGACAGTTTGCCAATATTGGAAATGCTGACTGAAAATGTCTGTGCGCGGATCACAGTTGTTATGTTATGCAGTTGTTATGCCCCCTTTAGGCAGTATCGTTTGAAAACACCGAACTGTTTTTCCTTTGCACTGTTGTCTTGACTTGAGATAACCTCTGTTGAATATTGCTGCGATATAAATCAAATAAATAATGACACAGTATTGAAAGGTAACGAGGCTAAAACGAACGTGAGGCCTCACGCTGTACCTTGGTATCCTTGGTCTCCAACGGGGCCCTCGATTGTTTTGCCGACGGGTCCCTTATCACCCTGCTGACCCACGTCACCTGTTTTCAGAAAGGACAGCTTGAACAATTGTGTGTTTGGTCACATACAGGTGAGCATTGCGCTTCCACCAGTAGATAAGTCCACACTACAGTGTTACCTTGACTTACGAGTTGAATTTGTTCTGCAACCAAACTAACTCAGTTTACTGGTATAGTACATGGATCAGTTTTATCCAATGAAATGCCATAACCTCATCTTTTAAATTTTTTTTGAATGAAATATTATGCCAATTATTCCTTCAATTCATTGAGTAATCTTGTAAAAAAAAAAAGTTGAATAGACCAAGCAATTGGCTTTTATTCCTGGAAAAAAAAATGGAACATGTGTTACATGTAAAACTATGAAATACAATTGAAACAGTAAAGGCTATTTGGCCTTAGTATTGTCTTCTTAAGACAAAATAAAAACAATTTTAAGGCCCTATACTCACTTTACTTTGTATAGATGTTGGCATCCGTGCATTAAAGTGAAACTAAACCCAAGCATTTTTAAAGCAGGAATACCATGAATGTGCCAGCACTAGTAAAAACATCGTAGTCTGATCATTGATTACTATCTCATTCGTAGAGTGAGA
The DNA here is from genome assembly GCF_054856515.1 of Filicampus tigris. Classification (NCBI taxonomy): domain Eukaryota; kingdom Metazoa; phylum Chordata; class Actinopteri; order Syngnathiformes; family Syngnathidae; genus Filicampus; species Filicampus tigris. The sequence continues at coordinate 16,978,445 of NC_141217.1, forward strand.
AATATACGTACTAATCCATCAATGTGAGGGCAGCACCATGTAGAATGAAGTCATTTGCAGCTGCAGACCGGAAGTGACGCTGAATTGCAAGTAGCGCCTAGCGGCTAATAGAGCAGGCTGCTGAATTGTGTCAGCTGAGACAATATAACTTGAGAGTGATGGATTTGATCATTTTATTCTGTGTACACTACGGCTAAGATGAAAAACATGCAGCGGCTTGCCATCGGACAAAGCGTCGCGAAAAGTAAAAGCGCTGTACAGCAACTTCTTGATTTGAGAGATCCACAAAATGAAATCCAGATCGTCTCCCAACTCGGTAAGTACATGGAGATGATGATGTTTATGATCATAGCTTTTCATGTACCTTTAGTACCTAAAACAGCTTGTTCTTACTGAATATTTACAAAGTGTATGGCTTTTGTAATGTTTTTCTTGGTAAATAAAGCAGCCCAAATTGCTGAACTTACATCAGATTCTTGCAAAGTTGCACTCTCATTCTATTCTATTACACAACTTCCAATTGGAATTGGGGTTTGTAGTTCTGTTGTTAACATGATATTGAGTCATACTGGCCTAAGGCTACAGCCATTACAAACACCATACGTTCCAACTATGGTAGGCTACATGAAAGCTAGCTAACATTCATATTTATGTTACTTTATGTCAGCAACGCTTGTTGAGCAGCAATTAACAACTGAATGCTTTCGGTTCAGATGCGGGGATGTTTGTTGATGTGAAAATCGTGGCTCAACACTTTACTGCACTTTGTCGTTGTCTCATGTGTTTTGTTTCTCTTCTTGTTTTCTTGGCTCTCAGTGGGCTGCGTTAGCAATAACAATAACAGCGTTTTCATTTTGTATTTGTGTGTTTGATTGATTGTCCCGTTCAGTAAACAGACCGCTCCGTTTGTCCCCACTTCACTCGAGTGGCGCTTGTATCGGAAGCTAACTCATACGTCAAGGTACCATTATCCTGTATACATTTTAAACCGCCATACCTCTGGTACCAGGATCTCCAAGTTCTCCTGGCAAGCCTCTGTATCCCGGAGGTCCCCGGGCACCCGGGTGACCGATGGAGCCAGCTGATCCCGGCTGTCCCGGAGGTCCAGCAGGTCCAGGTCGGCCGACCATCCCTGGTGCCAGAGGTCTACGAAGATTGGCGGCCAGTTGTGCAATTTGATCTGCGGGGTGTGGCAGGCCATCAGACCGTCAGTTCCCACTTACATTTCTGTCAACATTGCAATGAATTAAAGTGGATCTTCACCATCGATCATTGAGCCACACAACTCTCTGATGTGCTGTTCACTCGCTAGTTTACCCTAAAACACAAGAGCAAGATTTTATTATGGACAGTAAAGTAATTCACACAGTTTGTTTGCTAATCTTCAAAAAGAAACACTTACGGGTACACCTGTCTTTCCAGCAATCCCGGGAAGACCCTGTTCTCCCTGGAAGCCCATTAATCCTGGTTTTCCCGGGGCCCCTCTTGCCCCAAATTCTCCTTGTGGCCCCGTGACACCTTTAGGTCCCAGTTCTCCTCGTTTCCCTGCCTGTTTCCAATAAAAACTTCTAAACGACTTGTATTTTAACATAAAGTGCTAATTAAATGTCAGCAGGAGCTAAAAATATCTGCGATTACCCTCAACGCCACTTTTTCAACAAACAAGTGAGAAAAAAAAAATAATCAAAGAATCTAGGAGCATGAAACTCATCAATGCTGTGTTTGTAATTACACAAATTGTGCTGCACCTTCATGCTACTCATTGCTTTCTTCTTTAAGCACTCATTGAAGCTGAAGAAACAATGCCTGGCACTAATTAATCCCATTGAACCTGGAATGTGAGGCAGAAAGTGCAGCGACTGCTGTAAGGCAACGGGCCGACCAGGAACACAGCGGATATACCGTCATCAGTTCTATTGGGGTGTGAAGGTTGGCTGGACACATTATTGGCAAATTGCAAAGACACAAATAAGTGCAGCCTACCTGTCCTTTTTGTCCAGCTGGTCCAAAATGGCCCTGCAAATAAAAGAGAAACAGGAAATTAGGGTTTATGTTTTAGGAAATTTGGAAATTAGAGCACCCGTCTACTAATTACTTTACATGTGAAACATTTGACAAGTATACGTACAGGTTCTCCATTCTCTCCAGGTAAACCGTCACTTCCTGCTACACCCTACAAATACAACAAGACATCACACAGTGAATCTGAAACATTCGTCCAAATAACATTAAAACAGGGGCGGACTGAAAGATGAGTTCAGATGAGGCTTTGTTAAGCATGACCACCTTGAACTTTGACTAAAATATTTACCATGTCTCCTTTGGATCCCGAAGCTCCAACCGGCCCCTGTGAGGTTGGGTGAGGGGGAGACAGAACATAAATGAGAGCAATGTTGAGACATTTGTGCGAGAGGGTAGGAGATGTAGTGGGCGGGGGCGGGGTGAGTGGTTATTTTGTGCAGCAGTGAGGTGGGCAGGTTATGGGGAAGGGGAAGCGATATAAAGACCATCTTTGTTCTGTCTTTCTAGGCTGAGGACGACTGAGTGTCGGAACTCTATTCGGGCAACACTTCTACTTTATTCCACTTCCACTAAAGATGGGATAGCCTGCGAATTGACCTCTATTTTGTACAGATGCAGTACCTAATGAGATATATGCTACTGTTGATGTTTGATGTCGGCCGAGGGTAGGCAAAGGACTCACTCTTTCACCAAACTCTCCTCGGATTCCTGTTGGACCTGGTAGACCCGGATCCCCCAAAATTCCCGTGATACCCTGCGGGACATGAAACTCTGTAAAATGACTGATGATATTAATTGTAACAAAAGCAACAGAAAACAGCAATGGTGCACTGCACTGACCTGGAAACCTTTCACTCCCTGAGGTCCTGGGTTGCCTGCAAGTCCAATGCCTCCCTGTGGGAAAAAACACCCGGCTTATTAACTACTGGTAGCATTGTAATTATAATGTTTATAAAGACAAAACATGCTTTATTGACGCGATGTGAAATGTGCTTTGTATGTCATTTCCTATGATTGTGTTTTTTCTGTCATGGCCCAGCGTCTGATGCAAGCACAAAGACCTCTTTGTCTGTACTTTCTACCGGTGTGAATACCTCTTACAGTCCCTGGCCATCTATTTATACTGACTCCACTGTCGCATACTTCTCAATCTGGAGCAGTGCAGCTCTCTTAACTTTTGATAAAAAGTCCTACGTTGCCATTCCTCCTTTTAAACTCATTCAGTGCCAAAAACGTTTTTGTATGTCTTTTGACAGTCCAGCCATTCAACCCCAGAAACTTATTTATATTTTTTTCCATTTTTTTTTTTACGTACGGGTAGAAGAGGGTCTGAAAATGTCTGGCACCAAATGAGTTAAGATAGTCCTTTGTCCACAAGTTTAAAATCCATCCATCCATTCTCTGAAGCGCTTATCTTCACTAGGGTCGCGGTTGTGCTGGAGCCTATCCCAGTTGTCTTTGGGCAAAAGGTGGGGGTACACCCTGAACTGATCACCAGCCAATCACAGGGCACAAATAGACAAAGAACCACTCACATTCACACTTACGGACACTTTGGAGTCTAGTAAAGGTTTATAAGGGTTTCCAAAATTCTACAATATTCCACAGTCGCAGTGAGTTTGAATGTTGTGCCATTGGATGTTTTGGCGTAAACTTACAGCCACTCCTCTGGGTCCTGCTATGCCTCTCTCTCCTGGTATGCCAATGTCACCCTGTGAGAAGACATGGAAGATTTGAGAAACCAGATGCTGCATTGTTCCAACTAGAATTTAATGTCGGATAGGCTCAGTATATGCCCAGACGTCCACCAGATACATACAGGAATACCTGGCTCTCCAGAGGGTCCCGTCCCCCCAGTCTTTCCTGGATCACCCTGGTGAGAAAAAAAGAAAAGAAAAGGTGTTTCGCATGGTTCTTCCTAATGTTTAAGGCTCGTAGGCTTGCGTTGAGTTTGAAAGCTTACAACTTCTCCTTTGGATCCTTTGCCACCAGCCTTTCCTTGTAGACCCTATGGAGGAAAATATATTCATTGTGAGCTTGTTTTATTGGACAGAGGACACACACACATATGTAATTGTAACTTACAGGAAGTCCATTTGGTCCTTTTTCTCCAACTACGCCATGCTGCCCAGCATCACCCTAGCCAAACACACAAACTGTGACTGTAAGATCAGTCTTAATCAGACTGTGGCTAGCTGATATCTTTAAACACGGAGCACAAGAGGCCCAAACTGTCATATGTACTTTCTCGCCATCCATTCCTGGTGTGCCATCTTTGCCATCTCTGCCAGGTATGCCCTGTTAGGAAATCAAGCACAGTCTTTCATTTCTCTGCCGTGTTATGATTGACCATGTAAGAATGCATTTTCATCAGGTGGTCACTTACGGGCTCCCCTTTGGGCCCAGCACCACCAACACCTCCTTTCGGACCAATTTTACCCTGTTCAAAGCACACGCGTGTTTACTATGTGATATTTGCAGAGCCTGCAAACTCCAAATCTTTCACTTACAATTTCTCCTTTGGGACCTCTGAAACCTTGGGGACCCCTTTCTCCAGTGTCACCCTGGAAGAATCAGATGCAACATAAACAGCTATTTATTGATGGGACCAGTGTTTAATTGTGGCCGTCGATTATGACCCAAACATCCCGACTTTTTCCGAGTGTTTCAAGAGATAAAGAGAGACTCACTGTCTTTCCGATGATGCCGGCGATGCCAGGTTTGCCTCTGAACCCCGGCAGACCCTACCGACAAACGAGAGAATAAGGGCAAAGACAATATCGGACAACATTTCCCGATGAAGTCCAATCAGTGCCATGAATGAATCAGTCTTTTCTTACTCTGTCTCCCACAGATCCCATAGGACCTGGCAAACCTCTTAGACCGCGTGGGCCCTGGAAAATAGCCAAGCAGCATTTTGAGACAGTCGTCGTCAAGAGTCCTACAATAGCTGCAATACTGAAATGACCTTACCTGTAGGCCAACTGTCCCCGGAAAACCTGCGGGACCAGGAGGACCAGCGCCACCCTAAAGGCAAACCAAACACTGAGTAAACCAACATACCCAAATCTGTAGGACAGTTGTGCCGTAGGTCATACACTCACCTTCTCTCCATTTTTCCCAACTTCTCCCTTGTCTCCTTTATGGCCTGTGTGACCCTATAAGAAGAGTCAGAATATTCAATGGCAGGATGATGATTACGTATAGGGGGTTGCCGTTCTACTCATCGTAAATAGTCACCTTAAATCCTGGCATCCCTGGAGGACCAGGAGGACCAGAGGGGCAGATGGCAGGGCACTGTATACAAAAACCACTGAGCATCCGGCTATTTATGCACCTCATTCCGGCCCGTCATTGAATACTTACCAGAAGATCACCAGTGAGATCGTGCAGAGTACCAGGAAGACCCTGAAAAAGCACCAGTTATTGTTTCATGCATGAACTTGACGTTCGAAAAATAAATGACTTACAAAGGCACTTGGTGAAAAGTGGAAAAATGTGCAAAGGTACTATTATAATAGCACTATTTTCTCACATATGATGAAGGCTGCACTTACAGGTGGCCCATCAGGACCAGAAGGTCCCGGAAGTCCTGGAAGACCCTCAGCACCCTGGTAAGATAAAGGATTTTTTTTTTTCCTGTATTCGATTAAGATTTTTTAAAATTTATTTATATATTTTTATTTTACAACTGATCACCATTCTGATCCTCTGAATAAGTTCTACTACATAAGCACATGACGCAGGGGCACTTGTGGAGTATCTGCCCGAGAGGTGTATGGAATGAAAGATAAAATAAAGATACAAACAGGGCATGGGTGATCTCTTTCTGATTCAGTGGATGACGCTCCATCTCGATTATGGCAGGAGGACAAATTGAGGCCATTGGACACTCACCACAGCACCCTGAGGTCCGACTCCACCTGGCAACCCGTTGGTCCCGGGTAAACCCTAAAAAGAAAAGACGGCAAATGTGTAATCAATACAAAGAGGACATGCAGTGAGTATATTCTTCCAGGATTCAAAACCAATAAACTTCCTGGACATGACAAGAGGATTAAAATGCTTTTATACTCACTGGAGCTCCTGATCTCCCTCTGCCCTACGGAAAATACAATAAGTATTACCGGCACAAATTCTGCTTTAAATTGTGTCAACCAGGGCATGCTGACTGAGGGCCTGGTTGATTTTATGTTGGGGTACTTACAGCAGGTCCAGGTGGCCCAGGAGGTCCGCTTTCTCCCTGTGGGGAGACACGCAAAGTCTCTGAATCAGACGCTTGGAATTGTGCAATGCTGCGTTTGTGACCAAATAGTAAGTGGCTCATGCTAGAGTCTTAACACAATATGCAAATGTAACTGATGCTCTGCTGTGATAGACACATTATTTCAACTTAATTCATTTTTGAAAATTGAAGATGTATAAAGTAATTCCTACAACAAACAAATGACTGTATGTCATTCTCAGAAAAGAATACTCGTAATACTGCACCTGGCAGTTATCATTGACCGAAATGGATTACCCCACATCATGCGCCCTCTGTGGCAAAAAAAACCCCTGACCTACCCCTCCACCTTCTCTAACTCTTTATTTAACCCCGTAACAGCTGTATTTGTAAAGGCAACAGTCCAAATAATCACAAAGACGTTACACTTTGCTTAGTCACGACATTCCACACAAACAGATGGGATGTGACTTCAGTTGCTCTCTTGTTTTTAGCTAGCTAATTAGCTAGATTGCTGGGGAAACAGAATGTTTGAAAAGCAGACTTGAAACATTTTACTTAAAGGGGGAAGTCAACCCAAACATATTGTTTTCAATAATATGTTCTATTAATTCTTATTCCACAAACGCAACATTAATCAGAATGCCGTGTTTCAACTAGTGAGCCTGCATAGAACATATTCTTGGAAAAAAATATATGTTTGAGTTGACTTTCCCTTTAAATGTAATTTCTTTTACATTCATAACGAATATAATGATAAAACGTGGACAGCACATACGGGTTCGTCACCCCCAGTCTCAGAATGACAGGGGGGGTGACATTCCGGGCCGGATTAGAGAAATAAAGCCGATTGTGATCCCTCGTTAAAAGTGTTCAGATCACGGGGCTGAGCCCGCTTGACAAATCTATCTTGACAAAGGGCATGCGGGCATCATACCGCCATCCTCATACAACCTGCAGATATATTCCATCACTGAGCTGAATTCGTCTGAACAACACACAAGACAGACTTACTGCCTCTCCTGCAGGTCCGTCCTTCCCAGAGGGACCATCAGGACCTGTCAGGCCCTGAAGAAAAGATGCATTTCATCACTTTGCATAACATTCTTGAAAAGTGAATAATATTCATTCAGTGACTCATTCTTAGAGGACATCAAAGGCAGTGTGCTGATTCTTGGTACTTACATCTATCCCCGGAAGTCCTGGCAGGCCTTGTTTTCCTGCGACTCCCGGTATTCCTGCTTTTCCCTTGAGGCCCTGCAAAAAATAGAGAGAACGCCATTAACAAAAATTGAAAATAAACATTTAAGATTTATTTGAAGACTTTCTCAAAATAGGGATGATAGGGTAAGTTCATCTTTCTTTGGAATACATTTTATAGGTAGGTGACTTCCAGGTAGGTTGCAGAGTTCTGCATTAACAATGACCCAGGGCCAATACGTGACTGTCAGGCCACCCAATGTTCACTGACGCTTTTCATATTATATTATATTATTTTCATAAATAAATATGATGAAATCAACACATTCATGTTTTTTTTTAAATATTGTAACATTCACTACTTTGAGTTTCATCTACCTACATCGATCAATCATCACTGATCTTCTGACTGCGCGGCACACATTATCATTCTCTTAACTCATTCACTGCCGGATATTTTCAGAATCTCTTTTACACTAACGTTTCAAAAAAATTGAAAAAAATATATAAATCAGTTCCTGGGATTGAATGGCTGGACTGTGAAAAGACAAGTAAATCCATCAATGGCAGTGAATGAGTTAAGGGATGGCATGAAAAATATATACAGCCCAGAAAATGTCAAATATTTAGTTCGATTTTGAACTGCAAAAAACATAACATGGGAAAAAAAAAAGAAAAGAAAAAACAACTTCAAAAAGTACTATTTTTCTTTAATGTTTTAAGTAATACACTGAAGATGCTAAATTTAAAAAAAAACTTTTTTTTAATAGTTTTTTAAATTTTATTGTGGGATATGATAAATATACAGGGCCAGTGCTGGCCACCACCCAAAAGGCTTAATGTAGGACCGGGGTTGGTTGGTCTATTAATTAAGAAAGAAATTCTAAATAATAATAATAATAATAATAATAATAATAATAATATAATAACAGTGTTGAAAAACACATTTTTAAATACATAATTTTATTTATTTTTTTTTGCGTTTTATTCTCCTTAGGGCCACGGTTTGATCTGAAGCTTATCCCAACTGATTTTGGGGCGAGGAGTTCACCTTGGACTGGTTTCCAGTCAATTCCAGAGTACACAGAAACAACCATTCACACACATGATCACACGGAACGACATGGCATGTTTTTGGAATGTGGGAGAGAAGCCCGCACAAGCAAGTGAAGAACTTGCAAACTGAGCACAGTACCCAAGAGACGGACGGACGGACCAAGAACCTCTTGACTGGGAGGCGCAAAATTCAACTATGCATTACATTTGAAAACGCATTTAATAACAACATTATTGAAATACTCACTGCTTTGCCTGAAATTCCAGGAGGTCCGGGTTTGCCCTGTAATTAGGAGACATATTGTAAAAAGCTAAATAAATATATGTATTTCATTACTTTTTTCTTACTTTAACTAAAGCAAAACCACCATAGAGCGTTAATCTTCTGCAGGCTTTGAGGGAAGAACAAACAAAGCTAAAAATGGTCAGATGATCAAATCCCTGGTTTGGATGGAGAGGATTGAAAGTGCAAGGAGGAGGTGTGAGGTGAAACTCTGGATGGTCGCACACAGCTGGGGAATGTATGAATAGACCCTGTGTGTGCCTTCACCCGACTGCTGGAACCAAAATATGTACAAATCAAATACTCTCATGTTACCTCGCAAGGGCACATTCGCGTAGTTTGTGCCAATAATCAATGTGTGTAGTGTACGCTGCTGCACACAAGTTTAGGTCATCGAGGACCTTACAACTGCAGGAACTGCAAATGATTTCAATTCATAAAAAAACGACTTCAGAAGTTGTCCATCAAGTAAGTAGGTGCATACTGAACCCTGCTCGCATTTGCCTGCTGCCATGATTGGCATGAAAGAATTGTGGGTGGGCCAGTGGGAGGGGCCACGGTGACAAAACGTTTAAGAGACCAAGGAAACACATCTTAACATTGCAAATGTGTAAAACGGGATACAACATGACAATTGAGCTACAGGACTAGGAAGTCTAAAGCTTACATGGGGTATATATTTGAAAACTCACATTATATGCAGTATTTGTTTTATATATCTGGGCTAAAAAAAAGGTTTGCTTACTGGAGCGGTGGCCAAATATACATTTAAAAATGATTGTTTTTATTTGGAATCCTGTCTGGAAGCTGACTAGACCTGCTGAAATTCACCATGTGCTCACAGGGGTCGATTCAGCGTTAGATTGGTTGGAAGCTGCCGTTGATGTACAGCAAGCGTTACAACAAAGGTCAACTCACATCAATGCCGTCCCGTCCAGGGGGCCCTGGCGGCCCTGCTGCCCCAGTGGCTCCTCGCGGGCCAGGCCTCTGCAATACAAAGGAAACAGAGCATCTTACAACATGTCACCATGCAGCAGAGTTCATTTGCAGTGACGAAAAGTTGATGTTACTTAAGTCTAGATCGTGCCATCATTGGGCATGGGAGACGAGACATAAATACACAATTTACACTAAGCAATGCAGACAGGAAAGAATAAATGAGAAAATACACCGAATCCATGGTTCAGTGTGGATTCATCCACTGAGCTTGTGTGTTTGTCTGAATGAACAGAGGTGGTATTGTGTGCACTTCTCTCAATCCGTACATTCCACAGGTTGGAGAAAAATGCTAGCAAAATCTGGCCACTGAACCAGATGCAATCAATGGATACTTTTGAATGTAATGCAAAGAGATCCGGCCTGTCGCATCATTTTAGGGAGCTCACAAAAGCAAACACTAGTTTACTTCATGTTTCTAAATAAATGAATTTGTTCCTTTCATTTTGACAGAAAATCTCAAACAAAATCGCAAATTTCTTGAAATTTTAACTCATTTCCCAGGCATTTTCCCCCTTACCAAATCCCCATTTTGATATACTGTAAATGAACCACATTTGTATACTTCAGTATTTGCTTATCACTATATTCCATAACGTGACATGATTCAAATTGAAAGTAGGAAAAGTCATCATCAATCAAATGCAGGGCCAATTTGTGCATATGTAATAATGTGACGAGGTGAACCGGCTGCTATACCCTTCATATGACTGCGTTCTGGCCCACCATAAAATAGACTAACACCCTTGAGTGCCTGGGAGTAAATAACACACCGGTTCATTATTATCACCTCCATCACAAGCTTCTGACAAGAATTGACAGATTGTGCTGCTCCGGGGGGCCTAAACAATGGAGCATTTATAAGGCCACTGATGAATGCCTACCTGGCCAGAAGAGGACGTTAAAAGCTGGCAGACTAAGAGCACCCACAGAGTCGAGAAAGTCGTCATGACTCCCAGCTCGCTCTCACAAGAAGTGTCAAAAAGCTCCAAATCCGGTCGCCGGTCCTGGCTCGCTCCCCACCCCAAAGAGTCCAACGGAGCCTTGGTTCACCTGAAGGTGCGCAGCTCCTGAATAACGTCCTCTCGGCTCCCAGATAAACCCGAACCTCCAGAAAGTAGGAAGGGGCTGAGCTCAGAATGGACTCGAGTTGCTGCGTGTGAGGTGGGGGTGAGGAAGAAAGGGACTTGACACTTGACGAGGAGGATGGAGAAAGTCGAGCAACAGTCGTTCAGTTGAGTGGGCGGAGCTCGATGACCCCAGCTTTGTGGGGTTTGCGTTTTGACCAATCATAAGACAGGGCTGCAGTGATTGACATCTTAAACCAGGGATGGGCAATTTAAATGCTGGAGGGGGCCACAATTTTTCATCAGTGCTACTGGGGGCCACATAGGACCACGCAATTCCTAACCAGGTATACGACAAAAATGCTATTTCCAATATGGACAGTATACGTGCATATGTGCTCTTAATATGTGGTTTGATCGTACATTTTTCAATGCATGTATAAAACATCCACTAACTAAACCCAACAAAAAGGGTTTGAAGGAAAAAATAACCACATTCTGTACTTATTTTTTCCAGTGCAAAAGGCTCTCTTTCATAAAAAATACCATTTATGGACAGCAAAGAACTGAACACACTAAATACAGAACTCTTTTTGTACATTTTTTTCACAAATATCAACTCACTCCATTTTTTTATACTATTGAGCTACTATGCTTTGCATTACATTATCCATCCATCCATCCATTATCTGTACCGCTTCTCCTCACAAGGGTCGCGGGGCGTGCTGGAGCCTATCCCAGCTGTCTTTGGGCAGTAGGCGGGGGACACCCTGAACTGGTTGCCAGCCAATCGCAGGGCACACAGAGACAAACATCCGCACTCACAATCACACCTAGGGGCAATTTAGACAGTCCAATCAACTTACCATGCATGTTTTTGGAATGTGGGAGGAAACCGGAGTGCCCGGAGAAAACCCACGCAGGCACGGGGAGAACATGCAAACTCCACACAGGGAGGCTGGAGCCGGGATCGAACCCACGACCTCTGAACTGTGAGGCGGATGTGCTAACCAGTCGACCACCGTGCCGCCTGCATTACATTACAAATCTGCAAAAAAGTATTAGGCCCACTCACGTTGTACTATAGGGCAGAATGAGACCCAGTGCAAGCACAACTAAGACATGTCTGCCATCTAGTGGTGATTGGTGATATTACAACTTAAAACTACAGTCATACTCTGCACATTCGCGGTTTGGCACCCGCAGATTCGCATATTTGCGGATTTGTTTTCTTTTCCGATATTTTTTCATATTTTGATTTTCTTCCATGATTTTGTCTCCCCATTTACTCCCGCTTTTAATGGAAAGCGTGTATTGAATGTTTATCAGCATTTTTTGAAGAATTATTAGGGTTTGTAAAAAAAAAAAAAAAAAAAAAAAAGATTAAAATTAATCATTGGGCCACTCAGAGTGTGGTTGCTGGCCAAATACTGCACATCCCTGGCTTAAACAAATCACTTTCTGCGTGTTCCTGCGTTATTCCTCCCACACCAACATTTTCCTAAGTCACCTTGATCAACATTTTTGGGGGGTCAATTTCTAAGGGAAAAAAAAAGTCAAATTCCCCTTTCAATACACGGAAACCGTGTATTACGTCTTTTCTGGATGGGATTGGTTTTAGCTTCAAATCTTGAATTAAAAGCACTCTATTTCATTACACAGGTCAACAAATTTTTACTAAATGTTTAAATCTAAACTTTTTTATATTAATTTTTTTTTTTTAATTCAAAATCTGCTCTCATTTTTCTCTGGCATATAAGGTTTCCATAACAATATTAATAACAATAACACTGGTCAACAATGAATTTTAATCAGGGATCCCTAAATGTATTTTTACGCTGATTTAAAAAAAAAAAGGCTATTTCCTAGCACATCATGTTTTTGAGATATTTTAATTTTTTGTTTTTAAGTTAGACCTATAAAAGTTTGCGCAGTATGGATTTTTACTGTGCGTTATAATTCATAGCTGACGTTTCAGAAAATAATTTCACCTGTTGCTGAACCTAAACTTTGATTCAAAAATCTTACTCAATGTATTACATGTTATATTATAAAATCTGTTTTATATTATTAAAAAAATGATGTGCAAGAGAAAAAACAAGGGCAGATTCAGAATCAGCGCAATACATGAATTCAGAAGTTTACTTGCCTCGCTGATTTGTAAAAAAATTTTTAAAAAATGTTGACCAATGTAATATATTTACTGATCAATTTATGCAGAAATTTAAACCACTCCAGAGGACTCACATACTTTTTCCTCCCATTGTACACTTGAATCACATCTTGATTGTTCTCTTGTGTGGTGGCGTAGAAATAAAGAATGCCCCCCCAATTTTTTGTTTTTACAGTACCTTTGAGTGTGTCAGATGCCATAGCTGAAATGTTCGCCAGTTTCATCATGTGAAATAAATTAATTTCTAACAATGAAATGTTGCTTCGATAGATAAACTGACATTGGGGATGCTATTGAAAACGGTGAGCTTTACGTTAAATGTAATCTTTAGGCCCAAGTAAAATATGGTGCCTCCATGACTTTAGACAAATAGTATACCAATTGTATCAATGAGTCAGAAAATATCTTTATTCAGCTCTTAAACCAGGTTTTCAGTTGGAGGAAAGGTCACATAGAAAGAACTCAAGTTGTATTGTTAACATTTTAACTCAAGAACATTCACAATTAAGTGCAAGTGTTGAGGGAAAAAAAAATACAAGCACCCTGGCGAACAGATTCCAAAATACCAAGAATCAAAAAATACAGATTTGAGCTAAACTTGACCAATTCCGACGCAAAGACAAACATATTTTTGATACAATCAAGCAGTCTATCACATTTTTTGGCAAGGCTTCCTGTTGTCCAAAAGTCAAATTCCCCCAAGTGCGAAAGCACCCAATATTACTGAGAGATAACATTGGTGACAATCGGTCGAAGAATGAGAGTTCATCATCAACACAAAAACAGCCTGCAAAGGGAAACACAAAACTTCCAATTCTTCAGTGCAAAAACATCTTATAGAATGATATAATAATAGAAAAGACAGGTGTAAAGAAGAGCATTTCGCTCTTTTAAATTAATATTAGTACTTTATATATTCTGTAAAGAAATTAAATGAACCTAGGAAAGTCATTTTAATGCTGTCACTATGATACATTTTACTTCCTTGATAAATTCCTTGGTTTTCAACTTATGCTCTCATTTTGTTACGTTCTCCGGTTGTTGTGAGCCACATTAGGTACACGTGCAAAATCCTGTAATATCCAATATAACAACAACATAAACAATTCCACCTTTACAAACATCTCTCTGCTTGTCGTTGGCACTAAGATGGATTCCTTGAACAATATGCTTGTTAACTGTGGTTGTGGTGGATGCTGCAAATTTAAGATGACGTGAACCGAAGCAATGCAAGTGTTCCACTGTATTATGCCGCTCTCCGGTACTAAAAAAGCTCAACAACATTAGAAACACCTGAATGATGCAGTGCAGTTCCACACTTCAAACGACCACGATAAGTAGAAAGAGATCAAATTCTCTGATAGCATTATCGTATTTCCAAGGCAGATTTTTTTTTTTTCATTTTGCAAGGGTACCTCTGTTGTAGCATATCTTTTTTTTATTATAGCATCATTTCAACATTATGAAAACCATTTATAGAAAAAAATAAAATAAAATAGAAACTGCACATTTGACTGGTCAACAGCCAGCTATGATTTCAGAGGGTCTGTCTGCCAAATATAAATCATGAAAATGGCAATCATGCAATGCATTCAAACAAACCGTGAGGCTTTGTGTACTCTCTTGCTGTGTTCACACTTGTAGTCTCGTATGCCTAAGCTTGGGGTTCAGGGGAAATTATGAAACACGTTCGGCACATTCGTACCACTTTGCTAGTGTTCACACAGTCATTTTCCCCTCCTTGGACGCCCCCCCCCAAAAAATGAAATAAATAAAATAAATTGACATTAAGTTGTGACCCAATTGATTTGTGACTGTATGGTCACAAAACGCAAATTTTCTAAACAAAAATTCAGCTCGCGAAGTTGAATCCATTTGTTATTTTACATTTGGCTATTTTTTTCACCAGCTGAGACGTCACAAAAAGCTTCTCAGAGATATTTTTTTTTTTTTTTTTTTTTACATAGCACCGTTGCAATGGCAAGTGTGAACGCAGCCTCAAGTTGAAAGGGCAACAATTCCACTTCTGCAGGACTTGGGCGCGACAGTTTCGAAACGGAACGGTGGTCTGTAAAGGACACTTCACGTCTCCCAGATTCCAAGTGTACAACAGTGACTGTGGTCAGAGCGTTTTCGCTCAACACTGAACAATCCCAGCAGCTCCTCACAGACGATCAACTTGACTTCAATTCGCTGGAGAGTTGGGCCTCGACTGACTAAGAACTCTTCATGTATTGGCCACGCTCGGATCTAAACTACCGGTAGAAGGGTTTGACTCCATGTCGACATCCTCCACCTTCTTCTCACTTGTCACTGTCAGTTCATCCCTAGTTTTACGGCTACTCCCGTTTGCGTGCAACCCTTTGTCCTCTTTGTCTGGCACTTGAGTA
The DNA here is from genome assembly GCF_054856515.1 of Filicampus tigris. NCBI lineage: Eukaryota > Metazoa > Chordata > Actinopteri > Syngnathiformes > Syngnathidae > Filicampus > Filicampus tigris. The sequence continues at coordinate 16,993,857 of NC_141217.1, forward strand.
AAATCAGTCCTGGGGATCTTTTCTTCCCTCCCCGATGACAGGCTAGGTGAGTGTTTTGAAGTCTTAAGGGGCGTTTGAGCAGGCGAGCTCATTTGGCCGGGGGCAGTGTCACTGCCGGTCTTTCCCTCCGCCTGGGCGCCGCTCACGTCCGCGGTGGAGCCGTTGCTCCGCGCGAGCGAGTTATCTTCCCTCTTCTTCTTCGGTGGCTTCTCGGTGTTCATGTCTTCGTCCGTTTGCATGACGTGGTCTGGCTCCTGAATGGCATCCTGTGAGCTGTTTGTGGCTTTCAACTTGACGTCTGCGCCGGGCTCGGTTTTGACGCTCACAGTGTCGGGGGTGGGCGACTGGTCCATTTCATCGATTTCGTCGACGGACTCGCTACTGTTGCCTAAACTGTTGTTATTGGACTCCGAATTCCCATTTCCAATTGTCATTGGATCTGCTTTTGGGTGAGGGGACATCTCAGGCTGTTGGAGCTTGTCTCTATTTGCTTCCGTTTGTTTCAGCGCCTTGCCGGCGTTATCCAGCTCCTCCTCTTTGAAGTGAACCCCTTTCTCTCCATCTTTGCTTTTAGCCCTTGAGTAGATGTCGTCCTTACCTTCTCCATTTCCAATGGCGTCAGATCGTTTCTCTGCCTTCCTGAATTGTTTCTGAATCTTTCTGGGGCACCACACAAATTTATCCTTTGGCTCAAAGTGAAGGTAGGCGAAGCGCACGAGCTCTTGGCGCTTTTGTTTATCCAGAACTGCAAACAGAAAATAGTCCAGTACGCTGCGTTTTACATTGCTGAGGTTCTTCTTGACCAACGTCTCTTCGAGGAAGAAGTGCACCAGCGGCGCCTGATAATGCTCGAAGCCTAGCTCTCCCAAGCTCTTCAGGATGCGTGTGATGCGCAGGTTGTTGTGCATGTTCCTAATGGAGATGAGACAGTCGAAACTGAAATGGCCATCCTGAGCGTTCATATGAGGCCGGTTAGTGACATGACAATATTAGAAGGCTTACCGCTCGAGGTTCCCGAAGCGCTCTTTCCAATTCTCTGCTCGTGTCACCTCGCCAATCTCTTTGTTAACCAGGCGGATCCCGTAGAAGCCCAACATGAGTTCGTACGACTCCACTAGTCTCCTTTTGGCATCCTCGTTTCTCTTAAAGGCCTGGGGACAACAAAGGGAGAGTAACAAAAAAAAAAAAAAACAGGAGTAAAAGCGAATTCTTTTTTTTAACTTCTTTTAACTGCCAACGCTAGGAAACTCACCTCAATCTCCTTTTTGGTGAGTTCGGAAGCCATGTAGTTGACCCCTGGTTCACGGAGCGGGAACAGCCTGATGAAAGCAGGATGAAGATAAACAATATTGATGAGTAGATGCACGAGGCCGTCGCACTCTTTTTATATGGCCACTATAGCAATTAATAAGTGTTCATGTTTTTGATTCTTATTATAATCGTCTGATTTAATCGGCCGGACGATTCATTGACGGACGGCCGTTTAAAATTAGAGATGGACCGACCCATAGGCGGGTACTATTTTTTTGCCCCTCTGAAAAAAAGGTGAATGACGGACGACGGAAGGGTACCCACACTGCTGACAGATGACGAATAACAGATGCTCAATTTTTAGTCAAATGCCCAGCTCTGCATGTATGCATTGAGCACACTAATTAGTAAGGGTTAGACCGTATGACTATTCACTCTGAGTACTCACGATACGAGAGTACGGACACCTCAAGTACTTTTGATATTTTAAAATGTCGCAATGACAAAATATTGTGAACAAATACCTTTCTTTCTGAAACAGATTATGATTTGCCGACGTGTTGAACTGCCGTAGTATAGCGTCAACTGATGCTGAGGATGACTTACTCCTCCGATTTTGTTCGCCTAAAGTATCGGTGGCTGGTATCGGCAGTCTCTACGAAAACCTTTATCTGGTATCGTTACTCTCCTATCCCTACTAACTAGCAATGAAATAATGCACATACCACTGAATGTACGAGTGGACTCTCTCCAGCCTTTTGTAGTCATTTTTCCATTCTTTGAGGAAGGAATCAATGTAGACCTCTGTGTCATGTAAGAAAATAGCATGTCAGTGTCGTGCAACCTTTCGCTAGAATATTGTGCTTTAAGTATCATACCATCAGGTGCAGAGGGGAATTTATTGAGGTAGAAGTGCAAGTTGTTCATTTTGTCCTCTGAGCACTCGTCATCTGCAAGATTCTGACAGAGGAACAGAATTGCATAATTGAATCCAACACGGAGTCAGATGATTGGAGTGTAACTGTTCAGCACTTACAGGGTATCCTCTTCTGTAGTTCTGCATGTCCTTTGCTGCCCTCATGTTTCTGGGCGGGTGATGCCGCTGTGAACCACCATGGCAGTGAATAAACCCACGTCAAGCATTTCACCCACATTTAGAGTGATAAATCTTATGGATAACATATAATCCTGGACACTCAGTACAACTAATGCACAAGACAGATATCAACAAACTACCACAAAACATTGAACATCTGTCTCAGAAAAGGGAAGGGAATTACCATTTGTGGGTTCAGCACAACTTTACAATATTAAACACACAACTAGCAGTTTATCAATTCAAAAGAATGCAGAAAAATATGCTGCACACAAGGTGTGGGAGAATAGAAGTATGTACATTATGTACGTATATGTTCTACAGATTCTGCACTGACTGACCGGTGCAAGATCTGAGGTGGCGCGCCTCCTCGGAGGCGCTGCTACGGAGATTCTCGCATTGACCATCCGGGCTGGGTTTTGCAGAGAACCCACTTCTCCAAAACTATCTTCCTGTAGCGCTTCATCATATCAAATGGATTCTCACACTATTTGAACTAACATCTTATATACAGCATTATGTGTTAAATGTCATTAATATTTGTCAACTGTGTGCTTGTGAGGCCCTTTAAGATTCTTGCGATTATGGGCTGTATAAATAAATTTGACTTCACTTGACATAACGTAAATTCATGCATATAGGGAAGAACAATTGGGTATGTGGGTTGTATGTACAGTATAACTAGATACAGTATTAATACAGTCAACCCCCGCTATTCATGTGGAACTAAGGGTGGCTACCTGCAAATAGTGAAAATCAACAAAATAATTGACGGCCATGAAATTGAAATAAATTGGGGAATTATTTTTCCCCCCATAAAACTGATAAAAATTCAATATGTTCTACGATATAAAAATGGAAAATTTAGTAAAAAAAAAAAAATTTCCCCGGTGAATGGGGGGGGGGGGGGGGGAATCCAAAACATTTGGTTTTCATCCGAAAAAAATAGACGAATCTGCTGGTGGCGTATTTACACCGGGTATGTGTGTATAGGTATTAATGGGTACATACGTAGAAATTATGAATACGTACTGGTATATATTTTGGCCTGCACTTTTTCATGGATAAATTATCTTTGGTAGTGGTAATGGTGAAGGCGTTGGTTTAAAATAAGTTTTAATGTATTCCTACTCCCAACTCTCTACCGTCAGTCCAAGTGTTTCAGTAGGGGAAATTGTTTTTTGTATGGCTCTTATGAAATAAAATACTCAACCAATGAAATCCACTTCGTTTTCGACTTAGAAGGTACGGCAATTACCCATCCGATTTTTTAACAAATTACGAATATCGCCACATGAAACTCAAATCGAATAAAGTATGCTCACCCACACAAGGGAGCATATAATGTAAGCTAGCGTCATTAGCCGGCTAGCCTGTCGGGCTAGCTAGCAAGAAGCTAATATTCGCGCTGCATCAAAAGCAGCAGCAACAACAACAACATCCAGCTAAGTCAAAGTCACCAGATTTAACCCCAGACCCTCACAATGACAAGTAAGTCAAGCTTTAACTTCGCGTCTAGACAAGCACTCACCGACACTAGAGTCCTGGATCGTCGAGGTTGACCATCTCCGGCCGGGTCTTCTCCATCACTCTCGGTGTCCCACGTCGAGTCGTACTCGCACACACAGTCGTCCTCCATAATTCCCCCAAACGACAAAAGCCACCTAAAGCTAGCCGAGCTTGCTCCCCGACAAAGATGTGCATGGATCCAGCGATACTTGCACGTCCTTTCAGGTTAGCCGAGGACAGCACTGGACCGCCTCTCTTCGCAGGCCACCATCGTCTCTCTTTTTCCCTCGAAGGGGTGATGACGCCTTCCCTCAGGTGCTTCAGTGGGCGTTTTCGTCACAGCGCTCACAAGATTAAAATACAGTTCGCAGTTGAAACGTTCTCCTGTTAATTCCAAATACTTGATCAAGCTTAAGGGTGAGAGGAAAGAATTCAAAGATGAATTGATTGACATGAAACAACCATTATCTGACAGATTTGTTAAAGACGATTCAAGTGATATAAGTATCATTTTCCTGGAACGAATATGAATCGTCTTTGAAAACAGTGAAAATGCACCAATTTCTGGTCAACGCCTCAATGCAAAGTCAGTGGGGGTCGAGAGTTTAGGGGTGATCTTTTTGTAGTATTTTGAAACTTTCACTACAATCAGTGGAAAAATGTTAAACACTGAAACAGACAACATACAACGATGATGTTGATTATTTCTAATTAATTAGTTAAATGACTCCGGTCATTACGCAAACAAAAGGTCAGTCAGACTTCAACAAGAATCTTTGAAAAAGTTGAAATTTTCAACAGAAAAAAAAATCTGAACGCCTCCTTTAGTGAAGTCATAAATAAAATTGTAAATAAGGCAAATAAGGCAAAATGATGACTATTATTGCTGCACATATTTTTTGGGTAATAGATGCCATGAAAACAAATTAAGTCGAGAATGAAAAAAAAACACTCCACAAGTTGTGAATGTACATTATAAGGCACCAATGTATCAGTTAGGAGGCAATTTATGCATGAAATTAGCCTTGGAAGCGATAGCAAATGAACCATAATAGCAGGTCAAAGTAACATCACAAGGGACCAGCAAAATGTAAGGGCAATGGTGACAAATTTACTTCACATTTGGCTGACATTTTATAATAAATATGGACGTTTGGATTTGAACAATGGCCTAACTAAAAGTTTTTGAAGGGGGCTTGTCAACTACAAATGCGGTGAAATGTTGAGCAAGTCTTGGACCACATGTAGCTTGATATTTTTGAGAAATTTTAAAGTCATGATTAATACAATAAATAAATAGATATGTAAAGAAAAAAGATTAAAATTAAAAGTAGGACAACTGTTGTCAGGTTCACACCAAGTGAGACATTAGTAAACAACGCACAAAATGAGGAAAGAAGACACTCAACACAATATTGTCATTTTACTTGCGCAAGGGGAGCGAAGGGAACTACCGCAACAGTTCCTAGCAACCCTCTGATAAGCACCTCCACCTCCTCGCTTTTTATTTTCTTAGGAATCCCTGATTACAAAGGTGTCCCAACTCTAAGGGAAAGGGGGGCGAAAGCAGTTGCTGACATTCTGAGTTTGGTCTGCCTATGTGTGTGCGTGTGTGTGAGTCATTATTATGCATGTCTGAAAGCAATAAGGGATGCAAAGCAAGCTGGGCCTAGATCAGAACAAGGCTAAAGATGAACATCTATTCCTACAAGGCTAGATTAGAACGAGGCTAACGTCTAGACTACAACAAGGCTAAGGCCAGTCATCAAACTTGTATTCTGCATAATTCAAATGTGGGACAGCAATCATCATAACATACTAATTATCATATATTATTCTTACTATTCTATGCCATTCTTAGTGGTTATGGTGACCGACCACACATTTAGTAACTTCTCTATAATGCCTCCTCAAGAAATTTGTTACTTCTGACCTGAGTTGTCAGTCTGAGCTTTATATGTGAAAAATGGTAGCCTACGTGACAAAGCTTGCCTTTACCAAATGTGAGTCTTGATTGAGTACATGGGTGGAGGTTTGGTTATCATGTGTGACTATTTCGAAGGCAATCTTTTGGTTTATGTAGGTTTGTATGGTTTATGTTTATGTATGTATGATTGCAGAGAAACTCTTCCTCTCTGATGACAGTGGACCCATTTGCATTGGATAGGGACGCAAATAGCGAAGATCCGTGTATAATTTATAATTTGCACCGGCATCACGTTGATAATTTATGCTAAAATTAGCATGAAACAATAAATAAAGCATGAAATATTACTATACTATTACTATAAAAGGTCCACACAACATTCCCTTAATGTATGCACACATTCACAAAGGCTCAAAAGTCACAGATTTAGTGGTTTGAACAAATGATTGGGACCATACTGTCCAGAGCTCAACAGGAATTGGTGAGAACTATAAATAGAATCACATATCATTACAGGAGATTTATTGTTGACGGCCATTGGTGTGAGTTTCTATTTTTAGTCTTGGTTGCTGTGGAAACTGGAGGGCTCGGCATTCAGAGTAGCTATTTAGTGTTGCCGCTTCATCACTTGTGCAGTTTACTCAGTGAGTAGGGAAACATTTGTTAATCTACAGCAAGATGAAACAAGTTACAGACACCCCAGTTGGATTGTGCTAATCGGAGATTAGTGACGAATATAGACATGTTACTGTCTGAGATACCTTCCTGTAATTAATGCTGAGCCAAATAGTTGGCAGTTTGGGACCTTTTGACCATCGTAATAGGGTAGGAGGTGGATACTCACAAAGCTCATGGCATGACCCCTGGGGTTTGGCCCATTCTGGTCAGATGGCTATATGACCAAATTGTGTGTGTGTGTGTGTGTGTGTGTGTGTGTGGTGGTTCGGGTGTGTTCTCCCCCATCTTCATCTTCCTTCCTTGGGACACGACCATCCTCATTTCCAGCTTTCGTGGGTCACTGGCTTTCATTCGCCCTTCCAGGTGGGATACTTCCAATGTTGGGGCCGCCTTTCACTCATGGTGAGGTGCAGTGGGTGGGGGTGGCTAGTTGGTCCCCATGTCCCTCCCTCAGGGACTGGTCACGGCTACTCGGAGGGGCTGGTGGACTGCCTGAATCACTGAGCTGGGGTGGTATCCTCTTGACCGGGTCCCCACGCAGTGGGCATCCAGGCCTGTGCTTCCAAATAACATTTTTTCCTCAAAATTCTACACACAAGAAGTTCCGAATCATCAGGACTCTTTCTAGAGATGGCTGCCCTCCTAAACCGAGCAATCGGGAGGGAAGGGCCTCAGTCAAGGAGGTGACCAAGAAACCAATGGTCAGTCAGAGATGTCAGAGCTCCAACGATCCTCTGTGAAGAGAGAAGAATCTTCCAGAAGGACAACCCACTCTGCAGCACTCCACCAATTAGGCCTGTACAGGAGAGTGGCCAGATGGAAGACACTCCTTAGTAAAAGGCGCATGACAGCCCGCCTATCCATCTAAAAACAGTTGGGTTAAAAATAACACAATTTTGGGGCAAAAATCGGCCGATCCAAATGGGTCAATTTGACCCACCTTCTTACGTTGTTTTGTACATAACTTACCCATTTTCAAAGTTGAGTCAAATTGACCTAAGTAATGGATCGGTCCATTTTCGACCTAGAATTGTATTATCATTAACCCAACCCATTTTTGGAGTGTAGAGATTTCCAAAACGGACCTGAAGGACTGTCAGACCATGAGAAAGAAATATTCTCTGGTCTGATGAGACAAAGATTAAAATCGCTGGCGTGAATGCCTGGTGCAGGAAACCGGGCACCGCTCGTCACCTGACCAATGCCATGCCTACAGTGAATCATGGGGATATTTGTCAGCAGTAGGGACTGGGAGACAAGTCAGGATTGAGGGAAAGATGACTGCAGCAATGTACAGGGACATCCTGGATGAAAACCGGCTCCAGAGTGATAAGAACTAGGGCTGTCAATTTAGCGCGTTATTCTCGGCGTTAATCCAACCCCTTTTTGACGCCGTCATTTTTTTTTATCGCGTGATTAAGGTTTCCATAGCAACTAGCGGCTGCATTGATAAAAGCTGCTGGTCACCATGAGCTATGCATCCATCCAATATCTATACTATTCTTAAAAAAGCTTTAGAGTAGAGGAGGCGTTACATCTGCTTCAAGATATTGACGATGAGGATGAATTGCTCATCTGACACATGCACGGCGGAGTCCTCCTGCCCCGCGGTGATAGACGCGACGTACAACGGTAGTGTGACGCTTAAAGGTTGTTCTTCCTTATCTTCGGAGGCCGTAGTATGGAGAGTTACAATATAGGTTTGACTTTATGTATTTCTTCTGGCGTCTTCCTTGCTAAAGAGAACCGACACGGCAGGACAGTGTTTGGTTGAGTCGTGTGAGTCAGACGTGAACAGTCTCGCTCGAATTCACCTCGCTCTCTCGTTTCTTCTTAGCGCCGTACCAAACCAAATCAAAAAGGAATAAATACTTAAGCACAATATAAATAAAGAACTATATACTCACAAAACAATATTGCAGCATTTTAGAAAAATAATACAATACAAAATAATATGCCGTTTGCTTCAAAGCAGCTGTATTTTATAACAGCAGGAACCATGCAGCGCAATCGAGAGCCGCACGGGACAATCTCAGCGGTACACCACTTGTTTCTCGTTCAGTTATCTGACACAATTTACATTAAAATATATCCACAACTAAATTTTAATAAACAAAATACCTTTATAAGTCACTCGAGCAGCGAGTAATAATCCTTTTAGTCAAAGTTATTGACCAGAGCGCAATAAAAAGTGACATCCGTAAAAATGACTGCTCTCGTATCAGGGGTGGAGCCAGAACGTGGCTCATGGGTGGGCCTGGAAAAATCAGGGTGGGCCTAAATATTTCTCTTACTGAGCACAATCCTCCTATCCCGAAACATCATATATTCAAATAAAATGACAGACTGAATATAAAGTTCAGATCTTCCGAAGACAACCACAATTATGCCATTCTAAATATTCAATAAAATAAAAAACACAACAAAACACAATCTAAAAAATAATTTAATAATAATTTTAAAATATATATTTTTTCATGAATCTTACTGGGTGGGCAGTCTGTCAATCTGGGTGGGCCTATGCACACCCAGGCCCACCCATGGCTCCGCCTCGTAAACGTTCTAAATCCAAGCGCCGCTTGAGCAACAAGTCGCTCTCAAGACGAAATAAAATAAATATCTGTCAGAATAACATTAAGGTAAATGATTGTGTGTTTGGGTGTGTGCATGCACGGACGCGTGTGCATGTGAGTGTGAGTGTGTGTGCGCGTGTAGGTGTGTGTGTTTGAAAGGGCTGAGAGACCGTTTGTGTGAGTTGAATCCAATGCTTGTTTTTTCAATTGAAGAGGGAAGTCAACCCAAACATTTTTTTTCAAGAATATGTTCCCAGCAGGCCCCCTAGTTGAAACAAGGCATTCTGATTAATATTGTGATTGTGGAATATAAATCAAGCAGCAAAATGCACCGGCTTGAAGCCATCTCAGGGGTCGGCCATTTATCACTTCTGTCGGCTGAAAATGACAACACAGATGCGCTGAGGGCTCAAATAACGACTAATCATGGCTCAGTTTAAAAAAAACAGGTGAGCTGTGATTGGTTGTTACCTGAGCAACTGTTATGTCATTTTCAGTCGACAGACGTGACAAAATGGCCGCACCCAGTGATGGCTAAAAACAGGTGGATTAACTCTTATTCCACAAACGCAATAATTATCAGAATGCCTTGTTTCAACTAGTGGGGCTGCATAAAACATATTCTTGAAAAAATATGTTTGGGTTGACTTCCCTTTAATAAAGTATTTGCACAAGAAAATAAATTTTCTTATTCATGTTAAGGGTATTAAAAATTCAAGAAAATAATGGGACAGAAAAATCATGGGATTTTTTTACAATAAATAAAATATGCGATCAACTACAAGTTAACTATGAAAAAATGCGATTAACTACGATTAAATATTTAAATCGCTTGACAGCACTACTTAGAACCTCAGACTGGGGCGAAGTTTTACCTTTCAACAGGACAACGGTTCTAAGCACACGGCCAAGGCAATGAAGGAGTGATTTCAGGACAAGACATGTCATTTTTCAAATTGCAGTGCCCCTCTATCTTTTTGTTTGAAACAATTGCATTCATTTCATGAGATGTAATACGATTTAACATAAAAAATGTAAGTATTTAATACTATGTTAAGATCACTGGGAAAAAAAAAGGCAATCTACTGTGCAATATATGTGCAATTTTTGAACTGCAACGGGTCTTTCCGTTTTACATGGATTAACATAAAAGGATTTATAGTTATTCATTTCCTGTAATACATTTCCTGTAATACATTTCAGACTCATTTAACATGGCCACATCATCGACTCAAAGGAAGCCAGCACCCAATTGTCTCATTCGGTCATCCATCATAGTTTTGCCACATCTTAAAACTGACTCATGCTGCTTTTGTTTCCCCTAGCATTAATTCTGATTTCCGCCAGTCAAAGAAATTATTGTTCTGGGTATAACGACTCACCCTCCATTCTCCATTAAAACTCATATTTTATAAAGAACACTTTTTCATATTGAGATCTTTTGTAAAAAAAACAAAACAAAAGAAAACAGGTTTTCAACAGCTACAAATCAAACGCAAAAGGATGAAGCTGCTCCACTACATGTGACACAACCACATACAAGAAGGATGCCACCTTGTGTTTGAACCAACTCTTGTGAGTAAAAAGGGGTAGTTTATGTCTATGTATGTGGTATGCAGGCCCACTAGTTGAAACAAGGCATTCTGATTAATATTGCGTTTGTGGAATAAGAGTTAATCCACCCGTTTTTAGCCATCCCTTGGGGGGCTCAGGTGACAACCAATCACGGATCAGCTTCAGAAAACAGGTCAGCTGTGATTGGTCATTACCTGAGCACCGAGCAGTTGTGATGTCATTTTCAGTCGAAAGAAGTGACAAAATGGCTGACCCCTGAGATGGCTAAAAAGGGGTGGATTTTGCTGCTTAACTCATATACCACAAACACAATATTAATCAGGATGCTGTGTTTCAACTAGTGGGCCTGCACAGAACATATTCTGGAAAAAAATATGTTTGGGTTGACTTCTGCTTTAATGTCCTAAAGGGATTATTAAAACCAGTGGCGGCCCTACAGTATTGAATGGTGCCCTGTGTGTGCCCCACCCTTTGCCTGACCCCCTCCACCCACAACACACAACTCTTGTTGATTATCTTGTTCATAGAAGACTTCATCAAGAAAAATGCACCACTAAAAGATTCCAACCATATAAATAGCAAGAAAAAATAATTTACCAGGGGCACTCAAGAGAAAGTTTTACACTGACTGGCCAAATTCATCTTTGGATTTCAATGTTAAAGAGCAGGCATTTTACCTGCTAAAGGATACTGTAAACCCCAAGAAAACCTGAAAGCGGCTGTGGTGAAAGGCTGGAAAACATCACAAAGGAAGCATGCCAAGGTTTGGTGATGCCATTGCGGTTCAACAGGACTTGGTGCACGCTACATGAGGTAAAGGATTTGTGTGATTTACTTTTATGTTCTCCTAAATTATGTTGGCAAGAAATGTTGAAAATGTTTTGGGATCAGAGATGTACGTAAACCTTTCTACTTTGTAGATTTTTTTTTGTGCTGATTCTGAATCTGCCCTAATTTTTTTTTGCTTAGCGCACAACATTTTCAAAATAATACTCTTTGGAATATATAATATATTTAGATATATTTATGAATTAAGAGATATGGGTTCAGCAACAGGTGTATTTTTTTTGAAACACCTTAGCTATAAATTAAAAAACACATGCATGGTAAAATCCATAATGCGCAAGCTTTTGTATAGGTCAAATATCTCAAAATTTGATGTGCTAGAAAAAAGTAATGCAATTTTTCAAATCAGTGTCTAACATAATTTACATAATTTAGGACACTCATAGCCATTTATGAATAAACTTTGCTGTTGACCGGTGTTATGTCACAATTCTTTTTGTTCACCTAAAAAAAAAAAAAGCAGCTTCTGTTTTGTTGCAAGTAATACTATGTTCTAAGTTGTGTGTCAGAATTACTGGGAATAAAAGATTAAATATTTTGATCTCGTTAGTCTTCTGTCAAACCCAAATATTTGTACAGGTAAGAACTGGCCTCTCTGTTCCAATATTTTTGGACGGGACTGTACTATAGATTAAAATGACATGTTATCAGCCTCGAACTCACTGCGTCCGTGCATACTTTTGATACAAGTAACCATGGAAACCAGGATCATATAGAATAGGTCTCTTGAGAAACAGCGAATGTAGCATCGAACGTAATCTTTCATTTCTGTAATTCACATACACACGGACATTGCCGTGTTCTGTAGCCAGAAAATGTGTTATATGACGTCATTACAAAGCAAATGTTTCTTTGTTAGCATTAATCCCACGTACACTTTGTGTTCTTTGCAAAATGTGCCAATTCTTTGTGGGAAACCAATGCGTTCTGGTTGCAGCCTTTCTGACAATACACTACGTACAGCTCAAACTCGGAACTTGTTCCAGTACCAGCCCATGATGCTGGACTGGACCCCTCTCGACCCTCACGATGTGAGGGTGGACTTGTTGCTGCGCCGCACGCGCGCGCACGCACGCATATATACAGTATTGGGGTCTTGTTTGCGCATGCGAAGAAGAAATCTGGGGCCACTTGGCTCTCTTGCAGATCACCGCGCACGCAGGAGGTTACCGATCGCCTCCCTCCTTGCTTCTTTAAATGTAAAACGTATCTTTTCACGCAACAGGCTGATGTGAAGAGCAGCAGGAGCCCACCTGCAACTGCGGAATTTGTACGCCAGCGCCGAGGATGAAGAAACAAAACGTCCGGACGCTGTCGCTCATCCTCTGCATGCTCTCCTACTTGCTGGTGGGCGCCGCCGTGTTCGACGCACTCGAGTCTGAGAGGGAGAGCGCCCGCAGGCGCGTCTTGGAGCAGAAGCGCAACGAGATGAAGAAGAAGTACTGCTTCTCCGAGGAAGTCTACCGAGACATCGAGCGGGTGGTACTGCAGGCGGAGCCCCATCGAGCAGGGAGACAGTGGAAATTTGCTGGTTCTTTTTACTTCGCTATAACAGTCATCACGACCATTGGTAAGATACAATTCACATTTGAATCATTCATTGCTATGATATACTGTAGTCACATCACCTGCAAAGATGAGGCTCAGTTCACTAATACTTATTGATAACAAAAAAAGTTATTTTTGTGGTTGTAGATTGCGCTTGTGTACAGATGCACTGTAACATATACCACGAGTCGTTCCTATTGTTTTGGTTACCTTATTGCATGCAAGGGTGTCAAAACTCAATTTGGTCACCAGCCACATTATGGTTTTCCTTTATGACAGTGATCGAAAAATAAATGCATGATCGCCATACACACAACAAATTGATGAATACCTAGTTTTGAAATCAGAGACCAATTAACAATGTTTCTTAAAATATCATTATTCAATTTTATAAGGAGGATTGGTAGCCTAGCAAATAAATGCTCACAATAGCTCAACGTTATTAAAAGTGAAGTACACTGGAAAAAAGTGCTGTGCATTATTTACTCTATTTTATTAAGTGGTTGCATTAAATAAAATCATCTGAATCCAGACAGATTTTTTTTTAGCAGACTACACTTTCTATCTGGATTCAGATAATTTTATTTTGTGCACTTGACAAAATAAAATGGAGTAAATTCAACCATTTTTTCAGTGTAGAGGTGCAATGGCACTATTATTAGATTAATTGATAATTACTTTTGATAACTGATTACTTTTTAATATTGTCCAAATCCTCAGAATGTCAGCTTCTGAATAGTAGTAAATATTCTCCAATTTCTGTCATCCTCTACACTGAAAAAAAATGGAATGTTGAATTTACTCAATTTTATTTTGTCAAGTGGTTGCATGAAATATAATCATCTGGATCCAGATAGATTTCTTAAGTGCATCTACTTAAAAAGTGTGTCTGGATCCAGATGATTTTATTTTGTGCAACCACCTTGATGAAATAAAATGAAGTAAATTCAACGTTCCAATTTTTAAGTGTAGCTTTCATGGAGGACTGCTATTACCGGTATATACTACAGATACTACACTGAAAAAAATGGAATGGTGAATTTACTCAATTTTACATTTTTTAAGGAGATGTATAGTTTACTTAAAACATGTATCTTGATTAAGATGATTATATATTTCGTGCAACCACTTGAAGAAATATTATTGAGTAAATTCACCATTCCATTTTTTTCAGTGTAATGCTACCACATTTTATTTACATATTACATATTGTAGCTGTCCTGTGAAAAACACTAATGTCCAATTTTGGATTTTTTTTTTTTTAATTTTCATGTTGATGTGATGTCTGTAACGCGGAAACACCATTCACGTAAAAATACGAAAATTGAAAAAAAATTGACAAGTGTTTTTCAGAGGACAGCGACGATATGACATTTATTTACGTATTACTACTACAACTTTTGTTGAGTCAAAATAAAATGTGCTTTTACTTTAGAAAACAAAATTTTTGCCCCTTTTCAAAGCAGTAACTGAATCATAATTTATGTTTGTGCATTTTCTGCACTGTCAATATGCATTTTTGAATAAGGGGATGGAAATTAAACAATGTTTTGTTCATCTGATTTACCTGTTTAGTAAGATTAATAGGTTCAAATGATTGGTTACTGCCCTTAAGTGAAGACAATTTGCAAATGTGGTGTTTTAGCAAGAAACATGAAGTCGATGCACATAATTTGCCACTTAAAATGTGGCGGGCCAGATCTGACCCCCGGGCTGTGAGTTTGACACCTGTGCCTTATTTGCTCTGTGTAATGCAGTGTAGTTTACACAACCGCAAACTACCGTTATTTCCAAATGTGCATTGAAAGTGTTTTAAAATGTAGATCCACTACTAAAACTCACATCAAACTGCCTCTCATTTGTAGGTTATGGTCATGCCGCACCAGGCACGGACGCGGGAAAGGTCTTCTGCATGTTCTACGCAGTTCTGGGCATTCCTCTGACTTTGGTCATGTTCCAGAGCCTGGGAGAGCGGATGAACACATTTGTGCGCTTTCTCCTCCACAAGACCAAACAGTGCCTGGGTTTTAAAAACACCGAGGTGTCCATGGAGAACATGGTTCTCGTGGGATTCTTGTCCTGTATTGGTACCCTGTGTGTGGGGGCTGCCGCTTTTGCTCACTTTGAGGGATGGAGCTTCTTCCATGCTTACTACTACTGCTTCATCACCCTCACTACGATTGGCTTTGGAGACTTTGTGGCCTTGCAGAAAAAGGAGGACCTCCAAGAGAAAACCCTCTATGTGGTTTTCAGCTTCATGTACATTCTGGTCGGACTTACCGTTATCGGAGCCTTCCTCAACTTGGTGGTGCTTCGTTTCCTCACCATGAACAGCGAAGATGAGCGAAGGGATGCACAACAAAGGGCATCCCTGAAGAGGGACCGGGGCCTTCTTGATGGGGCCTTGAGCCTCCATCTTGTGGGCGAGCGCAGCAGAAACGACTGCAGCCGCAACATGGCGTACAGTCACAGCCACAGCCCGCTGTTTGTGCCCATGGAGGAGGGAACGAGTCGCACCAACCTCATCGGCTCGTCGGCAGACAACCACGAGCGAGGGAGGAGCCCCTGCAGACACGGTCTGCGTTCGCAGGTGACGCCCGACGCACGCAAGCCAGAGTCAAGCCTCAGCTCTCTCTGCTCCTGTGTGTGCTACCGCCTGGGCTTTTGCGATAGCCCACTCGTGGCTAGCAGTCAATGCAAAAGCTGCCATGTCAGCTCTGTTTACTACAACTCTGTCTCCTATAGGGTGCACAGCAGCTCCCCGGGCTCCAAGAACAATTCTGGACGCTCTTCCCCTGCAAGCACACACTCACCGGGCCATAGCTTCCAGGATTTCCCTCGAACAAGGAGAATGTCAGTGTGAAGGACATTTTTTTTTTTTTGTGTGTGTTAATTTTTCACCTCGTTTGGAATTTGGTCAGTGAAGCGCTTTTGCTTATAAAACAATTTTCTTTGCTAAAGCACACTACAATACTGTCAATTCAGATGCTGTTGCACGTTTTCCAAGTGCATGCTCAGTGGAATGTATAACACAATGTGGATGCATGAGTGCTTCTGTAAGACATGAAATGCCTTCTTATCCACATTTAAAGCTGTCTTTGTCTCCACGTAGCATGCTACTAAATAAGGTCACCAATATGATGAAGTATACATTCTACAGGTACATCACTGCACACTACAACCACAAGAAGACGTAATTAATGCCTCTCTGACAGGGTCATAACCTTAAACATATTTTAAATACTATTTAAGACTTGGGAAAAACATGATTTACTCTTGTATTGGATGTCATTACATTGCACCGAAATTATTTGATGGGTGAGTGGATACTTTTAAAGTAAAAAGGCCTTAATGAACTTTGACCCAGCAAATGAAAGCTGTGGCTTCTTTGCTCAGTGAATTTATTAGTATTTGCAATACATATCAAGAGCGATGGTGTGTGTGAGGGAGGGTGTGTGTGTTGGCCGGGGACGATGTATTATTGTCTACTCAAGCATTAATGCACTTGAATGTAAACATTGGTTTATACTTTAATAGATGCAGGGTTAGATATTTACCTGATGCAAAATGTAGCATGGAACAGTAAACCTCCCAAGATATTGGAAAAACACATTCGGGAGGTAGGGTTGAGTTACAATTGCGTGTGACTCTTGTGGTATTGTTTGATTACAAAAAAATACAAAAATAAATTAATAAATAAAAATACTGTAAACTATATTGTTTTTAATGGCCAAAGCATCAAATTGTCTTGTTTTTTCTACTACCTGGTATTTTACAGATCTGGGCATTTTACTAAAAATTTAGCGTTCGTTATTTGTCATCCGTCTGCAGCGTTGGTACCCTTCCATCGTTGTTTTTTTGGGGGTTGATTAGTACCCGCCTATAGGCCGGTCCACCTTTGATTTTAAACGGGCTTCCGTCAGCGATTCTGACTGCAAACTTAAATAGCAACAGATGCACACACACTATTGTTCATCGCAGCGGCCATCGAAGCCTGGCCATGAAAAATAGATTAAAGACAGACGAAAGTGTAACAATAGGATTCTTAGTTTGTGGGTATGTGTTTCCCCGGGGGACTGTTAAGTCGTTGCACAACACTTAAGGCGGACGGAAGCACAGTGTATGTGAGACACCCTGTTGAAATAAAAGTGAGCAAATGTAAGAGCTCTAACCGTCCATTCTGTATAGGAGACAGAACAGAATGAAACAGACGGATTAAACGGGTTTCCGGCAATGCTTAGTCCGTCTATTTAAAAAATGTTCATGGCAACCGTCAGCAAGACGGCCGTCCGTCATATGCTGACAGACGGACTGGTCCGTCACATAGACGGAATGCCCAGCTCTGAAAACGTTTCAGACATTTGAATTTATTTTGTCCATGACAATGACAAAATGGATGGGAAAAACGCATGGTTTGCACCTTGCGGAATGAAGACACATCAAAGACCACTTCTAACTTCAATTGTCATTCCAAAACCCACAGAGAGGAAAGCCCACACTGGTTTAGACAGTTTAGATCACCATTCGCTGGTCAAATACTTAAAGGGACGGTGGGGCCGGGATGGCCATGTTTTCACTAACAAGTTCATTTTATATATTTTTTGATCAGGAAAATGAAAAGAGTTGTCATTTTCTATTTTATCAATACATTTGGAAGAAATTAGGAAATAAGAGACATGAATAACGCCTCTTGTTGAGGAGAATGGGCGCGCTCCCTACCGTTCTAACCTTGTTTGGTTGGAGTCACTGGAGGAACCGATTACAAACCCTCCATTGGAAATCATTGTACTTTCATTGCTTATAACGTCCAAAAACGGTGATCAATTGTCACTAAAATATATGTGGACATCCCTACTAATGACCACTTCAACATATCAAAAGGATTAACCGCTCTGTGACTGATTTACATGAGAATGAGGAAATGTGGAAGTCAGCACTCAGCAGAGCTACATAGGTTTATCCTTGGACGAGCGCACACTGCTTCTTTGCTTAGAAAAAAAAAAAAAACACTGTCTCTTTGCTGATTACGGTTGGGACGGGCGAGGCATTAAACACCAGTCAGGATATTTACAGAGACTGAAGTGGGAATGGGTAGACGTGCACATTTATTTGGATGAGGAATGGCCCCAGTTTTTCGACCTACAACACGCCGTCCAATTTGGAACGTAACAGCTGAAATAGCACGTTCCAATGCGGCCACACTCTGCTGTGGAGTCTGATGCGCACGTTCAAGACACTCCTGGTGTTCGATGAGGTCTTACCCCACTCTGATGCCACTCCACTCTCGCGGCTGCAAGCGGTGTTGGACAGCGCACGCGACTGCTTGGGAGGCAAACCCGACATGAAGAGCAGGCTCATGATCACCTCCACATGCTGCGCGGACAGGAAGGAGCTAATGTTGTTGTGCTAACGCCTTTTGTTTTAACAGCCTGAAGCTAGTTGTTTCTATTAGCTGTACTGTTATCCTACTGTTAGCTGGGGAGGGCAGGGAGGGGGGTAAAGATCCATGCTTGCTTGCCCACTGCCAGTCGCCGTCTTCCTCCGGAGAGTTGACACGAGTTTATCGTAGGTAAATGTCCGGGATATAACCAGTCGGGGGTCGTGTGCGCATTCATGCTCTTGTCCGCTTCAGCCTGTGTAAGTGGAGAAGCGATCGCCACGGTATTTTTCATTTTGTGGAGGTGATCATGATGAGATCACGTTTTATGCCAATAAATCCAAGCTATTGTGCAGAACACTTTTATACTTTCACAGGGTGAAGTGGACAAGAGTAGTAATATGCATTTGCATTTTGGTGGTCGACGTTTTAGACAACAGAACTGACAAAGCGAGCACGGTAGTTACCACGCGTGACTCCCTCCCATGACGTAGACCGCTGAGATCGAAAAATAACAAACCACGCCCCAAAAGGGGGGCGGGGAAATTTGTCGTAAATCTAATCACAAAAAAAGACCTTAAATCACGACAGTCTTTTGGGGGGGAGACTTTAGGACTGATGTAATTTTTACATGCAAAGCTATTATATAAGTGCCAATGTTAAGCTCACCCAAGTGTCGCTTTAATGTCGGTTCTGCATTTCATTGAGAAGTCAATAAAGACATAGATTGGGACACTGTAATCTTGAAACTATATCGTTTGAAACAGCGGTCTTTGTTTAAGCATAGACACCGATAAGTACAGTGAGAACATATATCCGCCAGATTTGATGTGGCAGCGCCCCTCTAAACAAAGCACGTCAACTTCACTCAACTCACTCAACTTCAAAAAGTGACAACCCACAAAGTGCACAATCGCAATGCATTTCGTTCACCCATTTACACACACTAATTAAATTTGAGAATGTATGGTATTTCTTACATAAGATCAATGTCATTAGTACAGATCTGAATGTGCAGTTAGCACCTGATTAAATTTATCATCAACAGGATGGACATGTTTACCTCATGTTTATACGGTCGAATGACTTTTGAACGCACATGTTAAAATCCAGCGTGTGAAACTCGACAATGATCACGCCACAGTTTGGCTTTAGCCACAGGTGCTTCTACTCAGGGATCTCGTTTACCTGTCAGTTGAGTATAAGCACCTATGGCTGAAGCCAAACTACATCAGGGTTTTTACTTCCTTGACCTTAAGTTCTTACCAGAAAAGGAACACAAACCTACAATTACAGTATGTGACCACTGACCATAATCTTCCAAAGGTCACACGTCTCTCAGCTTGTACTGTTTAGCGTCGCAGTGTTGTCGCCCAAATACTATTTCACAATTTTTTTTTATTTCCACCATCTTAACCTATGACCGAGGATAACTTTGACAAGGGGGCCCTCTACAGGGGATAACTCTTCTTGGAGACGCTTGAGGAAGGTGAAGTTATATACTTAACCGCTAGAGGCCAGCATTGACCCGCGAAAGCTTTTCTCATCAACTCAAGCCTTCCAGCCTAAAAAAAATTAAACCAAGCTATTTATTGAAACATTTTTATCATTTCCAAGTTCAGCCCAGTACCAAATAAATCAACAATGTCTGTCAGCCAAGGTACAATTATTTTTTGTTGAAACTCAACTACTCGCAAACAACACAAACACACCACCAAACAATTGCAGATGAGCAACACCACATTCTGCAGCCTTGTTCTTCCACTGTATATGGTAATTAAACTACAGTACGTATCCACTTTCGTGACATTTTAGAAGTGTAACTTTTGATTTTTGTAATAAAGTTTGGGAAACACCGCTATAGAGTTTACGTGTTCTCCCTGTGCTTGGTGGGTATTCTCCAGGTACTCTGGTTTTCCTTCCACATCCCAAAGAGTTTGAACTGAGCCGCAAACGAGTGATGCATATACATGAAATTCATCCTCTCTGCAATGCAGAGGTGATGGGTTGAATGCAGAGTCTGCACGTTAGTGACGCACACTGGAGCATGGAGCAAAATAGCCCCTATGGATCAGCTCAGGGTTGTAGGTGTCGCTCAAAGTCACCAAAATGGCAGGTGAACTGATCTGCACAGTGTTCATCTTAACCAGGACGGAAGAGCAGACATCATTTAGTACAAATCGGATCGCATTTAGTCATAATAGCTGAAGCAGAAGTCTTTGTTATTTTCAGCCGGCCGCCAAAAGACTGATCACATGGTTGAGACTCCCTGCCGTCAGCTTCATGTGGTGACCCTTGGGAATGACACGGCGCGTGAGTGCCATATCTGCTGGCTTGTCACATGGCCAACCGTTCGATTTGTTTACAGATGCAATATGTCCATCTTGGCTGAGTACTAAAAGAAGCCAGGGGAGCTGGTACTTGCCAGCTACGTTTTTTTTTTTTCCGGCTTTCTCTCTGTTGTTTCTCACTCTGATGATTCCCTCCACAGGGAGCATTTGAAGAAGAAACACACTTTCATGGTGATCAAACATCAAGTGTTCACTGGAGTAATTGAACATTGTGACGCTTTCATTGTCTTTTGCTTGATTTACACTGTTTGACTGTTTAACGCATTTGTGTCCCTTTTTGGTTACAAACATTGCTTTGCACATTAGTTTCCTTTTTGATGCAAGACTATCCTATTGAGATGCCCCAGTGTTCCTGCTTATGACAGGTATCCGCAGCTATATTGTTGTGTGCAATACTTCTGCATTGTAGGTCACTGAAACTTGTTTGCTACAACCTTCAAACACAAAGACATGCTTATGATTCCAATGGAAGTGCTTTTTTTTTAAATTTCTTTTTAAAGTTTTTTGTTTTTGCTTTTTTTCTCATTACACTTGCAATTTATCCGATGAATAATGATGAATACATGAATAAATAAATAAATAAATAAATAATAAGCTTTGGTTTCCCATCTGAGGAAAACGTGACAGTTGAGAAATTACGTAATGGATTAAAATTGGGCAGGCATGGAAGAGTGCGCTTTGGGCCTACCTGAGGTTGATGGTGCCAAGAGATGCAAAGGAAAGGAAAAGCTGCATCACATGAACTATGAACAAACTGATGTAGCTTGATTCTCAAACAACACATTGCAGTATACTACATGAGTCAATACAGTACATACAGCGCCACTGTTAATTGCAAAATATCAAGCATGATGATGAATGATAACCATATTGTTATGGATCTTTCTAAAAGAAAGCAGGTTCAGCTAATCATTGCTGGTATAGGCTTCATTCATTTGCATTAATTTCACTATTCGGTAGCTTTCTCCTTTCCATGTCTAAGTCCACAGAGGTCACAATCCACTTTAACGGATTTATTTGTACTTGTTCATCTTTAATGGTATCATTAAAATGTCATACTTGTTCTCCTAGTCTCTTGGCAGCAAGCTCGAAACTTTCCCCTGTAATGGGCTCGCTATTGAACATTCACTGGTAATTGAACAATAATGAACTGTTCTGTGACCCGAGTGTGTGTGCGTGTGTGTGTGATTGATTCTGAAAGCAGCCTTTGAGGGCACACTGTGTTCAGGCTGAGCAGGCACACGGGTCGAGATGACTTATAAAGATGGCCTATAGAGGGCAATGTTGCATCTCATGTTACTAAATCCTCTCTCACTTCTGAGTTCCTCCTACTCGTACTCCTTCCTCTCTTTTGGTTGTAACTTCACACCATGATGGTATTCTTGGTGAACTATTCCATCACAATAATTGTAAACATTGTGTTGATTCAGGCAGCATGGTAAATTAGTGGTTCGAACTTCTGTCTTTCTGAATTTCTGGTTTGATTTTCGCCTCTAGGCTTCCGTAAACATGTTCTCCCGGTGCTCACACAATCTTCATTTAAGACTTTAATTTGTCCGCAGGTGTGAATGTGAGGGTAAACCCATCCATGCATTCATTATCTATACCGCTTATCCTCACAAGGGTCGCGGGGCGTGCTGGAGCCTATCCCAGCTGTCTTCGGGCAGTAGGCGGGGGACACCCTGAATTGGTTGCCAGCCAATCGCAGGGCACACAGAGACAAACAAACATCCGCCCTCACAATCACACCTCGGGGCAATTTAGAGTGTCCAATCAGTGAGGGTAAACGGTTGTGTAAATATCTCCTATTATTGGCTGGCGACGGACCCAAAGTCAGCAGGCTTCAGTTAACTAGTGGCATGAAATGGAAATGGATGGATGATTTAGGATTTGTGCATGTTGTGTTTCAGACACTGTGTTTTTGGCTGTTAAATATATTTAAAACAAAACTAAAATTAAAGAGCATGCTCTTTCACGTTTCGTCCTTGCCATGGTTTTTAAAATTGACCGTTAAGGTTTTGGTTTCGACACGGTCTTGGCTTGTCTTGGTCTTGGTCTTGGGTCTTGACTCCCAAAAGCCTTGGTCTTGTCTTGCTCGGCAAGTCTCGGTCTCGGATAGTCTGGTCTTGACCACAACACTATAAATATGCGGTGCGATCTAGTACAAGTCAATGCATACTGAAATGTGGTTTTAAGGAACAAGATAGAATGCAACGCAACAGAAGGCGGTTATTGCCTTTGTATGGTGCAGACACAAAGAAAACGTCGAGTTTAAGAATAAATATTAGGGTAAAAAAGAAATAGAAAAAAACAACAACCCTAAAAGCAGTATGAATTGTGCAGTGCAAATAGCAGCAAGAAGGAGGAGGAAGATGCTACGTGAACAGTTGCCAAGAAAGTTGGATGCTTGACTTTAATGGAGTGGAAAGAAAGAGTAATGATATTTATGTGCTGCTGCCAGTACTACATCGAGACAATGTGCTCATTGAAAACTGATGATGGGCAGCAAATCTACACATACAGTAATTATGCAATGATCTGGAAAACAAACAAACAAACAAACCAAACAACAGCAATCCAGAATGAAAGAGAAAACTCATCAATCATACGCTGTTGGCAGAAGACACAGTCAACTGCAATGACCGATGAAAAATTTCTCACATGGACGACATTTGAAATGTTCAATGGCATTCAAAAGTCCCCTGCTTCTGTCTTTGTATTCAAGCTTTCAGGGCAGTAATGTTTGTAAGAATTTCCCAATGCCAAATGATGTTCTTAAAAAAATAAATATAAGACAAGAATTAATGACAAGCAGTTCAGTCAAAATGATTTGGGTTCATGCACAAAAAAAACTTTCTAGTAGACAATTTGTTCATTTTGTGTCAGATATCTTTATTTTGAAATCCGAACAATGCAAACATTGTGATTTTGGTTGTTCTGACATCAAGCAGCATACCTAAATCTGAGAGATGATTTTGTATCTTTTTTTTTTTTTTTCTTTGAGATTTTTCTTGTTGACTTTTTGTCAAGTCACCGATCGTGTAATGGTTCACCCAACTGAATATACCCTGGAGGCATCTTTGGTACAATTCCAACTCAGTGATGGCATCAAAGTGAGTGTGCCCCGTGGTTGACTCATTGTGACCGTGCATTTGAGGGCGTTGTCTGCCTTTATCTCAGTCATCTGGGATAGGCTTTAGCTGCTGTAACCCAAACAACGGCAAGCGCTATACAAGATGGAATTTGCTGCAATCTAGCCGAAAGCCACCAGTCTTGCCGGTCGCCTCTCGAAAACATTACTTTTGTCAGTTCTTCGCCATAATGGCCTCGGTGAGGTTTTTCCTCGAGCACAGATGGAGAGCAACATGAAACTGTGGGGACCATCCGGGCTTATGGCCAAAACTGCTCTTTGTGTGAGCAGGTAAAATGTTTGGAGAGTGATGTGGAACGACAACAGGCCAAACATGACAAACACAATATCTCATGATGGCTGCATCACTGAATCAAGTTTCTTTTATACAGAAAAAAAGGGCTCGTGATTTTTTTCTTATTTTTTTTTTTAGCCCGAGCAATTGCCAGTGATTTATTCTGCAATTTGTTTTGCTGAAATGGGTTGAAATGGATTGTAATAGTTGTGCTTTCAGGGGTGATGTAATGGGTCAGCACACATTCTGATGAGTTGCGGTTGTGACCGTCATTTTCCTCTATCGCAGTGCACATGTGAAGTCTGATAGAATCGTTCTTTCATTGCAGTTTCACAAGCGTTCAGGGAAACCATTAATCCACCGGGGGAACAATGTAAAAAAAAAAAAAAAGTTTGCAACGGTGTTAAACTGAATACTACGTAATCCCTTAGGTGGCATGGAAGTATAAAAAAACAACTTTGCGTTCCCTCGCAAAAAACTTTGCATTCCCTTGCAAAGATTGTGAGATAACGCAACGTTCTTTTTTGGTTTTTTTTTGTGAGGAAACACATTTTTTTTTAAATGCACGTTTATGTACTTCCGGGTCAGTTTGGCAGCTAGCCTATAGTCTCTAATGCGCGGCTGTTTGAGAGACGACAGTACGTCAGAGACGGCAAGAAACATGTAGGAGGACTTGGAACACTTCTTGCGGTCAAGAGATGTCCTCTTTAGTTTAGCACTGTCTTTCGCTTATTTGGAAACTGTGCTTAATATCAAGGACTGATTTAAAAAAAATCATTTCGAGGGAACACAACAGTTTTTGCAAGGGAATGCAAAGTTATTGTGTTTTTACTTCCTTAGGGGCTTCGTAGAATACCTCACGTGCTGTATGTGATTGGTTTGAAGGATCTAAATCTATATGAATGGCTTTATACTAGCCAACAGGCTAACCAAAAACCAAAATGGGAATTACACATCGCATAATCAGCTAGAGTCAGTGTGCCTTGATCTGAGCACGGGACAAGCTGGAGAAGACCAGCCCCATAGGCAGGGCCAGCCAGGGAGGAGACCAGCCCACATTATGTTTAGATTTTGAAGACAGTATAAATGTGAGGGTTGCATGTTAGACCGCGCCCCTTTTCTGCCCTGGCCCGTCTCAGGTGAGAGCATTCGCGAGGATGGAAAAGCTGCCCAAATCTGATTATTGT
Source organism: Filicampus tigris (assembly GCF_054856515.1). Classification (NCBI taxonomy): domain Eukaryota; kingdom Metazoa; phylum Chordata; class Actinopteri; order Syngnathiformes; family Syngnathidae; genus Filicampus; species Filicampus tigris. The sequence goes on from NC_141217.1 coordinate 17,019,200, forward strand.
ATGATTCCTGAACTTCAGAGATGGAAAAGAAAACAGACGAGCAAATTCAATCGACTTGTGTGAGCCTTTATTTGTCTTTATTTGCATTGGATACCTTTTTGAAAGACAAGACAAACACACATTCAGTAAGTAGTTGTTTTGTAAATTGCTAATTGGGTTTATGGACTCCAGACCTACAAAACATTCCAACAGGCTCTTCCGGGAGTGTGTGTACCGGGAGTGTGTGTACTTTTCACATAAAAGACTCAAAGGAACCAATATAGTACATGATTAATTCTGACAGCCGGAATAATTACAGGGAAGAGCTCAATAAAGCTCTTTACATTTGCTTAGTGTTAGCTGACATTTTTTTTTTACAACCTTTTATTTTACTCTCCGTTTAGAAATCTTAACAACAGTGCAGGCCTCCTTTTTATAGTAACACGGCAGTCTCCAAAATCTAAGTCTAAAACGTTATTTACGATATACATTCTTCCTATAGCCTATTCATAATACTGTATATTGAAACAAACAACCATGAGCCATCTGCAGAACCATTATTGTCATTCTCTAAAGAAGAAGAGGCGACCCCCGCTTCCTAACAGATATTCCAATTAAATTATTCTATTTTTCAGGTATATATGCGAAGCCCTCACATTAAAGAGGGTTTTGGTTTTAAATCTCGGCTCAGACCTTTCTTTTGACTTTTATGTTATCTCCATGTGTTTTTTTTTTTCCTCAGGTACTGCTGCTTCCTCCTACATTCCAAAACCTTGCATGCTAGGTTCATTGGTGACCCTATAGATGCCAATGTAAGTGTTTGTCTATACTGTACGTGCCCTGTGGTTGATTCATAGTGACCAGTCCAGGCTGCCCCAGTCACAAATGCTCACTCGTTTCCCCTTCACATTAATTGTCAAAGTAATGGACATTGGAGATACAAATGCTTGTCATACTGTATAATGAGGTGACAGTGGTTGGTGAAGTCAATCTGACACTAGATTGTGATCTAATTATGCAGCGTAGGAAATGTCAAGTGCAGCCTAAAAGCTTCCGAGGAAGGCAGAGGATCCTGTTAAGGTGTTGCGATAAAAATATGGAAGCGCTGACAGTATAATTGAACAACTTATAGCTCACAGCTGATTACTGCACACATGGTCCCCAAGGATGTGTCTGTTTTTCACATACTGAAGCCTACTGATATGCTGGTGTGCATGATCTCGCTTTGACGACGCCTTCAAGGGCGACTACAAAGTGCTGTCACATTAAGGAGCAGCCTGAAATTTGGCTTGGTAATGATTTTAGGTGGCAAAGTGTATTTTCAGAGGCAATGTTATGCTCTTATCTGCTAGGAGTGACACACTACACAGAAGTATTGGGCCACGTGGTCACTGCATTTAGTGGAAGTCAACATTTTTTTGTGAGGTACACCGTTTGCAGATTCAACAACTTCCATTCTTCTGGGTGACTGTATAAAGAGGGAGACTGTGTGGGAATTTTTGCCTATTCATCCTGAAATACTTCTGTGAGGTCAGAGGACATAAAAGTTAGGCCTAGAAGGGTCTGATGGCTCATCATCTCTACTGTTATTCTTCCCGGAGGGGTTTGATGGGATTGAAGCTCAGGGCTCTCAAGTTCTTCCACATCACACAAATCAAATGGCCATTACTTCCTTTCTCAGGATGAAACAGAAGGGGACCTTCCCCAAGATGATTTGAGGAGCAATTTACTCATTTTGAGGAGACATTTTTTACAGGTTGATCCCAGGGACTTGAAGCAAGGGTTTTATTAAACAAAAATCAAAGGTGTTCAAACCAAAATGAAGAGACCTCGAGAGGAAACAATTGAAATGGTAAAACTTTATCTAGCTCAAGAAATAGTAATCATTTCTCAAATTTGCATTTTTAGTACATGAGAAACATAACACTTCTTTGGTGTTAAATATTAGTCGGCTAATTTAAGCTGTCAGATAATTGTAACTGATTTCAAAAGCAGGGACAAAGGGGCCAAATTACAGAACGGACCTTTTGTCAAAACGGAATTAAATCACACCTACTTTGTACAAGTAACATAAAACCTCCAATAAACCAAACGCTCATGTTTTTGGAATGTGGGAAGAAGCCAAACAGCGTGGAGAAAAACATCCAAGCAGGAGGAGAACATGCAAACTACAGGGAGCCACGTTTCTAACTAGAGACCCCTCGACTCTGAGGTAGTGGGGCACATCATATGTACCACCAGCGCTACTGAACTCATTAATAAACTCATAAATCCTGCATAAGCTTTTAAAGAAAATGATTTTACTAAAGATATGTGCATGTGGATGATATTTTTCTCAGCATGGGTGATTAAAAGCACACTTGAGTCATGAAGATAAGTGCTTATGCCTCCTAGCTTAATGTTCAGAAAATTACCAACCAGATGTTTTTTTTCACCCTTTTCCTCTTTTGTGACTTGTGCACTTTGGCGCTCTCATGCTTTTCTGTAATCTCTCAGGTTCTTTGACACCTTCCTCCTATTCTTTTTCTGGTTAACCATTAAGGAGATGAACATCAGACGGCACAGACTTTAAAGCAGTGCCAATGAAGTGTGCGGGGGACAGCAGCGGGTGGAGGAGGGTGCATTAAAGAAGTGCTTGAGATAAATAATCATATTTCTATGCACCCACGATGCAGGAGAAGCACCATCTGGGACAGGCCGTGGATTTGCATTACAATATAAATGGGAAGTTGCTGGAGCTGAAAGGGTGATGTGAAGTCATTCAGCCAGCCCCCTCACTCACTGACAGGTTGCATCTCCGTCCCTGCACCAGGCAGCAGGAAGGAGCGAGGCAATTTGTTGGCACTCGGTACACTGGTGTATGTTTGTCGCTCGACTGACCTCACCCCTCGCCTCCGTTCTATCCGCCCCGCCCCCAACCCCTCTCATCTTTCTTTAACACGCAAGCTCATCTTTTTTGAAATGCCACATCTCTGTACACGCGGAGGAGCCTGATAGCATATGCACCAGAAGCTTCTCTTTTCAGACGTGATCTTCAATGATTCCTCAGCGCTCTCATAAAAGCGCATGCACAAGTAAATCAAAGGTGCTGGGAGAGGTGCCGGTGACATGGAGGTCCAAAGCCGCATGCGACCTTTGAACCCGCATGAACACGTTATAGACTTACAACAGATCTGATCGGCTGGATTGGATAAGCAGATTTAGCCTTTTATGAAAAATCGTGATTGGTTATAATGTAGCGCACAGTTTTGAATCATGTTGATTAGCCAAAATTGATCTCTTTTACAAGGTGGAACAGAAAAGGATAAAAGATTTGGACCTGACTTATTTCGACCGGACTGGATAGTGAGTGGATCATGTCCACGACCACCACTGCTAGCATTTTCCTTGTCCCCTCCGTAGCTCATCTTGTCCTCCGCTTTTTTGTATCCACAGTAGGGGTGGCGCGATATGGGCAAAAAAAAAAAATATACCGATATTTTTCAAAAAACTCGATAACGATAATTTGACGATATTCTACAAAAAAGATTTTAAATCTGCAGATTTACAATGATTTTTGGGAATATTTATGTCATTTAAATGTCTCTGCTGTTATTCCATAATGATGTGACATTTTGAGCTGCAGTAAGTACTGGTGTACCATTGCCAACTACTAGAGCCATCATCATGGTAAATAAATGTATTTGATATGTGACGTTTGACGGAAGTGTCACCCTGCGAGAGAAAAAAAAGACATCGTCATGACAACATCCATTGTCATACATTGGCCACCGTAATCAGAATAAAGTTGAATAAGAAAGCTGCAATTTACCGAAAAGTGCATTTTCCCACTCATTGATCGCTGTGATATGTAGACTTGTGACTTTATTCATGTTTGGCTATATCCTGGCGTCAGGCTAATAAGCCGCCGTAGTTTGCGCAACATGCCTCAGGAATACAGGCTAGTTATGAATGATGCGGAATAAAAACATGTAAACTGAATGTTAACCGAACATTCAGGCTGTCACGTTTGACTTGCTCGCTAAAGTACTCTGTGTGCGTGTGTGCGTGCGTGTGTCTATATTTGTTGGTGCAACTCGGCGACTGTTTTCTGAGTGTGTGTGTATACTAAGCTTTTGTTTAGCATGCTTGCGCGGTCGCCAAGTTTTCTTCGTAATCCATATGGCTCGTGGTGCAACAGAATTGCTCTTCACGGTGACCGTTTTGGCACATCGAACGATGTTATTCCCACTGATATCAATTTTGTCAAGCTCAAACCATTTACAGACTACAGACGACGTGGACTTGCGCCTTGCTATTATTCCCCGCTGGACACTCCTCCATACTTGAAACGGAGCGGCTGCATTGCGGCCAGAGTCACGTGACTGGGTCCTGCCCGCTGATTCGTCGAATGATTATCACTTCCTGCTCCTCTGCCGTCAATGTAACCTGATTTGCCGAATGAGGGATTCGGCATTTCCTCATAATTTGCGGCCGTCGACTGACTCGTTATGATTTTCGAGGCAGTATTAATACTCGATAATGTAAAATTACACAACGTGAAAGCAACATTGACGATGATATCGATGACGATATATATCGCCCATCTCTAATCCACAGATATCAAAACAATCGTCTTCTCACGGGTTTTCCTCTCACACTAACTACAGGACTTCTGACACCATGTCGTGTTATTCAATAACCCGCGTTGAGTCTGACTGTAAGTATAGCGTGAATATTTTATTTATTTCGCGGGGTCCCTCTCTGTCTCTGACGTCATCCGGAACCTCTCCACTGTACTACTGAAAACAGTTAGACCACAGATTACAACATGATAAAACATTTGCAGGCGAGCGGAAGATAGTATGAAATATAATATTGTTGTAACACACCAGTGTACTGTATTCTCTCTAAGCCTTTGAATCGTTCTTATATTTCTAGCAAAAAGTGCTTTTGCACTACGTATGGCATGCCATCCGAGCAGTATAGTAGTTATTCACATAGCTGACATTTGCAATTTTACTACAATGCAACATCAACCTTTTCCAAACTTTGTGTCAACTATCAAATTATGTTCTGGGTCGTTTTTTATTTGGTTGTCAGTGAAAAATGCTGTAAGCCATTGTTAGTTTTTGATTTACTGTATGTTTGATTTTACTCTTTTGAAGTTTATTGAAGTAAATCAATGCATTCTTGGTTCTTTACCAATAATATATTCATGCAGTATACTGTATGTCAATGTGTATTTGTGAAACTCTGTGTCTTGGGCAGTAAGCTTACACCTTTATTTTGGTCTTGAGCTGAAAAAACGTGGCAACCCTGCTAGCTGAGCCAAGTGTCTATTTGCATGCCTTTGCATGGCCAGACTTTGCAGAGGGAGATTTCGCAATCCGACAGTGTGATAGCAATTTTTGAATACTTCATGGACGTTGGCACTGGTTTGCATGTCAGAGCGATGTCGGTAGCTCCCAACTACACGTCTGGTTCAAATGACTGAGTCTGATACTGTGACTTGGATGTACTAAGCCTGTTGAAATTGTCTCTAAGTGGTATGTTGTGTTTACCAGTGTGCCACAGGCACTCTAACTGAGTAATTATGTTCATGGCCCAAGCTTGTAGTTCTTCACACTAGAGTTGTTGGTGTTTTTTTTCCCCCATGGTGGTTGTTTCTTTTGCATGACCGATCATATATTCAAGACGCAAGTGAGATTTCGGCCCTTGCATAAAACTTTAATCCATGACTTGGATGGTCTCATACATTTCTTCATGTATGAATCTTTTCCCATCTTCCACACCATTAATATGCATAGAAAGACAACATGACATTTACGTAGGAACATAACATCAGTAACTTCTCACACTTACGACAAGTATATACAAGAATTATATATGTATATATATATATATATATATATATATATATATATACATATATAATTCTTTGTACTTGTTTGTTTGTCTATTTATTAAAAATATGTAAATATTGTAATTCAACATGTACCCTTGACCGTACTGACAGTCCAACTGCCAAAACGGCAGACGTCTGACGGGCTGACAATTACAATTCGTTTTTTAAAATTTCTTCCTGGCTTACCCTTAACTTTCTCAAAATTATTTTTACAACATTTTAAGCAGATCGGCTCATTATTTTGTACTGAAGCCATATTGTGACATCTCTAATTATCAGCCGCCCCTCCCATCCCATCACTGTCATCCATCAGGCCGGGAATAATTGGTGGCAGGCCAATTTGGTCCCGCTGCTGATCACTGTCTTATAAGATGCTCTTTACCATGTCCATCAGAAGGGTCACCCCTCAGTATCTCACCAAAATCCTTCCCATCAACAGCCCCGCGCTCCTCTCTTCCACTTATTTCACCTCCAGAATGCCCGATCACCATGGCGTCAAGAGCTTTCAGCAGCTCCTCTTTACATTCACATCATTAGTCAAATCATAATTTTTTCAAACAGGCATATTTTCTATAATTGGGTTGATTTTAACTACTTTTATCGTGTTTGATTCTTGTGCTTTAAATATAAGTCATTTCAGTAGTTGCTTTTGTCTATGTCACTTGGACCTGGACTTAGCTCACGGTGTGACGCAGGCGATGTGAAGTAGTCAAAAGGTAGTTTATAGCTAATCTTGACCCGAAAGAAACCTAATATGTTGTGTAGGTTCTGATTTACTGTGTTTGGCTGGTGACCAGTCCAGAGAATTTCTCTCTCGCCAAGAACTGGTATAGGCTCCAACTCACCCACTACCTGAAGGAATGTGTAAACGATGTCGAAAATGGATGGATGGAAGGCTCTTCCAAAGAGTAGAGACAGAGAAACCGAACATGTTTATTACTGATTGCTTTGAACACCAATGCCTCTTTATGAGCTCAACTCTTTGGATAATCATTTCAGGTTTGTTGTCTGACAATACTACCTGAAAAACAACAGCAGTTGAGCTGTTGACTGTATGCAAATCAATACAAAAAAACCCCAAAAATGCTATTTTTATTATTCACATTCAACACACAATAGATGAGGTCAAAGATTTAGTAGTCTGTGTTCTGTGAAGCACAGCTTTGAACACATCTTCAAATATTCAGGATGTATGAACAACCCTACTGATTTTACATGGCTTTCTGCCAGTACTCTCTTGGGCACAGTTTCAAACCAGTTTTCACACTACTCTTCCACCCATCTATCCTAGGAGAAACATTTAGGATTTGTACAATCAGTCAAATGAAAAATACAGTAAAAGTGCTTGAAGAAATGTGCAAAAAGAAGAGTCAAAGTTATTCTTGTAGCTTTCAGATCATTAAAATCCACCTCGCCTTTGTTCCCTTTTACTGCTTCGGTTAATTCCTCCCAATGTCTGTCGAAACGGTGACAACCGAGGTGCTTTGTTTTGTTTGTTTTCAGTTATCATGCTTTTTTTCTCACCATAGTAGACATTTCTTTAAACTCAGGCACTCGAAATATCACACGTTCATTTAAGAATGGTTTCATCAAAGGATGAAACAAACCAACCAAGAGGCAAACAACAGCTGTTAGAATGGATTCTTGTTGAATAATAAATATATTAAAACTGGACTTTAAATATGTATACACACAATATGTATCTGTATGCGTGTAAAGCGATATGTCTGCATAGATCCCATTGGGCAATTTAACCACTGACCATGTCCACATAGCTGAGACAATAGTCCTTTGTTTTAGTTTAATAAAGTTTCTGTGGATTTTTTTTCTCCACTTTCCCAAACTTTTTATCCTACTGGCCCATTCGTCTGTGCCGTGATTTTGTCTTAGCTCAGCCAATGCTATTCTCAGAGCTGTATTAATTGTTAGTTTCGCTCTTTTGATTTGCTTCATTTAAAAGGTCCTTGGTTAATTTAATGGATCGCAGAGTGAGCTTTTCAAAGTACTGCTGGGCTTGGGCAGTAATCAGACATAATGAATCTAAAAATACTGAATACAAAGTGAGTTGGTTCTGCACCAGTGTGACGTGTCCACAAAGTATGTTATTGTATCTCAGATACATTATCCTCTTGCTTTTGAGTGTGTGACCTCCTGATCGCCCTAAAGCTGCCTAGAGGTGTTCCTGTAATTAGGATCAGAACATAAAGTGTGAATGGCATTTTGCTTTGAAGCATCCTTTTGAGGGTCATTTTGTTCAATTTCAGGGGCCCTCAAAAAATGAACAGATTTTGTCAGATTCCCGCAAAAGATGAATTAGAAAGATGGGTAATGCGAAGTTGTGAAAAATCGATTTTTTTTGCCACCGCATGGCAGCGAAGCTCGATGACTAGCCGTAAAACACACATCTCTAATAAGTCAACTGTGCAGGGTCACAACTTGACCAAACGTCGTGTGTGTGTGATGAAGGTCCCACCCCCAGGAAATTTATAGTCTCTGTCAGGAGTATATTGCTGCAATAATTCCACCCTTGGAGCACTGAATTCCTTCAAACGTTAAGTCTTCCATCTGGGGCACCTCCAAATATTCACAATGATGCGAGGGCCAGTTTGTTGCTAATTGCAACTTGCACGTGAAGTTATTCTGCAGTGTCCGCACATTGGTCAAGTTAGGTGTTGTGATAGTACGGAAGCAGTCTTACCAGTTTTACCAATAGTGATCATTTGTTCATTTAAAAAGATATTGATGTTTTAATGGCCTTTCATGCCATTGCCCCAGTATGCAGCTACGACTGCTCCCGAGCCTGGATAGAAAATGGGTGGATTGCATCTGGTGTAAAACTGTGTCAACCAATGATGGGACAAGCCAAAAGTCGCAAGAACAAGATCAGGCTTGATTTGTGGTCTTCACCAATGTCGTTGCTTAATAGAGACAATTGGGACATAGGAGTTATGCACCTATTATTCTTAATTTGCTTGAGTCTGAGCAGAGATTTACAGTATCATCTGTGTATTCAGACCTCAACGAACACATCGTCTCATTTTACATAATATTGTCACTTTCACATCTTGACTGAGAAATGTATTGAGTGATCATTAAATTATTCATCTCCAGTGCTGTGTTGGGAAGGAAGATTGATGTGAATTCCCCCAAATGGTAGAAACCGACCTGTGAAGCTTGTTGAAGTTTAACTGCACCAAGATTGAGTGTGTGTGTGCGTGTTCAGTCTTGGTAACTTCAGACTCATACATCAATGTCATATTTTATTTTACAACGTGGCCACAATAACCTTCCACCTCCACAAACACGCACTTGGTTCTGTTATCAGCCATATCATCACCAAAGACTCTACAATTTCCTTCTCGCCATCTTCCTTTTACCTTCTTGCCTTTCATTTCAAACGAAACACCCTGTCCTGCATCTTGCAGTCGTGACATTTACTCACTCTTTTATGATGAATTCATAAAATCACAGTGATGTGCACACACACATTGCTTTAAGGAAACTCATTACAGACTATCTCTGTCTGTCTGTCTGTCGCTTGCTTTCAAAGACACTTTTTTCCCTCAAAAACAAAAGCGGCGGTGCACTGATGTGCAGCGTTTGGCTGTGAGCTTTCTGTGGCGCCTAATGATAAGGCTATCAGCACTTAGCTGAGTGATGCACTTACTGAGGCTGCAGCAGTTTTCTCCTTCCACTACACTCGACTTTCACACTGTATTCAGCACATTATGCATGTACTTACTTTCAGTCATCCATCCTAGAACCCTAATAGCGGCGTCCATCCGTTTGTAACATCTCATGCACACGTTTCCGAATCAAGGGTTGGTCGCCAGGTCGGAACCACCACAACATTTTTGTGGTCCTCAAAAGAAAATTACGTGCGTTAACTTCCATGATGATTGCTAAAATCAGTACCAAAATAACGTTAGTTTTTTTAAACCCTGTTCACAGTAACTTGAAAAATAGTTGAACATTATTATCCTTGACTTCTGAATACCAATATGTGTAATCCATGAATTTGTTGTGCATATGCAATTCCATGATGAGACAATGAAACATTTAATTGGTTTCACGTCATAATGGCCTTCTGAAGGAAGCTGTACAATGTGGTCCACCAAAGAAATTAATTTGGCAATCCTGATCTACTGACATCCTCCGTAGCCTGCAAATAACCAAAAGGTTTCTGCACTACCATTTTTTCTTCAGCTCTGGTGGAAGGCAGTGCTGTACTTGTTTTATATATCTTCTTGCTTTGATATGAGGTATAAGAGTTGCATCACACATGTAGCTGCTATCTCCACACTTTCAGGTTTGATGAGAAAACTCATGCATCCACTATGACCCCAAGGTTGCTTTTCCATCAACTACAAACTTTTAGCTCAAACCTGAGAGCCTCGCCACTCTTGGGCACCACTCTTCCTGTTGGTTTAATTTAAAGTTGAAGCAGATAAGCTCCAGATAAGTTAGAAACATCAAGCTCCAGGTGAGCAGGATGTGCATTAATTTTCAGCACATATTTGTTACTGTCATGACAGAGGGTAGAGTCAAGATAGAATAGAGTCCTTCCAACGCTACGCTACTACACATTCACTTGCTTGAGCGTTTCCATCAACGATCTGTACGTCAGAGCCTAAAGATCAGGTGTTGGCAACAGATCACAAACGAAGTGCTAAAGAGGGCCAGCTGTAACGCCATCGAGGCAACCATCAGGTTAAATCGACTGTGTCGGCTTGGTCATGACTGCAGGATGGATAGCGATAGGATCCCGAAACAGCTGCTGTTCGGAGAATTAGCCGAAGGCAAGCGAGCTTGAGGAAAACCGAAGTAGCGTCGGAAAGACTGCGCTAAGGACGATCTGTACATGTGCGGCTTCCCAGATTTGATCTGCCAGCCGACCGTGACAGCTGGCAGCACAGAACAAGAACAAGTGGAATGGCCCTTGTTGATGCCAGGCTAGTCGTAAGAGCGGCTGTGAAATGTGCTCGCTATAGGAAATAAGTTTGCGGAATCTGGGCCTCCAATTATCAAACAGTGAGGGGCACCTGGCAAGGAACAAAAGGAAAGAGTGTTGAAGTTTGGGAGGTTCTTGGTTCTATTTTTCCACGCTTTTCTGTTTTAGCCACAGCTACAGTACTTACGAAGATCTAAATATCGTTAATTATTACTGTACAGCACGACATACTGTATATCGTCGCTGTCCTGTGAGAGACACGTATGTCAGATTTAGTCGTTTTCAAAAAATGTTCACGTTCATTGGATGTCCGTAACATGGAAACCCCATTAAGGTAAAAAAATAAAATAAAAATAAAATTGGACATACGTGTTTTTCACAGGATGGCGACGATATACTCCAATGGTGTAGCTTGGCGCTAGTTAGCTGAATCACGCTTGGCACCTAAAAACATAAGCTTTGTGGTGAAAGCGCATGTCATACAGTTCTCATTGGCAGATACATTTGGAACATCACGCATTCGCCATTCACCCGCAATTCAAATTTCTAATCACAGCACAACCAGTGGCAGACAACTGGCCACTCATGAAAACTAGTAGCCAAACCCCGCACAATGCTCCACAGTTGAGTCGAATTCGGCTGCATCGGTCGATGTGCAACTGGTCTTAGGGTGAGTGTGATGTTACTCCCTGGGCCAATCAGCTGTCAATAACAGGATTGGTTGATCCAGGTAACGATTCACATTATGGCCGATTTCGAGTTATCACTGAACATAGCATATATGATTTTTAACTGTGGGAGTGAAATGTATTGTTATCACTCTGGAAAGTGTGTTTGGCATGATTGGAAGAAGAATGGAAGCTAGGAATTGCTTACCAGCTGAATCCACCTTATTGCCCCCTCTTTCTCTCATTTATTTAATGACCCTCATTCAGGGGCCACGGAGGGCCAGAGAGTGGAAGCAGAAAACAGACAATTGTTTGGTCTTGGTGCCTAATAAAATCTGCCACCGGATTGACCGATAAAAAAAAAATGCAGAATCAGTCTACGACAGGAATGCAGACTCGAGACTTTGTGACTTGGACTCAAGTTTGTGCAAGCTATTGTTTTGATGATGACTTCATTTGATAAAAACAAAGATTTGAGACTTGATTTTGATTTAGATTTTGTTGATGACTTGAGACCTGACGTGAATTTAGTAGGACAACTTAGGACCCCCCTGGGTGGTCAACTAGGTCTAGAGTGGGATTCAAAGGAACTTTGTAATTGACAATGTTTTCTTAATCATCCATCCATTCATCCATCCATCCATCCACCCATCCTTCCATCCATCCATCCATCCATCCATCCATCCATCCATCCATCCATCTTACGTACTGCTTATGCTTATTAGGGTCATGGGTGTGCATGCTGGAGCCTCTCATCTTATTTCGGGCATGAGGCAGGATACGCCCTAGACTGGTCGCCTGCCAGTCGCAGAAATAGGAAGATATTGTATCTTTCTACAGTACATAGCTGTACTTCAAGAAAACAAAAGATATTTAAAAAGCCACGGTAGAAGTTCCTCTTCTGTCTTTTAACAGTGCGCGGTACACAAGTTGCAATGGCTCGAGAATTGTTTGCATTATTTGAAATGATATAAAGTATTGATAAATTACATCACTAATTTGTTTACAGATAGTTGTGGATGGTTTTAAATGTGCATTTAAGTAAAGGCTTTTGCTCCTCACACACTCTTTTTACTTGCATACTGACATGTTTGGTTAGTGCCTCTTAGACAGCAAAGTAAAACCTTATGCTTCGAAATGGTTTCCATTTCAGATTTTGCATTCATGCGCAGTCTTCTGCTGGCATTAAGTGAGCAACTGTGCAAACATCTGCTAATTAGCACTAAACAAAAAACGCAGTGATTAGCACTTCGGTTATTTGGTCATAAACCAAAGTATTGGACAAATTAGTTTTCGTTTAGTGCCCTGACTATCTTGTGTTGCCCTAAGGTAGTTGCTTAGTTTGATCAACAGATGGTGTGCAGTAATACAAGTTTGCATTTGCACATCAAGAGATAAGGCACAAATAAGATTAAAGCCTAACAAAAACGTTATTCGATTTTTCTGAACGATAGAACAACAACAAAATATGCAACTTGGAGCAGTCAGTGTTTATTAGAAACTTCGGTGGGTGTCAACTTGGCTCTGTAGCTTGTGGTCAGTCTGCCAAATCTTCCTTAGTTCTGCATAACTTTCTTTTCATTTGTTAGGAGCATACCGGCCTTATGACATTGCAATGTGAAAGGCACTCTCTTTGAGAGAATTCTTTGATGATGCTTTGGCTTCACAGAAAATGTTCAACACCAGAAGAATGCCATGCACACAAATGTACGTTTTCACTTTTTTTTTTCTGGCAGCCACGGCAGCCCCTTTTCAGGCCACCATAGAGAAAACATGACGGTCATGAGACAACGTGGGGGGAAGGGAAGGGCAAACATGACAGGCTATGATTACAGAGGATGCCTAGCGAGACGTTCAAAATGTCAGAACATTTGCCAAAGCAGTCACGGTGTGGATGAGAAACCTCGTCGACCATCGTAAAACGGGATGAATGTAACTAAACCTGACAGAATGTAATAGGCCGTAACACAACTTTGCAAGCAGTCCCTACTAAAGCTAGAAGGATATATTAACCCCGGCATCTCACATTTGCCACTTATAACTCTTGAAAAGCTATGTTATGTGTTTAATTTTCACCCAATGCTCGCATACCTGTATAGTGTATAGTGCGCTTAGTGTTGAGTGTGTATGAGAGTAGATGAACAATGGTCTCTTTTGCATGTTTTGGTACAAAAGATGGATTCGATTAATTAGTGGTTGACTGAAAACTAATATACAAAAATATTTATTGAGCAGCAGAATACAAGCGCCCCCTCGGGACTGACGTTGACTCTGGTGCCTTGAACTTCATTTGACTCTGCCTGGGTCACAAATGTGCTCTAAAGCTACCTGGCATATGCCCGTTGTATCTGTATAAAGCCTTGAGAAAAGGTAGCGTATTTGGGACAAAACATACTGGCCTCTGTGGCAAACTGTGGGCTGAAATGTCATGTGCCTTTGAGGCTTCGGGACTCAGTAGCCATGGCCCGTCACAGACACTGTGAGAGACCATGAGAAAACAAGACTTGAGTACAGATTTTTAAAAATGGCAACGTTCCCATGGCGGACTACATTTCAAGCAAATGGGGCTTCTGTGGCGGCTGGAAACAGTGTAACCGTAGCCTGAGGAACACGCCACAGAATAGGCTACTTACACGTCATGATTACGAAAAAAAATAGTCTGATTTCCTACAATTCTAGAGTTGTATAATATTGTAGGATTTAAAACACCATTATATCTTCAACGTTATAATGACTTAAATCACAAATCACACTTATTTTAATTTGTAAAGAACATATTTAAGAATGTTATTAGTAGCATTGTAGTACTCAAGACCGGTCTTGATCTTGAGACTGTTCATGCTATAATATAATATGATCTAATATAATATAATATGATCTAATATAATATAATATGATATAATATAATATAATATAATATAATATAATATAATATAATATAATATAATATAATATAATATAATATAATATAATATAATATAATATAACATAAGATATTAGAATAGAATAGAATAGAATAGAATACATATTTACGCACACCTTGCGTGAGACTTAATTCACACACACAGCAATATGTAACACAATGTTGCCATTTGCATTTTTCACAGAAACAACCTTCTGTTATCATTCTCATTTCTATCAAAGCCCTAAATAACTCAGAAATGAGGATAAGAGCTGACAAGGTCTGGCGGTGTTCTACAGCCCTGTGAATGGTCGCACGAAAATAGAGCCAGGCGAGTGAAAAGAAGACAATTTTCTACCTGTGATGTGTGGAACAAAAAGTTCCGCCGGGGCTCCATATTTGTCATTTTTCAGTGACACGAAAGGTAAGCGCAGAGTGTCAGATGGGATTGACACCGGAGCACCACGCACAAGGGGATACATCTACTCTGTAATGGAGGGAGATTGAGTGCACGCTAAGGATGGCTGATTGGGAAATGAATAGCTTGTGACCAGACACCCTGACTGGGTTTCATCATCAGTCCTCATTCACCATTTTATTTTTTGATCCGTCTGTTTTATTCTACACAACGATGAAGGTTTATGGAGGATTTACAGAGCAGACATCCATCTAATACTATGAGGCGCATGCGGATTCCGGACACCCAAACGTCTCGGGATGTGTAAACACAAGAGCTACTGCACCTACCTGTATGGTGATAATGTCCTGGAAATAAATCACTGTTAAAGGGGAAGTCAACCCAAACCATTTTTGCAAGAATATGTTATATGCAAGCCCTCTAGTTGAAACAAGGCAATATGATTAATATGAAATATGAGTTAAGCAGCGAAATCCACCGCTTTTTAGCCATCTCAGCGGGCGGCCATTTTGTCACTTCTGTCGAGTGAATCACAGTTGCTCAGGGCTCAGGTGAAGACCAATCACGGCTCACCTGTTTTCTGAAGCTGAGCTATGACTGGTCTGAGCCCTGAGGGTGTGTGATGTCATTTTCAGTCGACAGAAGTGACAAAATTGTCGTCCCCTGAGATGGCTAAAAATGGCTGGATTTTGCTGCTGAACTCATATTCCATAAACACAATATTAATCAGTATGCCGTGTTTCAACTAGTGGGCCTCCATAGAACACATTCTTGAAAAGAATATGTTTGGGTTGACTTCCGCTTTAAAACTGCACCCACTCCTTTTTCTACCACGTATCTACCATTGCAGCCTATCTCAGTTGGGTGAAAGTTGGATGTGTTCATGAGGGGGGTTGCCGTTCAATCACACTCTGTGAACCAATCAAAATTCATTTGATCTCAGTTTGTTGGCCCCAAAAAACTAAAAACTGATTTTTTTTTTTAGTTGAGAAAAAAACAAGACAAAAGAAATGAAGGACTATTTGTAACTATCCAAGTTTAGATTTGACTCAGAAAAATAGAGCATTTAGGAGTCAGCGCCATTTCATGGAGATTAGCTTGATTTTCGCAGGCTCAGTAATAGTTGGACAGTTAACATAATGGCTGAAAATCCATGGTCGCCAATGACTATCTGATTTCTGGAAATCACCAAATTCTGAATTCCTTCCTGGAGATGCTTTTCCCGGTCTTTATTGCAGCCATCTTCACTTGCTCCCTGTCTGTTGCATTGAAAAACGTCTTGAGTAGCTTTTCTCTGTAACTGGCGGTAAGATCACTAAAGTGGATGGCCACAGAACTAGACTTGCTCTTGGCATGATAATAGAACCCGAGAGTATGCGCCAAATGTGCAAGAAGCAGTTTTACATTACGTTGCGAATGGGAGCTAAGAGAACACGCTCGCTGGGATTTATTGATGATGTGACTTGACAGATGGAAATGGAATTGTAAATTGTGAGGCGTTATGTACAAGGCTTTACTCTCTACTCAAATTCAACCAAATGATATGAAACTATACGATGACACTTTAAGTGCAGTCTAATAATAATGACCATAATCACACTACGGAAGCAACTCAAGACTTTTTAAAGGCAAGTAAATTGAATATTCTTTTATGGTCAAGTCATTCTTCCGATTTAAAGTTAATAGAGCATGATTTGTTCGTGCGAAGGAAGTAAAACCCACAAACAAGCAGCACTAGAAAGGGAAGGCCTACGAAGCATCTCTGTGGAGGAAACCAAGTCATGACTACAAATGATTTAGAGTCTGGATAAAAAGGCTCTTAAATCAAATCTATCTACCCTTCAATCACCTCGTGTTTGTTGTTGTTTTTAATTACATTCCCTTGTGGACGGTTTGTAAAGACAAATTCATAAAAACTCAGTTGATGGCCAAATACTTCTGGACAAACTTTACATTTTCCATTTCCTTTGCTGTTTTTCAATGCAACAAGGTCTCTCCGTTCCATCCGTGCATCTAAATGTAAATCCACATGAAGGATATTATTTGATGACTAGTGCATTCAAAAGCACAGGGAACCCAACTTGAATGAAATTTGTTGAATGAAATTGTTCACCGTCTCGATATGCTGTGAAATGAAATGCAAGTGAAAAGCAGCTGGAGGTGAAATGTCTCCTCAGCTGGTCGTTACTTTTTTGCTTTCCTGATCATTCACTTAAACACAGTCTTCTGTTTGTCTACCGTGTATGTCTAAACATTCTTTTTATTCCCTTTGCTGTCACATTCCCACTTGCCATCGTTTTATTCATACATGACTCCTTGACAACATGTTTCTTATTGACCACATTGTCTGGTAATTGCTTTAGCAACGCAAAATGGAAACCAGTTTCTATGGAGACAACAAATCTACCATGTACGGTGTGTAATATATATTTGCACGGCAATTTTCTGCTTCATTGACCCCAGAAGTCTAAGCTGGCAAATAACTAGACAAATAAATAATAACACAATCCTTCACTGCCAATTAGACCATGAATGCACCTACAAGTTCATGCAGTTCACGTCTAAGCGGAAACAACGAACCTTGAAATGAAGCTACCACTCTGTGTTCATGCTTGTCCTCACGCTTTATGACAGAAATGTTTCTTAACAAACTGATATACTGTAGATGCAGGGATAGGAAGAAAGATGGAAAGATGTTTTTATGGCCAATTCACTGTGCAAAGAGAAACCCAACGGAACCTATTAACCTCTGCCTAAATTGGCCAATATAAGCTTCGTCAAGCCTGAAATTGTCCCGATTAAAAGAAAAAACCCAATCAAGTCACAGTATAATTAATTTTCTCGTGTTAATTCTATTATGGTCGACAGTCATGATTTTCATCATATCTTTGGGGGGAATTTTGTGCAAAATCATCTCATTTAATAGGTTTTCACTCTATTCTCATTCCATTAGATCTAATAGCTGTCATCATTGTAAGGCTGGTTCACAGCCTTAATACATCATCATGTGCATTATGACCACTGACCATCCCAAGCACTGAATTAATACCCAGTTTCCATTCTGCCAGATGAAAAAAAGGTGCCTTTTTTAACTTGTGTATTTTTTTCCCCCTCCTGTATGAAAGAGCAGCATTATCTACAGATGTACTCGCAACATGGAAGATGCCACCTCCTCTCACCCCGCCTCACATCACTGATCTACAATGTCACAGTGGTGGCGAGGTCCATGTAGGCCACTGCAGCAGGATGCTCGCTATAGGAGGTTCAACCACAGAATGCTTTGGTGTGGGAGTGGATGAATGGATCTTTAGACAAATGCGTGGATGGTTTAAACCACAGGTGAAATGTACTCATTTGCAGTATTTTGAGACTTTATTTGTCTATCAAGGTCTTAGCTTCAGATCTCTTTGATGGATTTGAAGGGATTTTGCACTTTTTTATTTAACCAGAAAACAAATGCGTTACTGAAAAAAAAAAAAAGGGCCTTAATTGAATGATACCACCCCAGTTGCTTGGAAATAGTCTTAAAGCGGAAGTCAACCCAAACATATTGTTTTCAAGAATATGTTCCCAGCAGGCTGACTAGTTGAAAAACGGCATTCTGATTAATTTTGCGTTTGTGGAATATAAATTAAGCAGCAAAATGCACTTGTTTTTAGCCATCTCTGCGGGCGGCCATTTTGTCTTCTGTCGACTGAAAATGACATCGCAACTGTGCAAAATGACCAATCACGGCTGACCTGTTAATCTGAGATTTTTGCTAAACATATGATCTTCCAAAAGTGATACATTATATGGCTCATGTTGTGATTTAAAAAAAAAATCCAATCCCTTATTTGAAAATATTTGAAAGGTTGTTGATTCTGTAATGTAAATGTAGTTGGCAGTTGTTGAAAATCTGACAGTATCACTACCATACAAGTCCCCCATAGTCCTGATGCTGCTATTAAACCACTTCTTTAGTGCACCATCCGCAATGGGAAGAGGAATATTAGGATTAAGCCACAAGGGCTCAAAATGCAACCATATTCCACAAATGACAGAATTTCGAGGCTAAATACTGGATTTCTAAAATCAGGCAGATTGAGGCCTCCCCTATTAGAAGGGGCTTGAAGAGTATTCACTGTAACACGGGGAGTTCTGTTCTGCCATAGGAAGGAAGAAATGACCCATCGCTACTAAAAAAAATGAATGGCGGGACAAATTCCTTGTGTTTCTCAAACATAATTATCCAATGAAGACGATTCGGTTCTGATTCAAACTTGGAATTCCCCCCTTTGATGTAAATATCTGCAGCCCCAAATACAACTACTAAATACTTTATGAATGGTCATATCACAAGAGTGGATGTCTTTGTGCAGGTAATGGAATGACTTTGTACCACCTGCAAATACAGGACTGTAGAGTCACCCCAAAATAATTGTTTGCCTGGATTTTTTTTTTTTTTTTTTAAACCAACCTTGACATTTTCTGCAGTGCAAAAACACAGACATCCATTGGGTTTGCAAATACCACAGCATCATCCGTGAAGTCAAGGTCGGTTATAGCAGTGAGATGATCTGGTTTTATTTTGCGGTTCTGTGTTAAGAGCTACTGCCTCAGATGCTAGCAGGTATGGCTGATTACTGTTTGTACAGTCTGTAGTATCGTAAAAAGAAAAATACAATACTATAAATGAAAGCGGATCCAAAATTACATGCGTGTGCGCACACGCACGCGCAATCGCTCAGGTTTGTAAAACTTTAGTGTACATATGAGTGGACACACACCTTCAGGTCCATCCCCAGGGGCCTCATTAACAGTGCTCAGCGAGACAAGTGCTCACTATAGTCCAAGACAGCAAGAGACTGTTGAGGGTACAAACAAAAGCCTCAAAGCGCGCACACACACACACACACACACACCCACACCCACACACCGCTGCACACAGCACATTCATGTGGCGGACGCACAGAACACACACACATGCACAGGCTGAAATATAGGGCACGACTTGGATCTTTTTTGAATCACAACTTACAGCTTTATTTTTGTCCGGATGCTGGTCCGAGTTGCTGTTTGTGTCTGTCACGAATCCCTCCGAGTCTTCGTCTTCCCTGTCCCACATTAAGCAGCGCATCGATTGCGCCATTGTAAACCTACTGTCGAATGGATGAGAAAAATACATCAGACATATAACATGCACAATTACAACTCTGAACATCATAGACAAGCGCTCAACCTAAAGCTTAAACCAATTTCCTCCGGTGATTGCATCCACTGCAGCAATGCCAGCCGGAACGTTAATATGCAGCAACAACATACTGAGACAATCTGCAAGAGCATTTTCGGCACAGCATGGAAACTGTCTAATGAAAAGCCACCATGATAAATATTACCTAGCCTTTTAATGCACAACAGAGATGTGGGAGCCTGGGGAGACTATGCAGAAAGAGAGCGTTACGTTTAAAGAGAGAAACAAGGTAAAGAGAAAAAACAACCCAATCGCTATAGCCCGAGCACACCCACCGCAAATCGTCTTTACCGTGGCGAACATTAGATAGAAATCGGAATGCCGCTTGCTGCTTCTCTCAAGGCCAGCCAGCTTAAATAATCATGAGTCTGCCTGGGGGGACTGCTTGCTAAAGGAATGTATTTTCTAATTAGATAAAGCCACTTTTCCAATTTGTTGGCTACTTAACTATAAAGCATGGCGGTGAGCGAAGCCTCAGAGTCATCTTGAGATGTGGCCAATCCCCATCCCATCACGCAACGCTCACAATCACATCGCTAGGGAGACAATGGATTTTGTTTGTGCATTCGTCAACTCCATAAAGTCTGTGTTTGAGCTCCAACAACAAATGATGAGAAAATAATTTTCATCTGAGGCCAAAGCAGTATTGGATTGGCTTTACTTAGCCATTAGCAAACACTGCATGTGCTTTTGTGAACGGCAAATAAACAGAGTAGGACAGCGAATCATTTCTCCCCCAAATTCTTTTCATCATTTTGCAGTGAGTCAAGTCATTTTTATAAATTACATTAATTTTTTTACAAATTATAAGCACAGCTCTTTTCACACTGATAATTATAGCAACAATTATATAACCCGATTGCAAACCTGTAAACATCTATGTATTGAGTGTTGAGTGATTTTACGAGACAGACACCTTCTTTACTTTGTGACATGTTAGTTATTTTCCTAAAAAAAAAAGTGCGTAGTGAACAAACAAATCCTTTCTAACAAATGTCATTTTTGTTTGCGGCTCAGTTTATACAGAGATCGTTTCTAAGCCACCTGTGTCTTAAATATCCATATCGTCGCTGTCCTGTGAAAGACACGTATCTCCAATTTTGGAAACGTTTTTAATTTTCACATGAGATGTCTGTAACGCGGAAACACCATTCATGTAAAAATAAGAAAAATGAAAAAAAAAAAAAAGGAGATAAGTGTTTTTCACAGGACAGCGACAAATATACTATACCACAGTAAATGCAACCAGAAATACTGTAAGCACGTCGGCATGTACACAGCAACAATATCAGAAAGCAAATAATCTCAAACGGGATTTTAATATGGAACCTTCATTGCTCACTATGAGACAGTAGAACATCATGCTTTTAATCATCACTTACCAAACTGATTACTAGAATGCCTTGCTTACTAGTCATCCGAAAAAGAGCATTTCATGTCCGCAATTGCTATAGAAGTTGGCAGCACGTGTCCGGACAAAAACTGAAAGGCGGGAGCATATTACAGCAATTTTAAAATCTGCTTTGGCTCCCTGTGTGTTTCACTCTTAAAGTTTTATTACTGGTTTTGAATGCCTTCATGGTCTAGGCCTTGGTATTTTTCAGAACTCCTTTTATTGTAGGAACCCTTGCGAGCTCCGGGATCCTCCGGCACTGGCCTTTTAATCATTCGGAAAGTCAGGACACACACTCGGTGTGGCATTGTTCCAGTTTGATGGCCCCGTTTGTGCAATCGCCTGCTGGCTGCAGTGAATGTTGCAGGCTCAAGACTTACCTTTTTAATTGAGCTTTTTAACAATGACTTCTATCATTTGTTTTGTTTGTTGTGTTTTTGTATGAAAATGGTTGCAGTAATAAATAATTGAATTTAAAAAAATGCATGAAAGAGAATTATTAATATTATGCCACTCTTTTGCATATGACATTTTGTATTTTCATGTAGAGCCGAGCCTCCAAAGATGAGCACTCCTCCGGTCGTAGGCTCTGGTAAAACCGTCATGAGATCAGTAACCGTCTCAAGGATTATCCATCAGCATGTGCGCGTCTTACTCGCAAAATGTCATAAGCAGCACTAGTGCGCTGCAAGTTTCCCTTTTCTCCTCTCCATTACGTGTTTGTCAGTTGTCCTCTGATTGAGTGGTTTTATTTGACTTGTGTTATACACTGGCCAACTCCTCTTTACACTTCCACGGCATTACTGTCAACATTGTTACACAATTAATAAAGGTTTTAGGATGGCAGCAGTTTGAGCTTGTCGCAAATTATTTCAATTGCAACTATATGTTTTTGGAATCGGAGACATTCGAAAGTAGACCAGCATGTTTGTCTTTGGAGGTTCCAGTGCACCACAATAAGTTCTCCAAAAGTGTTGTATATATTTGCCGCTCGCTGATGGCCGAACAGCACATTTACCGTAAGACCTAACAAATGCACTTTTATCAACTGGCCACGTGCAAGATTCTTAGACAGCCGGTAACCTGCGGTGACTGTGAGCTGTGGAGGCAGAGAGCAATAGGACAGAGAGAGGATGCCTACTTATTTGCATGGCTTAGTGGGTAATGACAATGCACAGATGGAGAGGGAGAGGGGTGAAATTTGATCTCATTGCATCATGGAAAGGATTCTGGCAGTCTATTCCAGCTTAATTGGAGGGAGCTTCAAGCCATAGTTCAACCACTCAAAGTTTTATGAGAAAGGATGCCCTCCCCTCCACCTTTTTAGCAAAATGTTACAGAATGCCAATTCTTATGGGTTTGTATTAGGTTTATAGGTGTAAAATGGAAAATTTAGAGTCTTCGGTTAACCTGATAGTCATGTTTACGGAATATGGGAGGCAACTGCCGCACCCAAAGAGAAACTCTCGCAAGAACCATGGGGACATGCAAACGCCACACGGGAAAGCTAGAGCTAATATTTGCAACCTCTGACGGAGAAGTGCTAACCATTATGACACTAGAGAAATGTTTTCGAAATATTTTGGTAGTGTCTAAATTGCCCCTGCCCTCATATGAATCGCACAACATGCAAATCATTCAACGTAATATATCTCTAATTTGTTTTCATTTGCTTTGACGTAATAGTGATGTGATTGGCAAATTCAGTCTTTCCATCAAAATTTTGCAAATTTTGTGCTGCCGTGTGCACGGACTAGCCTGCCTAAATGACCAAGATGGTGCTGTAACGGGTCTTTGTGAATTCACTTTGCTGCACTTTACACCGTGTGTGCACACATTAGGTGTAATCACACCTCCTACAGTAGGTGATTTTGGGGACTGAATAATATGAATTCACTCAGTAAGTGGATTAGAGGATGAAAGGGTCAGGTTTCCATTAATTTCAATAGTTAATTAAAGGCTTTTTCTCGTGGATAAAAAATGTAATGCAATCTGTGAATGTAGGTAAAGGTGCAAGTGAAGCTGGAAGTGGTAACAGACTTTTTAAATACATTTTTAGTGTTGCTTTTAAAGTGACATTTTTTCCTCGTTCAATGAGAGATCAAAGGCATTAACTGTATTTTGAGCAGTTTTCCCATCATTTTTACACATTGACAGACAAATTAAGTGAATTAACATACTTCCGTTTTGGAGCTCAAAACGTTTAAAATGTATAAAGTTTGCCAAGGGAACAAATACTGGTTCATGTGAAAACTCAAGGCTCAAGTTGTAATGTGCACATCTGTGGTGCAGCGAGGTTAAATTTAGACAAATGTCAACATATTTATGTTTAATTTATTACCTAACTCTTGACGGATGAATAACTTGGATTTTTTTTATTTATTTTTTTAATAAGCATGATGCTCCTGCTACATTCTGCATCCCTCCAACAGGTAAACTTTAATGATTAATGCACATTAGCATTTCAATTTCAGTTTAACAAGCAAACTATCGATCCATAGGGGTTTTATACTGCTTTATGCTCACTCATTTGCATTCACTCATGTAATATCCCAACCGTTGACTGTATTCTAATCTTCGGAGTATCCAATAATTTGAATAATAAAACAATAGTCATCACGTTTTCTTTCTCTTTGAATTGAAGCTAACAGTAAATACTGTTTAGATGGAAGCGTCCATTTTTAATGCTGCCTTCAGTGGGGCCATGTCAAAAATACTGACATCTCCACAAACAGACAACGGAACGGTTGTCTCTTCAAATGTCCCGCGTTCATCAGGAGGACATGTTGAACCAATTGTCAGCTGTTTGGATGCTGGAAGCATTTGCACACCTTGGAGAAGATCAGCGTGTAATGAAAAGACCAACTCGGTATTCAAGAGAGCTAAAAGCATACTGACGAGCAATGTAAGAGCATCATTGACCCTTGCTTCCAGTTTCTGTTAAAGATGGTGGAAAGCCAGAGTGCGATATCACATTTTAATTAACACAACTTGAAAAGGCCTTGACCCATCAAAATGAAATCTCAATCACTAAAATGCCTGCAGCTTTCCACCTATCTTTGTCTGCTGCAGAAAGCAGCTGGCTGAGTTCCGCCTCAGACATGTCAGTACTTTACCTTTTTAGATGTGCAACTTTATGGAGTGAAATTTGCCACTTGGGGAAGTTTTCTTTTTTTTCCCCCCAAAGCGGAGCCTTGATATTTTTTCTCCCGTGTCTCTCATTACATACAATCTTTGCACCAAAGAATGTGGTACAGCTGAAAACTGCCAGTTTCCCCCCATCCCCTTTTTATGCGCCTCCTTCTTACGGCTGACTCAACGAGAAACTCCAACACGATGAATGGAAGAAGAGAGGCTTCAAACCTTTTTTTCTACTTTCCTGCTCCACCTTGAAACTGTGCACCCGATCTTTTGCTCATCCTGTCATCCTGGTCCACTGCTCTGACCTTCAGGATGACAGGAGGGTCGACACAACAGGGCTGACCCCTGACCGGCCCGCGGCTCGCTAACGGCGGGGCACTTCCTGCCACTGCGGCCAATTAAGGTGCGAGCATGCGACCGTGCACCACAGACCAGAACTTTCTTTCCAGGGGCTGAGCTGTTGTGCCTTAATCTCTTAATACCTTAGCCCAACCTGCAAGGTGACCCAGTGGCGCCACAAGACAGAATGCCCTTAGTGCCCTCCAAATAAGGAAATAAGGAGGGAGGGAGGGTTTGAGGATGATCTGTAGTAAAGGATGCAAATCTTGAAGTTAGGGGAAGTCAACCCGAACATTTTTTTTCAAGAATATGTTCTATGCAAACCCACGAGTTGAAACAAGGCATTCTGATAAATATTCCGTTCGTGGAATAAGAGTTAATCCACCCGTTTTTAGCCATGTCTGGGGGCGGCCATTTTGTCACTTCTCTCGACTGAAAATGACATCACGACTACTCAGGGCTCAGGTAACGACCAATCACGGCTGACCTGTTTTCTGAATCCGAGCCGTGATTGATCATTACCTGAGCGCTGAGTAGTTGTGACGTCATTTTCAGTCGACAGAAATGACAAAATGGCCGCCGCCTGAGATGGCTAAAAAGGGGTGGATTAACTCTTATGCCACAAACGTAATATTTATCATTCAACATTACTCAGAATGCCATGTTTCAACTAGTGGGCCTGGTGGGAACATATTCTTGAAAAAAATATGTTTGGGTTGATTTCCCGTTTGAAAGAAAAAAAAGACCTGGTACATTTTTGGGGGCACTCGATCTGTGATGGATGTTTCAATGCAAAGGTTCTCTGTCAGAGAATGAACTGGAGTTTTGGCAGTTCGGACTTGGTTTCGGCAAACAAGTGCAATGCATCACTCAGAATGTCTCAGAATGTCATTTCCTTTCTAAATTATTCGTTTTCATGCATCCTCTTGAAATATAACTGCGGCAGATGTGTCGGTATGAGTGTGTCTCACTTCAGTGGTTGGTTCTAAATGAAAATGGATGACTTGTAAAGAGAGTTAGTCACTGTGCAGACACACCATATGCCTTCATCTCTTCCTCTGAGCTAATTTATTGACTCTGGATCGGCTGCAAAGGGAGGCTTACTCGCCTTTCGAGATAGCAGTTAAAGGTAAGCTTTGTAAACACATTGCTCCGAACAACTGAAAGTTGAATATTCTTTGCATTTGGTAAAATACATAGGAAGTGCCCCACTCAACAGACTTGGAAAGTAACAAGTTATCAAATATATCCAATAAAGACATGTCAGAAAGTGCAACAGAAGTGTAAGTGAAGCAGCTTCCAATCTATATTGTATTTTTCAATGCAGATTTACCAGACTCAATTTAATTAATTCGACAAATATATTACTCAATACTCTGCAGGTACGACTCTTAATCACCACGTTTAAATGCAGTCAATATTCGGGTTAAGGTAAAAATTACGATTTCTGAGTCATTCGGAAAAACACGTTTATTTGGCTTGAGCGGAGAGAGTTACCCCCCGCGTTTAAATAACCTGCTTGAGACGACGCAATTTACGTCATCTCTGCTTGTTACTTCCTTCCCTGACTAAAACACACTCACCGCACCAATGAAGCAGAGGGTTTTCTTTTCGCTTTAAAAGTGTGGTGTCATACTTATTCTAGCTTTCGCCATGTTTTGTTCATCGTGTATTTCCGGTGGGTTGCGCCCCAAAAAGCACGCATACAAGCACTTCCTGTACTACAAAGACCAAGATTCCTTGCGGTTGAGCATGCACGGAGTGTCCCGTGCATTCGGCATATTGCGATTGCCATATACATGCACGCATATTCGGGTTGGAAGGGGATCAGTAACCCAGGCATGATATTCCAAATTTTAAAAACCCGAATAGGCCTTTATTCGTGCGTTTATATGGCCTTTAGAATACTGAATATTCTGGTTTTAAAAGGTTTATTGGCTGCATGTAAACGCAGTCAATGAATACAAGGAATAGGTCTATGCATTTGGATAAAAAGAGAATATTTTTCTAGTCATGCCTCAAAATGGATGCTAATTACCCAATGGATTTCAAAAGAATATTTGTCAAATGTGGTTACTAATGATAGCTCTTGAGTTCGTCATGCTTTTTTTTTCTGTTAAAAGAAACATCACACTCACAAAATGTTTGCGTGATTTTCTCCCAGAATGTTGAACAGTTTGTTTCTTTTCTTACCCCATGGTGGGCATGTCTTGTTTTTTAAACACCTTTCAACTGCATGATTTAATAGTTTCATGTGGGTAGCATTACAGACACTCAATGTGTTTCCCTCTGGTTACCCTGCAAACATTGATTCAATAGTCTAGCTCTGTCCGCTCTGCAGCATATCCGAAGTGATCGTGCGTACTGCTTCAGTGGTACACTTTTTCAGCTCATCAGATTGCAAGAAGTTGGGGCACATAAACCTTGCTCTATAAAGACAGAAGTTACGAGCAGTTAGGTACGGTGACATTGTTGGCCACTTACCGAACACATGATCATCCTATCCAGCATGGCCCATCAATCTGCTTGGCAGGTTCTCATTGAGAAATCTCCTGTCAGTGAAATGCCGATGTGGCAGTGTACCATCCTGCATGCAGTGGGATGTTTATAGTGTCAGGAACTGGGAAACTAGACAGGACTGGGGGAAAGATCAATGCAACAACAAAGTACAGCGATATCTGGAATGAAAATCTGCTCAGGGCGCGCTTGACTTCAGACTTGCGACAATGGTCCTTCAGAAGGAAAACGACCCTAAGCGCACAGCCAAGTTATCAAAGAAGTGGCTTCAGGACAACCGTGTCCTTGACCAGCCAAAGCCTAATCTTGAATTTGATTGGACATCTCTGGCAAGACCTGAAAATGGCATTTGACCAACACTCCCCATCCAACCTGATGGAGCTTAAGGAGTGCCCCAAAGAAGATTTGATGAAACTGTGGAAAGACACGTGTCACAACTGGGGCATCATATCCAGAAAGTAGTGATGGGAAAATAAAGCTTCATGGAGCACTTGTGATAATTTTTACTCCTCTAGATGGTGCTCTTGATTACAAGATTTTTATCACATTTCCACTGCATCTTGAAACCAGGAGTGCCATCTAATGGAGTTAGAACTTATCATAAGTGCTTCATGAAGCTTCATTTGTCACTACCAAAACAACTTGTGGCTGTAAATGCTCCCTACCTATGTACGTACTATGTGCTCTTTTGTTTTGATCAACTCTTGAGTTTGCCTAAAACAATATCCCTATTGTTCTGTCTGTGCAATTCTCTCGACACTGAGATTTACACTGAAATCTGCTAAACAAATGTTCATTTTACCAATGGAACTGTTTTGTGGCTTCCAAGCCCAAATTAATATCGTCTTGCTTATGCATTCCACTTTGAAATTCTTGTCTTGCTTGGCAGTTGGCTGAACCTGAATTTATTAACCTGTAAACCAGGGGTGTCCAGCTCCAGTCCTCAAGGGCCGCTTTCCTGCCCGCTTTCCAGCTCTCCTTGCTGCAACATACCTGATTTAAATGATCGGCTCATCAGCAAGCTCTGAAGAAGCTTGGTAACGATCATGATCTTTTGAAAGAGGTGCGTTGCAGCTGGGATTGATGGAAAACAGGCAACACGCCGACTCTTGTCGACTGAGTTTGGACACCCCTGTGGTGCAAACTGTAAGTGACTGCTTCTTCCTTCTTTGTATAACACTGCCACATAATATTAGCACTATGTAGTTTGACGTAGGCCTTAGCCAAGTTGGCCAAGTTAAAAATAAAAAAAAAATGGTGGGATGAGGACACATTTTAGTCCATTATGATGATTTGTAAAGAACCACTTCAATGCTGACACCTTGAATCTATACAGACCGAATATCCCTCCGTGCCTCTACAGTATGTGCTGTGTTTGGAGCTTTGGGGTAAGGCCTCTGAGATTTTGAGGGTAAACTTTAGGTTTAATAGCTTTGTTTAATAGCGGACCACGCTGGCAGATATTGCCATTCTAGCAAAAAAAAAAAAAAAAAAAAAAACAGAGTAGGGAAGAGGGTATGTCTTCTTTGTTAATATAGCATCGGATACAGCATGAGAATAGACTTGACACGGAAGAGAAATTAGTGTGATTTTCATCCCTCCCCCTGAGAGGCCACATTCCGCGAGTATCCGTTTGTGTGAGTTAATGGCAAGATACAATGCAACAAACAGAGAGGGAGGTGATTGCTTGGCTCAAGTAGGAAAGGCCCCCCTGAGTCTCATGACTGCACCACTCATGCTTTCAATGACTGATTGCAAGATGCTGAGTGCTACAGTTCTCTAAGGTCAAGGCAGAAGCTGTGGAGTCATGAAAAGCTTCACTGTTTGCACAGTGCAGCACCCATTGGACTTTGGTCCACAGACTTGGGGCAACGCAAGTGTTTTCATCCACAGCCCTCACACTGGGGTCTAGACCCAAGGCCAAAATTGTATGCATAGAAAGGACAGCGTGAATAAGAATGACACACTAAATCACATTTTCTCATGCAGCTGAGGGAGACCATAAAAATCTTAAAGTCAATTAGTAGTAAATGTCGTCTCTGGGAAGAGGAATGACAAATCCAATACATGGTTTGCCTTCAATTTGGCAAGTCTAATATTTGAAGCTTTAATTAAAATATATTTTTAAAAAGTTATTTGAACTGAATGTAATGACACTTTGCGGATAAAATCATGACAATATGGCCCCATAAAAGTTTATTCAACACCTCCGCTGTGAAGGAACTGTGTGACATTTTGAGGAATATTACTCTTGAGGGAAATGTCAATACCACTATCACACCTTTTTTTTTTTTTTTTTGCTCCATCACTCTCTCCTAAATTGTTGAATGTAATTAACTTTTAAGTCATAAATACAAGGACATGGAAGCAGCAACTAACCTTGGCAATGTGGTATGTCTTAAAGTAAAGATGGCACAAGAACAAAAATATGACAACACTACGAGAACACTGAAGGTGATTGAATGAGATCACATTTGAAATCTTTCAGGTATAAATTAAGCCGGGCAAAGGTTTACATCAGCAAAGAAACCCGTGACATTACTCTGAGCACTTCTCTTCTGTGGCAGACGATTATCTCTGTAGGTTGTCATGGTCCTGCTTGTATGAAGGACAAACAAGCTGGTTTCCGACACAGGGACAGAGCACACAGCATGCTTATCAATGGAAGCCTGTAGAGCCTCCCAGCATGCACCCCGACAGTCACATCTTACTCACAGCTTGGTGGCCAGATGCCACCTTCAGGGAGGAAATAATGGAGCAACACTACTGCTGTCCTTTTTTAAAATGATTTGTTTCCATGTATGTAGCTCAGTAAGAAAAAATATAAATCCATGTTAAAAATAAAGCAGATGATTGAACAAGCTACCCAACAGCTATCAAGTATCTCAACAAATTCTTTTATCCCCTGCTTGAGTCTTGACCTTTTCCAGTGCACCTACAACTATTTAGTGGCATAGGTATGTGTAAGCCACAGAAGTCGCTATGGTAGTGCAACTCCTCCTGGACAGCACATCAGAATAAGAATCAGAATAAGCTTTATTGGTCAAGTATTTTATATATTTATATTTATTTATATTTATATAATATATTTATATTTATAAATGCACAAGGAATTTGTCTCTGGTAGGTGGAACCTCCCTAGTAAGTAATACAAAGTGACCAGAAGTGTGGTAAAACTGATTAAGAACTGCAGAAATGATGCTGAGTAATGGAGTTACAACTATGAAAACAGTAGTATTCACACGACAGGGATATGCAAATGATCAAAGTGTCACTTTGGAAAATGAGTCAATATTTTGAAAAAAAATAAATAAATAGTGGCAAGGAGAAATAAGATGTCGGGTTGGCTGATTTTATTTGTGTGCTTGTTCAGTAGTGCTTAGAGAGAGGGAGTTGAAAAAGTTAGAATGAGGGAGTGCAAGACATTTTTCTGCCCATTTTTTCAGCGTGCAAGTCCTCAAAAGTGGGTAGCGGGGTACAGCCGATCTTGGCAGTATTAATGCGCTGTTGCAGTCAAAGTTTGTCCTTTAAAGCCTCACCAAAGCACTATGATGGATTAAGACATTACTAATTCAATGACTGTTGTATAGAATTGCCTCAACAAGTTGTGCGGCAGGACGTGCTCAGCCACATTCCCTGCTGGACCTTTTCAGGATTGAGATTGTGTTGACTTCCTACTTCAGGTCCTGAGAGACTTCTCAAGATTGAAGGTCTCCACAATTGACACACGGCAATTGGAGAGTGTAAGGAGCAACTTTTCCACATCGACCAGGCTGCACCAGATCACCAGCTGCTCCACTTGCTGTTCATGCAGACACTGGCATTGATGAGGCCGATGACTGTGGTGTTGCCTGTGCATGTGGATGAGGTGGGCCTCCCCACCAGCCTCACCTGCTGTGTCCTGCCTGGTTGAAAGTTGTAAATCCACCGACAGATGGTTGGAGAAACGCTGAGCTGGAGGAACTTAGAGGAGAGGGAACATGAAGGGAAAAACAATCGCCAACTTTGCCGATGATTTTTACTGATGTTAGATGGCGACGATTTAATGGGCAAGCCGATTAATTGGTCGGGCCCTACCGAAAATTGTACCTGTTATTCTCGTAAATATTGAATATCGTCCTAAGTCCTTTTTGACAAGCTTGCAAGGCAGATCATTCAATGGAACACAAGCACTGTGAAATAAAAGGTGAAATGTTTGTGTTTTGTCAGCATCAGCTGGCATCGGGTAAGTGTGAGTGTGATGACAGTCAAATGTTGAAGGTTTGACAGTCAGAAGAGGCACTATAACTGGCCCCTGGATTTTTGCCAGTTTCCAACTGTGGCCCTGAGGCTGAATTGTTTCTGAATCTCAATTGTAACCAAGCAGGAACAGTTTTGACCAAAGTTGTGCAATTTCCACAGCAACATGTGGAACAGAGCTGTCAAAACACTGCGGCTTGCAGGTAAATTTTTAAGCGCTTAAAAGAACACCTGTGAATAGTTCAGTGCTTATAATGAGTGATTTGTCAATTATGGAAGCTGAGATGTTCTTTGGTTTGCCCTTATATCTCATGGAAGGCAGCATGTCTCTCGCTCTTTCACCCCTTCACAAGTAATTGGAAGACTAATTAAGAAGTGATGGCGTGGACCAAGAGTTATGTTGACTTAAAGGAGAAAGCTTCACAGACTTGCATTCTCCTTCTCTTAATAACCCGGGTGAACACAGCAAGAGCTGAGACAAAAACGCAGCTACTATAGCTAGTGGAAGTTGGTCGACGTAAATGCTAACGAAAGCCCGTTTAAAATGATAGGCGGACCGGCCTATAGGCGATTATTATTTGGTCTGGCCAGACAAAAAGGTGGATAAACGGACTACGGAAGGGTACCCCGGCTGCAGACGAAAGGCGATAAACAGACCGGGAATTTTTTGCAAAATGCCCGGCAATGGTTATTTCCATCATTGTTATGCATTATTGCCGGATTGAAATCACTCTGCAAACACTTCTTGAACTTCATTTGCGCTTGTGTCTTATGACCAACTGCACTGCACATGATGTTAGGCATCAAATCCTTATCCCATAGTGGCTTGTACAAGCCTTTTTGACCACAAAATGTTGATGTGCGCCAGTCTGCAAAAGCAACTGAAGGTATTAGGTACACTAGCATTATTTTGACAAGATCCACAACATCCTGGTCAATTTCAAAAAGAAAATGCAGGAGTGCAGACAGGAGGTGGAGAAAGAGTAAACTTACAGTACACCACGAAATATTATGTGAACAACTAAAATCCCACAATAAAACAGTCAAACTTGCAAGAACTTCCTATTTCTCAAACCTAATTACAGTTAATAAAAACAACCCCAGATTCCTCTTCTCCACCTTTGAACTTTTAACTAGCTCTGATTTTAACAAGGGTCACTGATGGTGTAGTGGTACACATGCCTGAGTTGTCTGCGGGCAGCGTGGGATCGGTTCCCGCTCAGTAACGATGTCTGTGTGTGTGCCCTGCGACTGGCTGGCGACCAGTTCAGGATGTAGTCTGCCTTTCGCCTATTGTCAGCTGGGATAGGCTCCAGCTCCTCCCCGCGACCCTTTACAGGATAAGCGATTTGGAAGATGACACATGATTTTAACAAGTCCCCACAGAGACCAACAGACGCTCTCTGTGAGGACTTTGCAGACCACTTCAGAAGTAAAATCGATAACATAAGATCCAGACTTTTAGCCCGTCACATCACAAGTTTCAGTAAACCTGGACAATCGCATTTGCAAGAGGAAACACCGGAAAGTTTTGCCCTGGTTGACGCAAGGACACTTGGTCGAGTTTTCTCCCAGGTAAATCCAACAACCTGCCTTTTGGATCCAATCCCCACATTTATTTTTAAGACATTTTATGGATTCTTTGAGGAACAATTTTTAAATATAGTCAATTGCTCTCTCCGACGGGCCTCTTCCCCGCCGCCTTTAAAACGGCGGCGGTGAAGAGAGGAACTCTGACCCCAGCGTTTTTAATAACTACAGACCTGTATCCAATTTACCATTTTTAAGTAAGATTTTAGAAAAACTGGTGTTTCTTCAGTTGAATCACTTTTTAAACACAAATAATATTTTAGAGAACTACCAATCTGGTTTTAGGATGAACCACAGGACGGAAACTGCTCTTTTAAGGATTTTAAATGATTTTAGGTGCACTGCAGATGTGAGAAAACTCATCGTCTTGGTGCTTCTGGATCTAAGCGCTGCTTTTGATACAGTAGATCCCCAAATTTTATTAAATAGACTTAAAAACCTAGTGGGCATCTCTGGTACTGTTTTTAACTAGTTATATTCCTATCTCATCGACCGATCTTTCTTTGTAAGTATGGATACTTGTTCCTCCAGAACCCAAGAAATTAACTGTGGGGTTCCCCAAGGTTCAATTTTAGGCCCAATACTTTAATCTTTATATGCTTCCCCTTGGGGATGTCATCAGGAGACACGGCGTCAGCTTCCACAGCTATGCTGATGACACACAGCTGTATATTGCCGCGTCTCCTGATGACACAGGACCCATTGACACCCTTTTAAATTGCATTTTAGATATTAAGTCAGGGATGGCAGAGAATTTCCTATAGCTCAATCAGGACAAAACTCAGGTTTTAGTTATCGGCCCTGAAGGTCAGAGAGAGAAACTTTTACCAAAACTACAAGATTTTAAACCCTCAGAATGTGTGAAGAACCTGGGAGTCATCTTTGACTCTGAGCTCAGTTTAATTCCACTTATTAAAAATGTAACTAAGATAAGTTCCTATCACCTTAAGAATCTCGCCAGAGTCCGCCCGTTTCTCTCTCAGGCTAACACGGAAGTGCTGATGCATGCTTTTATTTCCTGTCGTTTAGATTATTGTAATACCCTACTCTCTTGCCTCTCCAAAAAGACTATCTCTTCTTTACAACTACTCCAGAATTCAGCCGCTCGGGTGCTGACGAGAACCAGAGGGCGGGAGTTTTAAACCACCCGGGAGCACATTACACCATTTTTAAATCGCTGCATTGGCTCCCCGTGTGTTTCAGGATCGATTTTAAGGTACTTTTATTAGTTTATAAATGTGTTAATGGTCTTGGGCCATCTTATTTGTCTGATTTGCTTTTACCATACCAACCCTCGCGGAACCTGAGGTGCTCTGGCGCCAGCCTTTTAATTATTCCTAGGGTGATGACCAAAACCCACGGCGAGGCTGCATTCAGCCATTTTGGTCCTCAACTTTGGAGTAGCCTGCCAGAGGACGTCAGGTCCGCAGAGACTGTTGATATTTTTAAGAGGAAGCTCAAGACCTAGCTTTTTAGTTTGGCTTTTAAATAATTTAAGTAATTTATTTTTCTTTTTATTGGGGACTATTTTTACTTAATCATAGTTTATCATGCTGATTTTAGTTCTTAGATTATATTACTGTTTTGTCTTTTAGTTTTGTTGTTTTCTGTTGTTGTTAGCTTTTAGCTCCAGTGTTTCCTCTTGGGGGGGCCTGCCCTTCCCGCGGGGGGCATCATCGCAGGGGCTCCTTACGTCCAGGTGACCGGGGCTCTCTGTGATGGTGGGACTCCCCGTGGCCGTGGGCTGTCATTCCCCTCAGCGTGAATGAGCCCCCCTTGGGTACCCTTTCCTCATATGGTTTCTCTGTGCCTTGTCATGTCTTTTTTAACACAATTTATCAGGTTGTGTGCTTTGTGTGTGCGTGGGTGTGTGTGTGTGTTGCGAGTGCTGATGTACTGGCGTATATATGTCTTTGGGTTTGTTGGGAGGGAGGGCGCAAGCGGATCTTCCTTTTGTGTTGTGTTTTGGACATTTTTATTGGACAGCACTTTGAGTTGCATTTTTTTGTATGAAAGTGCTATATGAATAAATTTGATTGATTGATTGATTGATTGATACAGTACAGTTTTGTATTACTGCAAAATACAACCACAATAAAAAACAAATTGTTCAATCCATACCTCTCTGAATGTTAGCCAAAATGGAATGTTATTATTTTTGGGCAGATTTTTTAATGCAGCTCATTAGATTTTTTTTAGAATTTACATAATATTGTTGTCTGTTTATGTCAAACTATTTTATGGGATATGATGCAGTGGTAACTGAGGTCAAAAGTCTGTCACTTCTTCATAAGTCACACTGTTACACTCTTCTTAGATGGTGTAATGCGATTTTGGTGGACTTGACAGACAGATTCTGAAGTAAGCGGATATTGTATGTGTGCTGGATGTTGTTGCATTTCATTCATAAATATGACAAGAGTGTGCATCAAACCCCTTGAATCTTTATAGAAATCAATTAAATGAATGCCTAATTATTAATTTTAAATATATTTTTAAAATCATCCTCCTTGCTCTTGGCACAGCTGTGGGTGGGGTTCACACGCAGATACAACACTCAAAGTGCCCACTTCACAGCGGTGAACTGTGATCTGGCAAACCTTACTCTGGTTGGCCTTCCCTACAAACATACTTTGTGCACTTCAATCTTCTGCATGGACTCCAGTGAGTGTATGTTTGCTATACAAGACGATACAAGTTTAAAGGGAATTAGAAGAGCCGTCTTCATTGGCTGGGAAGCCCACAATGGCGTTAAGGCCCGTCTCCAACTGCAAAAATACCAAACGAAAATAAACTCCACCCACCACAAAATATTGAACTTTGATTAAGAGGCAAATGCTTTATTGTAATTACCAACCTATGTTGAGGCATTTTACTTTACTTGTGAAAGGCTTTCACTGTAGCTCAAAGCAACAATTACAGGACACGTTGGGCACAATGAACCCCATTATCTTTGCCTTTGTTTTGGCCAATTAAACTGATTCACTGTTTATCTGTGACAAAGTCAACTGCAGTGTGACAGTGACACAGCAGAGTCAGCAAGTACACATCATAAGATTTAATTTTGTAGCAACTGAATTTAAATGTTCTTTGTGCCAGACTAATTATCCTCACTCATATGATTCTGCTTTAGAATCTCATTAATTAGAATGAAAGTTTCTTCATGGAGGAAGCTGTTGGAAAAGTAATTGTCCACTTTAAAGGGTTAGTCAACCAAACTTTTTTTTTTCAAGAATATGTTCTATGCAGGCCGACTACTTGAGAAGAGGCATTCTGATTAATATTGCGTTTGTGTAATATGAGTTAAGCAGCAAATTCCACCCGTTTTTTGCCACTTCAGGAGGCAGCCATTTTGTCACATCTGTCGACTCAAAATGACATCACAATTGCTCAAAGCTCAGGTAACGACTAATAACAGCTCACCTGTTTTCTGAAGCTGAGCCATGATTGGTCGTTATCTGATCCCTGAGTATCTGTGATGTCATTTTCAGTCGACAGAAGTGACACAATGGCCGCTCCCTGAGATGGCTAAAAATGGATGGATTTTGCTTCTCAATTCATATTCCACAAACGCAATATTTATCAGAATGCCTTGTTTCAACTAGTGGGCCTGCATAGAACATATTCTTGAAAAAATGTGCTTGGGTTAAAGCAGAAGTCGGGAATAATTGTTTGTGGACTGACCAATAGTATAGATTTTTTGAAAAAATATGAAATTCACCAAAATTTGCCAGCAATATATTTAATGTTTATCAGTGTTTTCTAAGGATTTTTTTGGATTTGTAAAATAAGCGGACCCCCTTAGATATCCTTGCCCGCCCGATGGACCCTCCCAAGGAAAAAGATCCTAGCTCCGCCAGTGCCCCTGAATACATCCAGTGCGATCAATTGCCTTCGGAAGTCACCTAATTAGTGAATAGTGTCCCCTTGTGTGTAATTTACTCTTTATAAAATCTGAAGTGTAGTGTGCATTTATTATATTCAGCCTTGTGTATTCTGATAACCCAAAATACAACCCAATGCGATCAATTGCCTTCAAAAGTTACCTAATTAGTTTATAGAGTCCACTTGTGTGTAATTCACTCTCAGTATAAATATAAGCACAGGTTGGTATACCTGCTGGGCATCACTGCCTGACGCACATCAGACGGTGCCATTGGGCTGGCTGCAAGGTCGTCAGCTGGGAGCCACCCTTCACTGATGTTTTGCACCTTTAATCCCGGAACACCACTGGGTGGTGGAGCAGTGGCAGGGACGTCTCCCTTTCACTCCCTGCAGCCAGCCTTAGGATCCTCCCTTTCACCAAAACTTGTCTTTCCTTCTCAGCCAGAGCCAGAAGCTCCCTTGTTCAGCCTCCTCCGCTAGATCTTTCATCGCTTTTGTCTGCTTGGCTCCTGAGAATCCCAAAGACCTCAGCAGCCGCTGGGTTGATGTTCCGGTGTAGCCTCTGCACCCGAGGTCGGCTCTCATGTCCCATTCTCCTCCAGGACACAGGAGGGACCACTGTTTGGAGCTGGTGCTTTGGGTTTCTCCCCCCTGCCGGACAAACTGGATCTGCCACTGTGATGTAATTGGGCTATGGCCTTGTTTGCTTCCAGTCTGTATGTCTCCAGGATTTCGGCTATCTTACGCAGCACTCGATTTTGGCGCCATCTGAACCGGCCCTGTGTTAGTGCCACTTTGCATCCAGAAAGATTGTGCTGCAAACTTGGGCCGTTGGAGTTGCAGAGATGGCATGTCTCTTCTGTGTCATACCAGATATGAAGATTCCAGGGACTGGGAAGGGTGTCGTATGTGGCCCGGATAAGGAAGCTCAGCCTTGCTTGAGGTATCTTCCACATATCTGGCCACATGATGGTTATGTTGATCGCAGCCTCCCACGTAGTCCAACTACCTTGCTGTTGCTGGCCCACAGCTTTGATTTTGTAGCCTTCCTCTTCTATCTTTACGACCTCGGAGATCACAAGATCTTTCCTTTCCTTCCTCGTTGCCTTAAACCACATCTTGGGTGCTGGCCCCCATCCAAGGCCGGTCCTGCCTGGCTGTGGCAGCCCGGCGATCTCCTGGTGTTTCAGGCGATTGATTACCTGGTTGACTGCCTGTGTGGCATCCCACTTACTTCTGTGCGGACTTTGGCCTTGCTGGATTTAATGAGGTGATTGCTTTACTCCATGCTGGAGGGATGGATTGACTTTTCCAAGCAATCCCCATTAGTTTCCACAAAAGTTTCAGGGTCCTTGGGCAGTTCTTGTACACCCTATAGGAAACTCCATTTGGGCCAGGTGCAGATGCACCCCTCGCTCGCTTCACCACCTGCCTG
The DNA here is from genome assembly GCF_054856515.1 of Filicampus tigris. NCBI lineage: Eukaryota > Metazoa > Chordata > Actinopteri > Syngnathiformes > Syngnathidae > Filicampus > Filicampus tigris. Next base: position 17,057,777 of record NC_141217.1, read on the forward strand.
ACCTCAGACCATCTGGGGGGAGAGGTGTCGAACTCAGTAGAGGGTTCGGGTGGGAGAGGTACATGCCCTGGGGAACCAAGGGGAGTCTCTTTGTAGCTATCACTGAGCTGGTCTTTGATGTGTTCCTCCAGCTCCTGCTTGGTGGTCTGCAGCTTCCCTGATTTCTTCCTCCACCAGGCCCCGGGCAAACCTGAATGGGTCACAAAAAAAGCTTGCTCTTGCTTTCTCCATGCAGCCTCTGAGTTTCCTGATCTGTTCAACTCGCCTCAGGTGGGTGAGTTTGGTTCTGACCTGATTCCACAGCTCCTTCAAGCCCTCCTTCTCCCCTTCTTCAGCTCTCCTCCGTGCCTTCCGCAACCCTCGACGTTCCTTCACCAGGTGGAGCATTTCTCTCCCATCTCCCACTCAGCCTAGGAATGGTCTTCCTTTGAGGCATCTCTCCGAATCTTTCCTTGCAGTCCTCATAGATGATGTGGCCGAAAATGTTCAGCTTGGCCGATGTGCTGCCTCTTAGGGTGTTCTGGAGGGTGGTATTAATGAAGCTGTTCAGTGAAGGCCTCAGCGGCTTTATAGAGAACACTAGTGAACAACAACATCATGAAGACAAAGGAACTCACCAGACAGGGATAAAGTTGTGGAGAAGTTTAAAGCATAGTTAGATTATGACAAATTGTTCCAAGATTTGAAAATCTCAAGAGACACCATTCCATCCACCATCCAGAAATAGGAACAGTAGAAGACAATTGAAAACCTACCAAGACATGACTCTCCACCTAAACTAATGGAGTGAATGAGGAGAGCACTTGTTAGGCCAAGAGGCAAATGTTCACTCTGGAGAAGCTGGAGGAATTCACAGCTCAGGTGGCAGAATCTGTCCGTGGGATTACTACTATAAATTGTACACTCCACAAATCTGGCCTTTGTGGAAGAGTGGCAAAACATAGGCATTATTGAAAAAAATAAGTCCTCTTTGCGTTGTAGGGGACACCATAAATATGTGGAACAAGGTTCTTTGGTCAGATGAGACCAAAGGTGAATTATTCTGCCTAAAGACAAAGCAAAATATATGTCAGAAAACTAAAAATGCTCATCATGAGATTAGGCAGGAGATTCCACTTCCAGCAAGACAATGACCATAAAGCCAGAACTACAATGGAATGATCTCGATAAAAGCATTTCAAATAGTTCCGTGTTAGAATGGCTCAATCAAAATCTAGACCTAAACCCTGTTGAGCATCTGTGGCAAGACTTAAAAATTGCCGTTCACAAACACTCTCTATCCAATCTGGCTGATCTTGAGAATGTTTTTGTGAAGAAGAATGGGCAAAATTTTCAGTGGTCGAGAAATACCCCAAAAGACTGTCAATTGTAGTTGCAGGGTAAGGTGGCTCTACAAAATCTTGACGCTGGGGTGTTGAATATAGATGCACACCACATTTTTGAGATTTTCATTTGCACGCAGTTCTGAAAACTATGCATCATTTGTGTTCCACTTCACAATGATGTGCTACTTTGTGTTGTTAGAGCATACAAATTCTCAATGAAAAACACTGACGTTTGCGGTTGTACGTGCCCTGCGATTGATTGGTGGTGACCAGACCAGGGAGTACACAAACTTTTATATTGTATTTAGTGTTTGAACGTAAAAGACGATTGTCACTGGTGGCTGTACATTTGAGAAGTAACTATTGAATCGCACCCTTGTCTACTGAAATGCTCATATAGCTCAGAAATATACTTTTTTTTTATAGCCATTCAAAAACGGAATCAGGGAACACTGTGGACGCTCAATGGAGGGACTCACACATGCACTGACGACAAACAAGTTAAATAATGGCGATTAGTTGCTAACGACTCTTTGCCTAGTTGGATTGTTGTGAATTTCAGAAGTTGGGTAATCTATGTTTAGAGAATGTTTTCACCAGCATTGTTATTCCTCCATTCGAAGACAACCGATTGACGGTTGATCTCCAGGTCATGTATGACCTGACCTTGTGTGCTTTGAAGGTTATTACAAGATGTTTAACGTGGGAGTGCCCTTCTTAAATTCATTCAAACATTGTCAACATGGAGCTCATGCTGTTCACGTTCCCTTTCTCTTCGTGGAAGCGAGTAGCACAGTCTTTGCAAACAGCATGATAGATGACACAAAGCACTGGAACTGTGCAATTGTCTGCAACATCACAAGAGCTACGCCACCCACCCCACTCCCTCTTGATGGCACCTATTCAACTTCCAAGCAGACAAACCGACAGCTTGTCAACATGGCTTTTTATCTCGTACCCCAAACTCTCGCCACAATCAACCGTCATGAAAAAAAAGTAAAGCTGAGCTGTCTCCTCAGGTGCTTTGCTAGTTAAACATAGCTCAGAAGACTCTCACATCCTCATTTAGATGCCGGCTTGTCACATGGGAGGAGGTCACCTCGGTGACAGTGACGGGAAGGCCCAGACGCCAGACATGCTGTCAGTGCTCGTTAAGGTCAGCTCATTAAAGAATGAAATAAAAATTGCTAATAGAAAGCATGAGTGAGAAAGTAATTGGAGGAAAGGCGCCTCTCTCTAGCATTGCCTCCTCCTCCTCCGCCTCCTCAGAAGAAGCTGGCGAGGGAGACGGCGAAGCAACGTGAACCCGAGCGACACAGCTATGCTTTCTCCCACTAATGATGATTCTTTACAGAATACAGATCAGAGCTTGAAGAACTTGTCATGTGTCGCCGAGCCACGCGGCGTCTCGTCCTGTATTTAGCCGTAGATCACTAGACGGATGGAGGAGAGCGTAGGAGTGATTTTGAGATTTGCTCGTGGTGTTGTGGGGTGGGGATGGTGGGGCAGGTAGAGAGGCGCTGAAGTCGCTTGATCCTCGTCAGAAATGTGTCAGATTGCAGATCAGAGAGGAGACACATACAGGGAGATTTGCTGCCATAGGCCTGTACAGGTTTGATGTCACGCTGCCAACTGTCAATCACTCAAAACCTTGCAAAAGAAACCCCTTAGACCCACCTCCCCACCCCTCCGCCCCCTCTAAGAAACACATGAAACAGTAACATACAACAAAAACACTGATCTGCCCTCATTTCTAATTAATAGTGGAGAAAAAACAACCAACTTTAAGTTATTCTCAAAAGCTATCTATTAATAAATGGTGGTAGGATTGGGAAAGTATATAATAAACACATGCTTCAATACACAGAGCCAATTAAACTCAAAAGACTAATGGCTCTGGCTTCCATCAAAACATTTTATTGAATTAAATACATTTCTGACTTTTAGCAAACTGACCTTGAAAAAAACATGAATCCAGCTAATAACCAACACAATTATCCAGCAGCACTCAGCACAGTAAAATATAACTTGTGTCTTTCTATGTGACTGTAAAATGAGTGAATGAAAGATCAATTTAATCCCCGGCATAACAATATGTAATTTGACATCGGGTTGCTGAAAAGTGTACGCCATTACGGATGGTGCTCTGGTGCCAAGTGCACATATGGACACGGTCATGTTTGAACATGTGAAGCCCTTTGAGACTTTCTTGTGATTCAGATCTATATTTGATTTGTTTTATAGACGGCGGCACAGTGATCGACTGGTTAGCACGTCCGCCTCACAGTTCAGAGGTCGTGGGTTCGATCCCGGCCCCGGCCTCCCTGTGTGGAGTTTGAATGTTCTCCCCGTGCCTGCGTGGGTTTTCTCCGGTTTCCTCCCACATTCCAAAAACATGCATGGTAAGTTGATTGGACTCTCTAAATTGCCCCTAGGTGTGATTGTGAGTGCGTATGTTTGTGTTTGTGTGCCCTGCGATTGGCTGGCAACCAATTCAGGGTGTCCCCCCGCCTACTGCCCGAAGACAGCTGGGATCGGCTCCAGCATGCGAGGATAAGCGGTATAGATAATGGATGGATGGATGGATGTTTTATAGACAATCCATGATGAGCACAGAGGTCCAATAACTTGACTTGTAACTATAACATGAATGCTATAACATGAACTATAACATGAAGGCAAAATAGATAAAAACAATACAGATAAGGAAATGGTCTGAAGAACCCTCCATCCCTCTCCAGGCACGACCACCCAAGCCAAGAATTACTGTTACATTAGTGTAACGGTTGCATTGAGTGTAAATTGATTACCTGCCTAGAGAACGAAATGCTCGGATCTACTTAAAAAATGTTGACTATCCAGCTATTTAAAAAACATATCCAGAAGATTTTTTTTTGTGCAACCACTTGATGAAAAAAATGGAGTAAATTCAGCAAAAAAAAAAAATCAGTGTATCTAGAAACGAGATCTGAGCGGTAGAGGGTTGAAAAATAACATTCATATTGCCTAAATAAATCTAAAATTAATTTGACATATTTCTCGAAGACAGTTAACAGAACCGTTAAAGGTGGATCTTATTGATACTTTAGTACCTGGGCTCGATACCCATCCCTAATAATGTGAATGTTACGTTAAGATTTGAAATAGCTTGTGTATTAAAAACAAACCAAGCACAGCGATTATTTGCATTACACTGCTTTGGTTCCAGTGCAGGATGTCGCTGAGTGTAAATTACATTTTTCCAGAGTGCCATACGAATGATGGAAATGTATCCTCTAAAGTGCTAATGATTATGAGATAATAATGTGTCAATTAATTTCCCATTAATGGATACTTACACAGGAGGAAAAAAACCTTTACTTGTCACAATTGCTAAACCGACATCTGTGAGAATATGCTTTCTATGGCTCTGGAGAAGCTTTATAGTGTCTGAAGATAATAAAGATGAAAGATTCAAGCTCGGAGATGTTTTTCCTATACAAAGCCTATGACATAAATTGGACGCCTGGGGTTTTAAAGATGTGGGCAAAGCTTACAAGCTCTAATGATGGGGAGAGTGTATGTGCCGTGGCCTAAAAGTCAGGATATGTCTGTTCTTTCTTATCTCCCAGCGATAAAAACATAAAACCCCCCTGTTGCAAGCACGATCTCTTGAGTAGAGTCTTTACAAGAAAATGAGACGAAACTACCAATTGCATCCTCAGAATACAACATGCACATTGAAAAATACCTACTGTATATTGTCAGAGTACAATATTATTTTCAAGCTGTCCAAGTTATTTGCAGAGATGTGCACTTTACAAAATGTTGCCGGTCCATCCTCCCTTTGCAACCTCCGTTGTTTTAAAGCGCTTTCGTCCTTACATTCCACCAGTCTGCCCCCCCCCTCCACCTCCCATACAGGCTCCATGCTTGACGTCGTGGGAGCGATGCAAACAGCAGAGGTTTCATACAGTAATTCATAAACATAATTTAAAGCTCATAAGTGTCGACCAAGATAGCAGTCAGGTGCCAACACAACCGCCGTCGGTCACCAGACTACGGAGCTCGCCCAGGGGACATCACGAGAATATTTAAGATTGCGTTATAAGGCAATTATATTGTGTTTTATTGCAAAACGTTTGCGTTTCATTGCGTTATTTCACAATAAAAATTATTATTGCAAAATAATGCAATGTTATTTTCGGAGGAAACCAAAGACTTTCAGGTCGTAGCTTTAAGAGTATGTTGGTGCTTTTGTGTGCATGAATTACGGCTTGGAGAGATTTTTAGGCTCTAGAGATGTCCCAGACAAAGACATACATCGTATGCAAAGGGATAAGGTACTGTATGTACTAAATGTTAACAGTAAGTTACCAAGTTTATTCCGGATTACACATGCAAAACAGGCTAGGCTCTCCTGAGGCGTAATTCATGGTATTACATGTGTTGAACCACTAGAGGGCAGACTATGCCTGTGAGTGTGTTATCGCAGGAGAGAACACTGGTCTTTCTTTTTAAAAGAAACTCAACACAATCAGTCGGTACTTGACCCGGTTAGGGATGATTGCAGGGACGGACAAAAACGCACTCCCTTCTTTGCTTACACCCTCCTTGCCTTGTCAAAAAAACCTTCTCTTCCTTTGTCTTCCTTGCACAAAATGGGCGTCCGTCCGGGACGGACGGACAGACCGTTCCATCCCTGGGACGGAATGCCCATCACTGGTTATTTGATTACATATTTTTATTTGTATTTTATTCTGGTAAAAATACTACATTGTTGTTATTTAACCCATTAAGGCTGGGAGCGCTGTTGCATATTTCTACCTTTAAAGCTGGGAGAGCGTATACATCATTTTCTTTTTTTAATCCAATTCTCGGTCTCCTAGCCAATAAAATGCATCGGGATATACACAAGATGGTGTGGTGACTCCTCGGAGGATGTCAGCAATGTCCGCCAGTAATGGTGGGTGCCGTCGAAGTGAAAAAGATGCCGCGCTTGTGGACTTTGAACCAGTGGGACGTAATATATGGTTAAGATTTATGTTTGTAGACAATGACGATATCGACGTCTTTGTAACAGAATAGAGGATGGTATTTACCCCTTGATTTTTAAAAATTTTAAATTTTAGAAAATTTTTAGAAAATTTAACTTATTTTTACATCTTTCGATTGGAACAGTAACGATTAATAAACTCAGGCCAGTTTGAAAGCCACACTTTCAATTTCTTTTGGAATTATGTTTCTATCTGATACAGGGGCTGAGATATTGATTACCGGTATTTTCTAGGTGTTGAATTTCCGGGGGTGGCACGGTGGTCGACTGGTTAGCACGTCCGCCTCACAGTTCAGAGGTCTTGGGTTCGATCCCGGCTCCGGCCTCCCTGTGTGGAGTTTGCATGTTCTCCCCGTGCCTGCGTGGGTTTTCTCCGGGTACTCCAGTTTCCTCCCACATTCCAAAAAGATGCACGGTAAGTTGATTGGACACCCTAAATTGCACCTAAGTGTGATTGTGAGTGCGGATGTTTGTCTCTGTATGCCCTGCGATTGGCTGGCAACCAATTCAGGGTGTCCCCCGCCTACTGCCCGAAGACAGCTGGGATAGGCTCCAGCACGCCCGCGACCCTTGTGAGGATAAGCGGTATAGATAATGGATGGATGGATGGATGAATTTCCGGGAAAACTTCAGGTTTTCGAGGTTGATTCCAAAGACGACCTTTGGTTTTATAGAGATGTGTAGTCAGGCGATTTAGGCCTTAATGGGTTAATTTGCCCACTGCTCTTCAGTAGATGCAGTAATATATCAATCAGGCACTACCCAACAGACTCTCTGCAGTGTCCCCGGTGTTTCTATCTAATCCACTTGACCGCCTCTGTCAGCCTTTCAGCTAGATATCTGTCAATTCTGTTTCCACCACAACCACATGACATGAGAAAGGCAGAGGGAACAGTGATCAATTTCAGATATGGACCAGCGCACCGGGTTTACTAACAAAAGAGATTTCATGCACTGTTTGAGGTATTGAGTGGCCAGTGGATTAACTCACACATTAACCCTGAAACCTGATGAAAATGGCCCTCTTAACAAACTGCATCACTTAGACCCCGACAGCATCATTGATAATTGAGAGAAAAAGGTGATATACAGCATTTCGAAAGCAAATTCAGATTCAAAATTAAATAATAAATGATTATTTTTCCCATGCGTGGCTATTTAATGCACTGAAATAATAGTTTTAAAAAAAAACGTGCTATCAATGACTTTTATTGAGAGAATTTTTCCTGATGGCACCTCCGTTTGACAGTGTGATGACTTTTTGACGACTGTTTTCTGTCAAAGTAGACACACCCTCCTGTTAAAGTGAGCTTTCTCTGAACAAATAAATAGCTAAATATCCAAACTATGTCACCACCACCTCTCACAATTACGTCACTCAGGGATTCATTCAATTATTGTGTGCAAGTTATTTTTCAAACTTAACAAGCGTTCTTTCTTCTTTGCAATAGCAACACTTTCAATAACCAAGTGTATTTCTTACCGTGGTTCCAGGGCGCATCATCATCCATCATTGCGATTTCACAATGAGGTCTGACTGTGTAATTTGTTTGCTTTGTTTGCTGGCAGCAGTTGTTTGCCAAATCTTGTGTTCTCGGGAAATAAAAAAATCACACAGTAGAGGGAAACAAGAAAAGCTGAAAGCGATTCAGAAATTCAACATTGCCTTTATCTTATTTTCCCTGCCTTGTTTTCCTTTTGTTTGGCTAGTCACTGAAGTGCCACAAAACACAATACGATCAAAATGACGTGTTATTTTTACTTGGGTTTCTCGTGCTGAATGAAAATACAAGTGCTCGTTGCAGGTAACCCTGCTATTAATGTGCTTTTCAATCAATGACAGAAAAGATTCTTAAAATGATGTTAGACACGAGTAAGAAAATGGCAGCGATGTTTTATTGACTAGATTGGTGAACTCGCATGCATACAGCCACAAAAGCGTATCAGTAATGGGAATTCGTATCCAAATCGATGCCTCTACTCAAGATGCTTTACATTCATCGTATATTCTTTGTGCTTCATCAGTTTTCATCCTTTCACCCTCCTGTCCTTGTCTTGAGATATGATGTAAAATTAAAGTGGAGAGAGACATCAGTGAGGGAATCTTCCATCACAAAAGCATAGCTGCAAAAGTATTTTGAGGGTTTGTCCCCTGTGACATGGTATTTTGCATCTCATGGTTACACAAAGCAAACCAATGCCACCAGAAATGTCCTTCGTAATTACTGCATAGGATCCCAATGCCAGGTAATGTACACGGATGGCCATGTCACATGCCAAATTCCTTAACGTCCGGAAATTCAGTAACCCAGTTGGGAATTAAATGCATGATTGCCACCACAGAAGGTTTAATCACAACATTACTACAATTTCTTGAGTGCGTTTCTACAAATAACAAATGTCATCCCATTTCTTTTTGGGTTTAATTAATCAAGTTGTGCTCAAAAGTTTACATAGCTTAGGGCAGCGGTCACCAACTCTGGTCCTTGAGGGCCCCTATCCTGCATGTTTTAGATGTTTCCCTCCTCCAACACACATGATTCAAATGATCAACTCAACTGAATGTCTGCCAGTGGTGAATGGAAACAGTCGTATTTGAATTATCTATTTAATCAAAGGCAGTAGTCCACCCCACCCCAAAAAAGTTCGCAGATTTTCTTGCAGCAATAAGTTTTAATTTCAAAGTTGTTCACTTGCTTAAGGCATTTTACTTGGCTTTAGTGTATAATCTAGTTAAGAAATGAGAGCATCTTGCATTAGTAAGTGTAGCACTCTACCCTGAGATCTACGCTCTAAACTAAGATTACAAACACTTGAGATCCGTTTCTAAACAGATTTGTGCAGGCCCTTCTGTTGACAGTGGGATGAAGAAAAAAGTAATTTTGGGAACCAGAAGTATCACACTCACACCATAGCTGCTGTACATACATGCTAGCACACAACAAACACAAGAAATTGCATGATTGCACTTTGTCATGTTGTTTGGTACAAATGCGAGGACGGTACAGTCAGTATTTTTCAGTGTGCATGTTGTCTTTCCGTGGCTCCATCACAGGGTGTTCTGTCTTTATTTACGCACGTTGATTTGCTTGCGCTCAGGAATCCAGATGAATGTTTGAGGCTTAAATTGAAAGCAATTTAGTGTGATGCAACATAATGTCGGATTCATATGAGGCATGGGTCAGACAGATGTTTTGCTCCATCAGCCCTTAAGCCACCTGTGCAACGACTGTAAAACAGCTCCTGTAGCCAACGTGCTAAATAATAAAGATGCATATGGGGAATCTATTATCTGTTAATATGCAGTCAAGGACTTTAGCTGCTCTGGGTGCTGTCTTTTGCTCAACTTGTGTAGAAACTGAGGTTTTTCTTTGCTTAAGTGCCAAAATGGACAACGGGCAATTGTTACTGGTCCTCATATTGCAACCAAATGGTGCCTTTTATCCTTAAGTGGTTTGAGAGTTGGAAGATTTCAGCTCATTAATTATTGTTTAAAAGTCATCTAAATTACAAATCCATAAACTTTATTGAGCCAAGACACATATTTTACATTAAAAAAAAAGCTCATGGAACAGTACCGAATGGAAATGGCACAAATTGTATAGACAAGTGAAATAATGATGACCTCCTTTGAATTTACTCAAACATTTACTGTACTTGCCCAGTGTGTGTATGCCATGACATTTTCTGTTGTATGAATGGCAATAGGTGGATGCATGGCTAAATCTTGTACCTTCTGCCATTTAGCGAAAGAACATTTATTTTGCATATGTCACTGGCATAGATAATTGAACAAAAAGACATTATTTGTAATTTTCTGACCAATAAAGTGAGATTTCTTAACTTCTTTATAGTGTGTGTGTGTGTGTGTGTGCATGTGTGCGCGTGTGGAAATAACATCATCATTTCAAAAAATTCCCCCATCCATTTTCCATCACTTAACTTGTTCAGGGTAACGATTGAGCTGGAGCCAAACCCAGCTGACTGGTTGACAGTCAATCACAGAGAACATCTACGCAAAAAAATCTATCATGCATGCCTGATTTTGGTATGTGGGAGGAAGCACAGGACGAACATGCAAACTCCATGCAGGAAGGTCTAAACTGAGATTTGAATGTAAAACCTTTGACTGTGAGGAACACGTGCTATACCCACATGAATTGCTACACCCACATCAAAATGTATAATTGGCAAATTATTTGATATGAAAAATATTTTTTCCTAGTAAAGGCCTCCTCCTTGGTAAATGCCTTGCCGTTAATAGATGCCTGATCGCCTCAACTATGAATAAAAAAAACTGAATTAAAGAATACAAAACAAAATAAAAAAAAAACAACAGTCACTATGTATGAGTGCTATGGTGCATGTGGTACTATAAGCACAAGTAAAATAAGTGGCACAGAAACTAGATGGATGTGCCATAGACCTTTTAGGACTTGCTACTACTACTTGGGTGTGTGTACGTTCATGTGTGTGAGATCATACCTCATCTCATATGCTTTCTCAGCGTCCCTTCCTCTTCCATGAACCCTCTGATGATATTAGATGTGTGCCCTCCATCTTGCTCACACTCTGTCATACTTTTCTCTGAACCCCACTTACCTCGCTCCTTTTTAGAGTGTGTATGCGTGTGAAAGCGAGAGCGAGAGAGTGTGTTTGTACAGCACTGCTCAATGTGCTGTGACAGAATAAATGCTGACATCAACACTTGTTCCCAGAAGGTCACCTGAACCTTTCTTTGAGCATACTTGCTCATGCACACAACGCACAAAATACCTTCCTCCATATCTATCTATCTATCTATCTATCTGTCTATCTATCTATCTATCTATCTATCTATCTATCTATCTATCTATCTATCTATCTATCTATCTATCTATCTATCTATCTATCTATCTATCTATCTATCTATCTATCTATCTATCCGCTAGCTAGCTAGCTAAATAATATAATCAGGGGGATGTCTACCTATCCCAGAGATGGCCACCAGTTGCCCATTGTTTAGGTAGATAGATAGATAGATAGATAGATAGATAGATAGATAGATAGATAGATAGATAGATAGATAGATAGATAGATAGATAAACACATGACATCAGGTCTTAACATTGCGACCCCGCATCCCACACACGTCACACCACTGTAATTAGCAAAGTGAGAAGAAGCCTCTGGCAGAGCCAACTGTTAATGTCACTGGAGAAGGCAGTGCGGTATTTGTGTTTATTGTTCTGCTGTTGTTGTAGCTCATTATTTCATGTCCACAAACAAGCCTGACCTTTGTGACAATTTGTAATCATCAGCGTAGCAGCACACCCACAAGGATCGTTAAAACCGCACTCTAGAGTGTCAGATAGACAGATGCGGAGGATGAAATCCATGGAAAATATCACTGAAAAGACAATATGCCATGACTTTGCACAGACATATTATCGATACAGGTGCATACAGAGAAAGTTGGCCGAGAAGTGGGCAACTTTTCCATTTACTGACTAGAACAAGAACCTGTAGTGGTTGTTCAGGGTTGGTTGGGATTATTCGTATAGAGCGAAAGGGGCTTGAGCAGTGAACAGGGATAATAAACTTGCTGATTCTCATGAATTTAAAGAGGCTACTTTACAGGGTTAATATACATAAATGCCTTCTTAGCAAGCACAGTTTCACAGGACCCGTCATGCAGATTTTGCTACATTTTTGAATTTTTCATGGACGGACATCCTGCATGCTTTTATTATCATCCAAACCACCTACTATTAGAGAATCACAGCAGCCCAATGAGATAACAGAGGTGACTTTCAAAAACAAGCACATTGTACAGGGGCATAGGTAATTTAAAGTATACACATTCTACACATTCAAACATCAACATAATCAATGTATCAATAGCTCAATGGTACATTTCCTTGTAGGATCAAAACATTACATCTCAATTTGTCTATATAATAGAATGTAAAATGTGCTTCTCTACACTCATGTGAATTATTAATTTGTACCTGGTGTGCCAGCTTGCCGCTTTTGTTGTACAAGACAAAGCACAACCAAACCACAACATAAACAATACAAGATATCATTTTAATCAAACATCCAAATCTGCTCTGGAGATAATTATTTGTCATGCTTAGTAGTATTCGTGTGCTAACAATTCCTGATGCAAAACAGGTCAAATAGGTCATATTTACAAATGCTGCTGCTTAATTCAAAGCTGAGAAATGAGAAACCGATTTTGTGAATGATAACGAGGAAAGCCTTTCTATGAAACCATCTTGCTTTACAGAAAGCAGAGTTAACAAAAACACTTGACAGTATAACAATGCAATGCAAAGGGTGAAAAAACTGCAGCTGTTCGAATCCAAAATGTTTGCATTTTTTTACCTTTGATCCCATATTCCATTGTGTGAGATACTGTTATAGACATTCATTTTAACGTGATCGATCGAACGATCACATATTCATCATGTTAAAACATTAAACTTATCACATTAAAATGTTTTACGTTTGACTTCCAGTTCAGGTGACTTGTGGGGTCCTTTCTGTATCTTATAAATCAAAGTTACTAACTACGTAATACCTAAGATGCTCTTTTATAATAGACTACTTCTGTAATAGGCCAAGTGTTCAAAAATAATTATTTTGTTAAAAGAAGACACTCATACTGACACAGACCACTCCCTGACCTGAACCGGAATTAATTGCTTCGTGTTGTTTTGCCAAATAGGGAAGTCAAACTCATACACATAGCAAAAATTCTGATTGGATGACAATATAACCTTCTGAATCACATATTAATAAATATAATTCATTGCAAATATTGATACTTTAGCTTGAGGATCAATACTTACAATTGAGCACTCTGGATCGGAATATCGATATTTTGGTATCAATATGCTCATCCCTGAAAAAACACACAGTGTCATCTCAGTTCTGCACCACCAAGCTTGCCTGCTTAAGAAAGAAAATAGCAAAGTCAGATTTTTTTTCTCCTTCGCTTTGAAACTCCAAACATACCTACTGACAATATAAGGGTGAAAAAAAAAAAAAAAAACAGGGGAAAAGGGGGCAAAATACAATAGTTGTTATTTTCCTCAGTTTGGTGTCTCTGTCTTTGCCTGTTAAACAATGTTATAAAAGGGGGAAAAAAAATTCTAGCAATTTTGCATCTCTTTATTTGCCTGCCAAAGAAGAGGAAATAAAAGAGCAAATTAGCTGTTTTGCACCTCCACGTTCACCTGCTGAACAATAGGAGAAAAAAGAACTGTTGAATAAATACAATGCTTTGCATTATTTTTCCCAGTTTTGTACCTCCAATACTTGCCTGCTAAACAACAAAAGACGAAAGGGGAACAAATACAGTATTGTTTCCCCCAGTTTTGTCTCTCTACAATTGTCTACAAAAAAAAAAACTGCAGGAGCTGTGAGCAGGTTGTGAGAGGAAAAGCAAGGAGGAAGGTTGGGCCGGCGGCGGGCAGAAACTGACTTGTGTGCATGATCCCCAGGCCACACAACACACATTTCTGTCTCCAAATAAATTGCATTTCATGCATGTCATGTCACTCTTAAAACAGAGAGACTCATAGCTACTTTTAATGTACTATTGGCAATTGAGAGGAAAAAATGACACAAATCTGCTCCCTACTATCGACGTGAGTTTGTTTACATTATGTCAGACGATTGATGATTCTCACTCACACTGATGGCAAAGCTGACGATGACTAACTTACACCCATGGAGAAACGCTTAGTAAAAATATCAGGTACCCATTCAGGAAGAGGAGAGAGGAGGAAGAGGAGAAAAGGGCGAAAGATATATGCAGATATGAATGAGGTTTAAGATAATCATGCATCATATAATGATATCGTCAACAGCAGGCTATACGCTATTTACTAGCCTCCGGCTAATATGTTGCTATGTCCTACCTAAAATCAAAAGACCACTGTTTTTGTACTTTTAGTAGTTGTTTTTGTGGTTGTTGGGGATTTAGCAAACAGTATTGTGTCCTTGTGGTCTATGCTAATTCAAACAATCTCTTATACGCATTGATATGAAGGAGGATATGTAGGCCTGGGACTCTTGCCCAGGGTGCAAAACAAGCCAGGTTTAAGTCAGTATTGATTTGGTTGCCATGAATAAACTCAATGTGGGGTTGCTATAATATAAATGGTTAAAAGAAAAATACCAAACAAAAAATGGTTTGCTCAGTCACATTTTTGCATATAGGCAGAAAAAAATAAAAAATGGTGTTTTAATTTCACACTTGATGTGAGGGAAGGCACTCCAGAGACCCACCTCCTGGTATACAAGCAATTATATGTTTAATTTTCCATCACACTGTACATCTAAGAGCATGATTTTTCAATAACTGTATTTAGTGTCATAAGTGACACTCACGGCTGTTGGGGCCTAAATCCAAAATAAATAAATACAAATCTGAGGAGAAAGTAATAAAATATGTTTCAACCACTAATGTATGTCTGACTATAGCTGTGAAAGAGTTTATCATCTGTAAGACTTAACATCAGATTTCTTTTGAAGCTGACATAGGGTCAGAGCCTGGCTTCTCCTAAAAGTGTGTCTTCTTTTGTTGGGGGGATACCCTTTGTAAATCCGACGCTTATGAGGGTGTCTGATTGTTAGGCCAGTGAAGGTCTGCCCGCCTTGCAAGTACCGTCGCCGCCAGGTGCTGACAGCGGCGGCTACAAGGTCAGTCCACAGTTGACTGATCGTCCCTCGGCTAAGTGCTCTGTTCGCTATAACTTTAGGGAGGAGGGTGAAGCGGGCGGATTTAAATTTGAGAGCAGGCTTTTAACATGCCCCTAATGGGCCTGGTACAATAAAATAACAGTTCACAGTTCAGACCTTTTAGAGACTTTTATTTTTTAGAATTTGATTAAGACTGAGAGAAGGCAGTCGTGTCAGGATACTTATTCCTTACTGTCCAACTGCAATAGAGCGTTCAAGCAAAACCTACAGTCTTATGTTTCTGATAATACAGTTGCTGAAGTTTTTTTCAAGGCGGTTTGCAGGTGAAAGTGCTGATGTTAGGTAACTGCGTGGCTTATTTTAAATGACAGGAAGAGTACAAAGTAAGTCAGGCTAGTTTAACACAAAAGCAGAAAATTGTGTGGTGTATGGTTTTAGGAGTCCAATTTATGTGATAAGTGTTTCAACTTATTTTTAAACTATTGAATTCAAAGGGGAATAACTCACTGTCAAGATCTTTTTGTTTTTGCAATCCTGTAACATGAAGTCACATTCAAAGAGTGTGAAAATCCTGCTCCATGTTTTTAGAAATCAGCTTCTTTTCTGTCTTTCCAAGCAAGCAAATGATGCCCCCCTGCCATCTGTCCCCCATTGCTTTTAAAGAACCACATTCTGACATTCATAGCTGGGTAGGAAGACGGGATCGTGTTTAGTCTTGCGGCGGGGCAGACGAGCAGTGTCCTGTAGTTTTTGCAGTGATCTTTTGCTTTTGTCTATTTATTTTGCTCTTTTCTGTCTTCCCCCTCTCAAACTTTGTACTGTCTGGTGGCATTAATGAAGTGTGAATCTCACTGCAAACAGCAACAGAAAGAGAAACTGGTCTGGCACTCTGAGTCACATTGACCATCGTGAGTAACCAACCTTCCGAACAGAATTAACAACAAAAATAAACGTTGTCTTTTTTTTTTCATGGTCGCCACGCACTCCATTCAACATCGCAACGGACTTGGTGCACCCCTTCATCCTCACATGCAGCAAAATAAAACAAAAACAAATAATCAGTATGTGGGCAACAACACCTACCGTGCAAATGAACAAATTCCCCTGAAACACAACATTACAAATTGATAATGTCTCTATACCTTGTAGTCCCAAAAAGTTGCACACAAGCAGTAATGGAAATTAACTTAAGACAAAAGGGTGACTGTCAGTAGTTTGAGCACATTTTGGCTGCTGTTATTGTTGTTTGATATAAAACTGTTACTTTTTGAATGAGAGGAATTCATATCCAACCCCTTTATTTTCTGAAAACCCATCCCATACACTACACTGAATGAAATGTAAATGTTTAATTATTATACCAAATTACACTTGTAAACTTGCGCATCCCCTGCAGTGAAATCACACACAGTCAGGATTGTATTGAATTGTATGAACAAAATGCATATAGTCAGATCTTCAAAAGAATGAGTGTGAGTGTTGAAAATGTGTGTTCGTACAGGGAGGGCATTATGAATCTTTTAAAAATCTTTTCTTTTTATTGCATGACACACGCAGCAATAACAACATAATATAAAATATGAATCATGACAACTGGCGTCATAACAGAATCTTGTTTATAAAATATCAAGTGATACGACAGAGTGCCACATACAAGGTTTTGTCCTGAGGAAGTCAATATCAAGAGCTATTAATATGATTTAAACTGTATGCTTTGAATGGAGAGAAGTGTAAATTTGAAAACAAATTCGTACCATCTCTATTCTGACTCTCCTAATGGGCTGCAAAGAAAATATTTACAGTCTTGATGTCTTCAAAACAAATCAATTTCCTCATGATTTCCCCAAACCTGGGCTCAGACATGACTACTCTAATTTTTCACTTGTTCCTAAGTTAAGCTTTGATAGAAACCTCCTCCGGCCTGTTCAACTTGATCAAATGCAGGGGTATACATCTTTGGAAAATGTACTTTAAAGACAGCTGCCTTAATAAGCACAACAGTCCTAAATCAGAATTTATCGTCGTACCCCGTCCATCTGTTAAAACATTAATGACCCACATAGTCAAAGTATGTCGTATTGCTCTGCATTTTATCCTCTGACAGTAACACCTAAACCCGCCCCACCACCCCCATCCCCAGCCCAACTCTGTGACCCAACCTGTCAGATGTGAGTCATTCCAGTGCATTTGGCGATGTTTGGCACAGCTGAACCCTGATTCACCTCGCAGATCCTCCTGGGGGGTGGTTTGTCGGGGGTGGTGGGGAGACGATGTTGGGCGGACTGCCTCTCCAGCTGACACCCACAAGGAAGGGAGGAGGCGGCGTAAGGACAAGCGGTGGCAGTGTGAAAAGCTCCAGAGATGACCTGAGGACCTTTTAGAAACACTGACACAAAGTGACAGACGCAATTTATTAAAAACACACAGATGGCTTTTAAATTGTTTGGCGAAAGCGCAAAGGGTGTCATAGTCATACAAGCTTAACATGGCAGTAATATACAAGCAAACGATTAAACCATATCTGGCTCTATGTTGTTTGTGTAATTTGAAAGAATATTGTGGCTCTCACACACTAAATTCAGAGAGATTTAGAATGATGAATGTCTTCCCAAAAGCTCCCAACTAAAGACACTAAGACAGATTGGGGATGTAATGCTTCTGTTGGCTGTCCTGTAAATATTGAAGCATCAAGACACTTTGTACTTTAATCCGTGTTTATTGATCCTGGTGTGATAGTGCTCTCTGCCTGAGGGATCAATGTTTTTTCTTTTTTATAATGGGGCTAATCTCCGGTAAGCATGATTAGACCTTTATTCCCCCCCCCCATCAACACAAGCAAAGCTATTGTATTCAGTGTTGCTCCCAAAGGCTGTGGTTTTATCTCACTTTTTTTTTTCACGGTGAGAGAGAACTCCATGGAAAATTGAAGTCAGAACCAAGGACAGAGCCACATATAAACAGGACCGATGCTACCGCCACTTATATGTTCAATGTCTGCTGTCTGGTGGGGAGTAATCAAGTAATAATGAACGCAAGATTTCTTAAAATAAAATAAAATAAATTAGACTAGTAATGGGCTGTTCTTTAGCCTTTATCTTTCTTTCTTTATATTGTATTTGAATAAGAATTTGTTTAATTCTTTGTTGATTATTTATTTATTTGTGCACCTTTCTAGATGTTATGTTTCTCTTTGATAATTCTTTCCAAGTTGGTGTTTTTTGTGATGAATGCAACTTTTCTTATACTGTAAAAGCACAACTTTTACTTTTTTGGGACTAAAGCAGTCATTTCAATTGGAACTATAAAAAAATATAAATTATTGACATTTATGGCAACCATTTCAGTTGCCACAACAAAGCAAGCAATTTGCTAAGTTGTTTTTATTTTGATATTTTAGTTGTGGGACAATACAAGGGACATCTGTTTCTATAAACTCTTATTTCTTTGTTGAAAATGCAGTAACGACAATTTTAGTATTAGTAAAACTTAAAATATTCTGTTGAATTGTCCAACTTAAAATTTTGTTGAAGTTTGTTGCCTTGAAATTTTGTGTTCACCTAACCCAAATTTTGTTTTTACAGGGTAGTTTCCAATCACCATTTGATATTTGTTACACAACTGACTAAAACCTATAAGAGTATAACCTTCAATAGAAAAAATTAAGTCTGCATTGGTACAGCGCTACATTTGTGATGCTTTAAATGGTCCTTAATTATTGCTATTAACCTGTCCATGAACAGCAGAATGTGTAGCTCATCCTGAATGTGCAATTATTTTTGAGGTTGAGTTAGTGTTGTTTTTGGTTGGCCTTTTCTTGATGACTAGCAGTGTACTGTATGTCCTCTGTGTTGCAGAGGATCAGCATGACACATCTGGTCGACGCAACTGCTAAAAGCTGCCCCCGCTGCTGACCCTCAGCTCTGGGGAACAGATAAATACACCGCTTTAATTACAAAGGACAACATATTGTGGGTATGTACCTGTGCGACAACACACAGACCACACTGTAAGATTTTGAAAGTTGAACATTGTGATTTCATTATTTTTGGCACCCTGAGATACTGAAGTGTAAGTAATCGGTATGGTATCCAATCTAAATGATCTGATAGGCTATCGCCTATCGTTACTAGAAGTGGCTGGGGAGCCAAAAGGTTAATATCAAGTCAACCCAAACATATTCTTTTCAAGAATATGTTATATGAAGACCCGCTAGTCGAAACACAGCATTCTGATGAATATGGCGTTTGTGGAATATGAGTTCTCCAGCAAAATCCACCCGTTTTTAGCTAGCGCGGGGGGCGGCCATTTTGTCACTTCTGTCGACTGAAAATGACATCACAGATGCTCAGGGCTCAGATAACGACCAATCATGGCTCAGCTTCAGAAAACAGGTGAGCCGCACCACCTCAACTACTCACCGGCAGCTTCATTTGCCTTTTTAATCATGCTTTTAGACCACAAAAAAGCAACGTCTGATGTAAGTTTTTTTCGGTTTTACATTATTCCAGTTACCATTGTGTTAGCAAAAAAGCTCCCATTGAGTCACTTGCTGTTGTTCACATGTTAGAAGATGAGAGAAGAGATAAGATGTACACAAAATATTATAGTATGATCAAGGACCAAGTTACTGCACTAAGCTTGGATTTGCTCAAATCTTTGCAAATGTGCAACTTTTGCAGGGCCTTTCTCAAACATTAAATCCGGCTTGTGAACAGTTTTGTTGAGACATTTTGAGGTATAAATAAGGTTACAGTTGAAATATTATCCACTGTTTTATTTTTCACTGCTCTGTCATTGACTCAGCATTATCTCTTCAGCTATGATTGAAATGTTTCTTTTAGCCTCCATAGAAGGTCAGAAAAGTAATTAACCCTTTTCTGCGTGCAGCAACAGAGGAACTGAGACAAGCAATCTGGCTTTTTAAAGCACACACAAATGCACGCTCACACATGCACAGATGAAACAATAAGATTGCATTTGAATGGATAAATTGATGAAATATCTACTTGTCTGATCAACAATTCAAATTGATGGACATGAAGATGACATTAACAAGATGTTTACTGTTTATATGCCTTCAATCCATTTAAACAAAAAAAGAATTACAGGAGCTGGGAATCCTTTACCTATTCACATATGTTTTCTTTCCTTTTATTGTGTTTCATCCCATCTAGTTTTTCACTAAGCAGCTGTTTTATCAGCTTTACGCTTGCCCTCCACCCATCTGCTCCCCATTGTCCCACCGTTTCATAGCCACTAAAGTGTTGAGAGGGATTTAATTGTTGTGGTATTTCCAGTCCAGTGTATACCACCTGGAGACTTTTTCCGAAGTGATTTCTTGTTTTGTTCTTTAGTTTTTCACCCAACTCTGATTTTTTTCATCGCTTGTTACATCACATAATGGTAGCCAATTCATACACATCACAAAATGTCCGATTCCCTTTCCCCTTAATTGCGCAGCACTGTTCAGTTTCTTCATCCTGGGGATGGCATGTGTGTGTTGCGTGTATATAGAATGCAACATAGATCACTAACATAAAAATAATAATAGTTAAACGAAAGAGGCTATATTGTGGTCAACCATAAAGTGAGATCTTAAATTGTGACTTCCTCTCTCAGCATTTGTGCATGCAGCTAAGGAGATTCATCATTCATTCATTATAATGCCTGCGTCACGCTGCCGTTATATGGTTTAAATCGCAGAAGATGGATATTCACTTTCATGCATCATTTAACCAGAAGATGACAACTGCAGCTACCTACCTCAATTGCAACGAATCTAACACAAACTTGCTTGCCCAGCAAAATCCATGAGGATCCTTCCAAGTAAAACTTGTAATGTAGTCCAAATAACATCAGCAGTTGGGGAAGAAAAAATAAAAACCTGCACTAGGCTTAACATATGTCCCTTACAAACTAATTCTGAAATATAAGTTAGGTACAAGCTCGGGTGGTAACAATCAATTGGAATGGATTGAAAACAGGTATGTACTAATTGTTAACAGTTAGTTAACAAAACAAAATTGCTATCCACCTTATTCCTTTGCTCCATGAGGCCCACACATACCTTATCCTTTTGCATGCGAAGCATGCCCTTGTCTGGCACCTCTCACAAGTGCAAAAATCTCCGCCGTAGACTTAAAGCTACGACCCTGAAGTGGACATCTTTCGTTCTCCTCCTCAAATAAAATTGCATTATTTTGCAATAATTGTTTATAATGTGAAATGACGCAATAAAAATGGAAAACATATTGCGTTATAATGCAAACGTTTTGCAATTAAACAAATAGTTTGGTACTACAACACAAAACTATTGCGTTTTAATGCAATAGTTTTGCGTTATATCGCAATCTTAAATATTCTCGTGATGTCCCCTGGCGTACGTTCACAATGCTTGTCTCATTTCACCCAAAAAATTTAATTTGAGCTGGGTGCGTATACATCTTATATCCCCGTACCTGTGGCGAATAAGCAAAGCCTAGAGAGTCTGTATCACTGAAATGCATGAGTCGAGTCAAAGAATGGTGCTTTCCTCTCCTTTTATTATTCTAATATTGCTATGTTTGCGAAGGCAAACCTCTTCTTCCTAGACAATCATTCTATGTTGTTTGTGGTTCAATACAAAATAATACTGTATAGTATATATGGAGCCGCTTATCCATTGTTGGATAAGAAAACCAGAGCTTTCAGTTTTTCTTTTGCAGTATGTTGAGCTGGAAGACATTGACTGTAATTGGGTCACAATTGTTGAGTTCATTTGTGTTTGGTTGTGTCACTCTGTTTGCGGCAGCCCAAACTGGCCTTGCACACAGTTTGTGTTTAATAACAAGATGAGAAAAAAGGCCATCAAAGATTGTGACCACATCATTTAGCCAAAATACTGCGGCCAATCGCAATCCAAACGCTCCAGCTGTCAGAAGCAAATTGGTCTTGTCCTTGGCACACACAAATCATCATTTAATGCATCAGCAAGCCTGTACTGATACAAACACAACATAGTGAGTTAATGTATTGTCAGTTTCAGCCTCTCTTGAATTAATCAGTGGCTCATTTGACATTCCTAAACAGATTGAAATTCTGAAACATCTCTGTGTTCTCTTTTAGTTGTCAAGATGAAAGCAAATGCATACCTGTCAACCCCGGGCTGTGCTCAATCTTACAAAAGTCTAAAGAGCCTTTGCAACAGCATTAATTGATGCTTTCTCCTTTTTCGCAGCTTGCTGATTCGGAGCCTACATTGTTCTTGCAATTTCAAGAAGCCCTGAGAGCTTTAGGTCTTTCTCTCTCAGTAATTTTCGATGTAACGTGTTTGATGCACATGTATCACTTGATCACGAATGAAATCTCCTCTGTTGTCTCCAAATTCACACATCATTACAAGTTTCTTCAATCTGCTCACAAAACTGTCCATTGACTCTTCTTGTGCTTGTTCTGCTTGTCTAAACACGTCTCTCATAGTGGATATTTTTTTGAGGCGCAAAATACTCATTTAATTTGGTTACTGCAACCTTCGTAATCAGCTTTGTCTCCCGTGTTCTTGAACGTGAAGAAAATGTCCTGCACCTCGGCTCCTGCCACATGTAGCAATAATGCTCTTTTCTGTGCAGCATCACGGATTCCCGACGCAGTTACGTAGAGTTTAAAACTACTTATCCACTTCTGCCAGCCAACGCCGACATTGGCAGAGTCGCACAGCACATCGAAGGGAGCTACCACTGGTTGACCACGTCAGCGATGTTTGCCTGAAACGTAATGTGGCGTGTGACTTTGGCCATATATTCCTCCGTATTCACATCGTGTTAAGTTTTCTCATGGTCTATCGAAGAAACCTTTACGGGCTGTGTGGGGAATGGAAGGGGCTGGAGAATCTACGAGGCACAGAGTTTTCTCTCCTTCCTGCCCTGGCCTGTTCTTGATGTGGTCCCTCTGGTTTGTCACGTTCTGTCAAGGCTGAAACGTGGACACTGAGCAGCTTTGGAGCCATTTGTGGCCAGCCCAGCTCCAGAGTTGGTGTCATTGTTGTGGGTGAGGTTTGGGGTTGTGGGGCACATCCTGCAGCTCAATAACTGTTTGATAATATTAGTTTTCTGTCAGCAACTAATTACTAATATACTGTAGCTCTTGTACCAAAACGAAGAGCCCTTTATTAACTTGTATCCATAATCTCATAATATTGTAGCGACTTTGTATGATGTTTACAAGTTACGTGATTTCCGGTTGTCTGGGCGGACCGTGAAGGCGGCAGGAGGTTGGACAGTGGTGAGCGGGAGGGGCTGAGGAAGTCGCTTGAGCGTCGATTTAGCGCCCGCGCGTTGTTGTTCCGTCGTTTGGCGTGGTTACGGCCTACAGAAACCTTCTTGTTGCTCATTAAAAGGTGTTGTTGGCAGCCCACTGCTTGGTCTGATTCTCTGCAACGCTACAATATTTACTTGTCATTTTTATTTTGGTAAATGATTTGACGCATTACACTCATCCTAACAACTGCTCCTGTACTTTATGAAGTCCAGCAATAATTTGCTATAATTTTTTCACGTCACAGTCACAGAATCCTTGGATCAGCCGTACTCGGTGTTGACCATATTGGAGATAGAGCGTGCTTGCTTTTTTATTATTGCTTGCTTTTTTATTATCGAACTGCGCAGAAACTGGCAACATACAGCAGCTGCAAAACATGGAAGTATGTCAAAGTCTTCTTCTTTGATTTCTCCAGTGCTTTCAACACCATCCAGCCCACCCTATTGGGAGACAAGCTGGAGCGGGCGGGGGTTGCCCAACACCTCACCACATGGATCTAGGACTACATCATAAACCGGCCACAGTATGTGAAGACACAGGACTGTCTTGGCTCCCTTCTTGTTCACCCTCTACACCTCGGACTTCAACTACAGCACCCCTACCTGTCACCTGCAGAAGTTCTCTGACGACTCTGCGATTGTCGGCCTCATCACAGGCAGAGATGATTGGGAGTACAGAGAACTTACTCAGGGTTTTGTGGACTGGTGCCAGCAGAACTGCCTCCTGATCAATGCGGGGAAATCCAAAGAAATGGTGGTGGATTTCGGTAGACGCCATCACTCTGCACCCGCACCAGTGAATATCCGGGGAACAGATGTTGAGAGAGTCTCAATTTACAAGTACCTGGTTGTTCATCTGAACAATAAACTGGACTGGAGCGACAACACAGACGGACAGAGCGCACAGACCTCTATAGGAAGAGTCAGAGCAGACTCTTCCTACTCAGGAGACTGAGGTCTTTTGGGGTTCAGGCGACACTCCTCAGGAACTTTTATGACTCTGTGGTTGCATTGGTCATTTTCCAGGGAGTGGTCACCTGGGCAGGCGGCGTCTCGGCCCGGGACAAGAAGCGGCTGGGCAAACTGGTCAGGAGGGCCGGCTCTGTCCTGGGCTGCTCCCTTGACTCTGTGGACTCGGAGGAGAGATTCCGCCGCTCCTTCTTGCCTACTGCTGTCAGACTCTTTAACAAGAACATTGTGTAGTCTCTACAAACTGGCGGACATTAGTGCAATTGTGCAGTCCTGCACCTGAGCTTATATGGTGCAATACCCAACATTCCCCACTCCTGTAATACCATGCAATACTCAACATTCCTCACTACTGTTAGTCTAGTTTTATTTTTATCCAATGCTGTTCCTTACATTTCACTGCAGCACTGCATCACTGTCACTTAGAGTATTTTTCCTCTGTACTATGTACAGGCTAAAATGAGTGTTCCTCATAGTTTTTATGTAGATGTATGTTGGTGTGTATATACATGTGTATATACACATAGTTACTGTGTATATTTACATAGGTTTGATCCTGAATGTTTGCCGATAATGTTATACATTAATGGCTACATTATGCCTACTAATACATTTAAACCGTAAATAGCCCAATTTCCCTTCTAAGATTTTCAAATCTTTGTTTAGCTAGTGGCTTGGTCAATATAGCCGCTTTCATGTCACTTGTTGGACAATATCTTTTTTCAATTTGTCCATTCTGTACACATTCACGGATGTAGTGGTAGCGAATGTCAATGTGTTTAGTACTGAAGTGGTCCACAGGATTCTTCGCAATTGTGATGGCTCCTTGGTTGTCCTCCAAGAGCACTGTGGACACAGCTTTCATCCCAAGATCACTCAGTAATCGTCTCAACCAGATACCTTCTTGAGCAGCTTGACTCAGTGCAACATATTCAGCTTCAGCTGTTAAAAGTGCAACTGTTGCCTGTTTCTTGCTAAGCCAGCTCACAGCTCCTCCACTTAGTCGAAATATGTTCCCTGTTGTTGAGCGGCGGTCGTCCTGATCACCAGCCCAATCAGCATCAGAAAATCCAATCAAAGCTTCTGCATATGACCTCTCATACTTGAGAGAAAGGTTTGCTGTCCCCCTCAAGTATTGGAATATCCTCTCCACAGCGGTCAGATGTGCTGTATCCGGATTTGCGTTGAACTTAGACACAGTACTCACTGCCTGAGCTATGTCTGGTCATGTGGCCATTGCAGCATACAGTAGACTTCCTACCATTGACTGATAGGTTTGTTGATTTACTGGCTTATTGACAACATCACTTTTCTTTAATTTGACGTTAGTGTCAGCAGGAGTTGCCACAGGATTTGCATTATCCATTCCATATTTCTTGAGGATGGCCTCGATATAATGCTTCTGGTTAAGAAAGATGCAGTTCTTATCTTTGTCTTGGATCACAGAGATGGCCAGAATATAGGAGAGCTCACCCATGTCTTTCATCTTGTAGCACTCACTCAAGGTTGTTTTCAGCAGGTTCATGTTCTCATTTGACAGTGTTATCAGAATGAGATCATCCACATACACAGCAAGTATCTCAAGCTCTTGTCTTGATCTCACAAACACACATGAATTGGCTGTACTCTGTTTGAATGCAATTTCTATCATGAACTCTGTGAAAGCTTTGCTCCAACAACGAGGAGATTGCATCAGTCCATAAATTGATTTTTTCAACTTGCATACCAGGTGTTCTTGTCCAGGTTTGGTTTATCCCTCTGGTTGCTCCATTTAGATTTCCTCTTCCAGGTGTCCATTGAGGTTTCATAATAGTCAGTACCATACAACTGTGAGTAGTAGCCTTTGGCAACAAGTCAACACTTGTATCCCTCTACTTGTCCATCACTATGATACTTGACTTTGAAAACCCATCTTGATCCTACTGCCTTTCTTTCCTTTGGTAAATCCACCAAGTCCCACGTTTCATTTTCCAACAGTGATCATATTGCAGATCAGCTGCCTCCTGCCATTCCTTTGCATTAGGACTCGACATTGCTTCTTTCATTGTGACTGGCTTTGTCACACAGCAAATGTTGGCATGATGATCTACAGTAACTGTATCAGCAAACTCATCGTATCCATATCTCTTGGGAGCCTTTTTTATTCTGTCACTTGTTCTAACAGTTTAATCAACAATGACTTCTTGTGTTTCACTCTCATCTCTTTCCATGTTTATCTCATTCTCTGAGCAGGGTAATTCCACTTGTTGTTTCCAATCAAAGTTTAATTCGTTGAAGACGACATCACGACGGATTAAGATCCTTTTTTTCTCTTCATCATACATGCAGTAGCCCTTTGCATTGTTTGCATATCCCACGAAACAAAGCTTCACAGCCTCTTTGTCCAGTTTCCGTCGATCTTCATCAGGGAGATGTGCATAAGCAATGCAGCCAAACACTCTCATGTGACTTACGTCAGGTTTTTTTTCATACCATCTTTTGTAGGCTGTTTCTTGCTTCAGGACAGATGTGGGCAGCCTGTTTTGAATGCAAGCTGCCGTGGCTACAGCCTCTGCCCAGTGCATCTTTGGCAACTTCGCATGTGACAGCATGCTTCTAGCTGCTTCAACTAATGTCCTATTTTTTCTTTCTGCAACACCATTTTGCTGTGGTGAGTGAGATACAGTCATTTCATGATGAATGCCTTGAACCTTCAAATATTCTTGAAACTCCCTTGATGTGTACTCACCACCATTGTCTGTTCTCAGTCTTGTAATATTTTGTCCACATTCATTTGTGAATGTTTTCTCAAATTCTTTAAATTTGTGCAGCACCTCATTCTTCTGTTTC
Organism: Filicampus tigris; assembly: GCF_054856515.1. Classification (NCBI taxonomy): domain Eukaryota; kingdom Metazoa; phylum Chordata; class Actinopteri; order Syngnathiformes; family Syngnathidae; genus Filicampus; species Filicampus tigris. The sequence continues at coordinate 17,084,923 of NC_141217.1, forward strand.
ATGAAGAATACCTTGCAGCATCTAGACTCGTCATCTAAGAATGTCACAAAATATTTTGCTCCACCAATCGATTTAGTCTGCATGGGACCACAGACATCACTTTGAATAAGCTGCATTCTGCGTTTGGATCGTATTAACCCAATCGAATTGTATGGCCGTTTGGACAGCTTGCCTTCCACACACCTTTCACAGAAAGGAACCTCTGTTTCTGCAGCGAAGTCCACTCCTTTTACTATATCCTTCAGTTCCTTCAGCTTGGTGGTGTGTCCCAGACGCTGGTGCCATAGACTAGCTTGCTAGTGATGCACTATGACAGACAGCTGCATTTCCTTCAACATCCAGATGAAAAGGTCCATCAGCTCTTTGGGTTCCCATTCCTATGAGAGTTAAATTTTTTTCCACGTATGTAGCAGTGAGATTTCTTGAACTGTACTGCATTTCCCCTTTTGATCGCAGCTCCCACTGAAAATAGATTCCAAGGTAGCTTTGGAACATACAGAACATCATACACTGTGATATGTTTTGAATAACTTACTTTGAAAGTCATTTCAAATTGATATTTCCTATTCCAAGGGTGTCAACCACCCTGCCGTCACCAAGTCTTACAGACTTTGCCTTTGAGAACTGTTGGTATTCTTGAAGTATATCTTTATCACATGTCATGTGCTTTGATGCTCCTGAATCAATCAACCTTTCGCCTTGTTCCTTTTTGTCATTTGAATGTACTTCTTTAGTGAGAAAAGCACCTTCAGATGAACCTTCTTCTTCTTCACACATCATGCTTTTGGCCTTGTGGGTTTTCTGTTTAGCTTTACGTTTCCAGCTTGGACAATCACGCTTGATATGACCTTCTTTCCCACATTTGTAATACCTCCACCTGCTCGGGCTTTCTGCTCCCACCGTCCTGGAGTTATCCTGCACAGTTGACTGGAATTGTGAAGACATGGCTGATACTCCAGCTGCCGCAGAACCACTGTAGTTAGCACTGACATTAACTCGCTTTTGCTCTTCATTTATTAATGCTTGTTGAACAAACTGTAGTGTCAAATTGTCAATTTTTGTTTCCAGTGCAGTGACAATTGTAGCATAACTTGGTGGCAAACTTCGAAAAAGTGTTACAATTTGGTCTTCCTCTTCTATTACAGCTCATATTGCTGATAGCTGATCAGTGAGCCTCTACATTTGTTTTAAATGATCAGTCAAACGTTCTCTTTCCTTCATTTCACATCAGAAATATGTTTTCTTCAAAAACAGTTTATTTGCCAAGGTATCCCTCTCAAAATGGCCTTTCAGCGTAGTCCACGACTCTTTGGGAGTCTGACAACTTGTTATCAAATACAACTGGGTTGCACTCACATTCAGCACTATCATGGAGAACGCTTTCTCTCTCCTTTTAGTGAATTCGGCCTGTGAGTGTGCGTTAGCATCGGCGGCTAGCAAATCCGTCTCTGTTAGCATGCCCCACAGTCCTTTAGTTTTTAGCAAGTGCTCTATCTGAAATTTCCACGTTGCCCAATTCTCCGGTCCGCTCAGCTTGTCAATAAACAGCTTCTCGTCCATTGTGAAGTCCCGCAATACTGTCTCTTACAAATAACTCCGTGACAGCTTTTTCAACGTCGTTCTGGGCCCATAACCTAGTGGAGATAGAGCGTGCTTGCTTTTTTAATATCGAATTGCGCAGCAACTGGCAACATAGAGCAGCGGCAAAACACGGAAGTCAAAGGCTTCTTCTACATACAGTCAGCATGGAGCAAATGCACCACCCATTGGCAAAATCACTATACTACAACAGACCACGCACATTTTCAAATAAAAAGTGAACATGTTTAACATTTATGAATTGTGGAAACGACTGTTTTCCGAGGAGATCGGGAAAGAAAAACTGACTGACAGGTTAAAGTGAATCGTTCTGTGCACTTAAAGCGAATCAGTTTGCCCTTTTCAGGATTCTTCTAAAATTACTGACTCTTGACTTTCTTAGGAAGGAAGGAAGGAAATAGAAATGGAGAAAAAAAAAAAAAATCACACGGTTCTTAACTGAACCAAACCAGTCAAGTGTGATCACACCCTTGTCAATGACAATGTCATAACAGAATTTGCCAAGTGACAAATGCAATAATGAATGTTTTATTGTTTAAATTTACATTAACAACTCTCTCTTCCTGACGTTGGTGTGAGCAAATGCAGCAATATGTCCAAGTGCATAATGTATGCAAATAAATACAATTTGTTGTGTATTTGATTTAAACTCATCCCATATGTAATTTGCAGGTCTGGACACAATTAAAATAACAAAATAACCTTTGATAAAGGTAGGAATGAACACTGCACAAATACAACTAATTACTTTTTCTCAGTGGTGCAGTTATTCATTTCCCCCCATGCTATTTATGCATTTGATTCTTTCATAGAGAAGTGAGTTTCAGTGGAAACCTATTTCCATGAACCACATGTTGCCTGCAGGGGCAACATCTCAGTTATTTCTCAAACACGTTTAACACCACAGGGGAAATTTTTGTTTCTTCTTTTTTTTTTCTTCACAAGTATCATAGCGACCAAAATATAGGCCAGACATAGTGGATGATAAGAAGTAAATATAATAAGGCACAGTATGTAGACTCAAACCCAGTACTCAGCCGCTTTCAAAGCTTAAAAAAAAGCTTTAAAAAAGCGATGAGTGAGAGTGATATCGCTGTAACGTGTTCATGAGCAAAGAACTTCCTTTATGGAGGCTCAATGCACCCCAATGGAAAACAGAACATTAGTCCTCCGTTTCATATTTTTGTCGCCTCACGTGGTAAAAATGGGCAGGCGGATCTTGGTCATTATGAATCTGGGGGGGATGTGCCCCGCCCATCCCCTTCCCCAATACCATCTGCGCCCATGGGTGCCAGCGTTGCAACTGATAACGTTTTTGCAAAGCGATGAGCTCTTGCAGAAAAAAAAAATAAAGTATTGTCTACTCTAAAATGATGAAGTAGTAGCACTTTAATATCCGTTGCAAACGCACAACTGCTCCAGAAAATGTGCATGAGCATTTCAGAGGAACTATAAATTATGGACCATGTGGCCTGTGGAAAAGAGTGATGATCGAATTGGAAGAATGAATAGGAGAGCGGGTAGAGGTGGGAGCATCTTACTTAATGGTGCCGTGGGCGGCGAGTTATTTCAATCAAGTTCTGTGACTTCTCCAAGGGTCACGTAGGCATGCTAGATTAACTGAGCAGCAATGGGAGGAAGAGGCAGAGGAAATAATTAGCCCCGGCCAGTGGCATACCTTCCTCCTGCGAGAGGAGATGCAACTCTCATTCTCACCCTCTCGGCGGCTCAGCATGACGAAACACAGCAGAGCTATGAGCGAGCCCCTCCTCCCTCGTCCTCCACAGCTGGAGCCAGTAATCTGACAGCCGTGTCTGTTAATCACATCTCCAAGCCCATTCTTCATCTGAAAGGGGAAGAACGCACCTCTCTCTGGCTGCATTCCCCCTTTCTTATCAACTAAATTTCATCAGGAGGAAACAGGACAAAGTGCCTTGCAAAGAGACATTCAGACACTATATTTAGTAGAGTCGCCTTAATGTGAAAGGCTTTAACATGTAGATGGGAAATGAAGCATCATTGATGTAATCCTCTTACCGTTCTCATTATTACTTGTGAAGCACTGATACGGACAGGGAAATGTGGTAAATCCAAATCTACGTGATGCAGGACGATGCGGGGATTGTGCGTTAAAATTAGCAGTCTGAGGTCAAATGGATGAGAAGCTTGATTGTTGTCGTTCAAACCAGGTAATCACGATTGCAGTTGCTGACAAAAACAGCGTAAAATGGAAGTGCAACAGAGCTCATCATAAGCTTGACTGCATTTCACTGGGAAACGATCATGCCAGTTTTCAACCTAGGGTGGTGTGTGTTTTGTTTGAGGGCCAAAATTAGCTTCAGAGATGATAAGATCAATGAAGAAGTGGAATGTCAGATGGAAGTATAAATATGTACCTTTCCATGGATAACTGATTTTTGCCGGACAAGGCGGCATTTGGAAGCTGATAAAGTAATTTCGACTGAATTGTTAGCGTAGGAGAAGTTGTCGACAGTCACTGTAGCAGAGAAACACATAAGCAGTGGTATATCTTTAAGTGCGGTGGTGCTAGTGGGCAGCTGCCCTGTGTGTAAATTGTGGAAGGTGGGGGGCCAAAAATTATTGGGGGGGCACTTATACGAAATGTCCATACAGTACTAGTGTAAGTGCGCAAGCAGTGTCTGTCAAAGCCTCAGCATTTCTCAAATTGAATGAAAATGGAGCAATCGCAAGACATCAAAATGTGTTGGATCAAGATGTGATGGCAGACACCAACATTTTTAATTTGTGTTCCGTCTGTCTGTCTGCTCTACTTGTCTTACCTAATTTTCTATTCCCATCTCCGTAATTCTCCAACCGCTTGGCTCCTCCTGTGAAAGCCATTTTTGATCAGTGTCCCAGTCATCACACAAGCTAGGCTGGTAACAGGGTGTTTAATCTCCATTTGTTAAAGTAATTGTTAAGATTTTACATGTTTTGTGTTGTTGTGACTCATTCCCTGCCAGCCCTCCATTCCCCTCTCAGATTTCCAGCATTCAACACTCTTTTGACCCAAATGGCCATGGAGGAGGTGATGGAAGCCCTTTTGAACCCCATGAAAACTTGACATGATTAAACCTTAAATGAGATGATTGCCAATCATTCGGAAGAAAATCACATACAGTAAGAAGACTAGTCACACACACACAATTACACCTGCGGGCAATTTAAAGTCTTCAGTGAACCTGAAAACATGTTTTTAGACTGTGGGAGGAATTCAGAGATGAGGAGAAAACCCACACAAAGTAGGAAAATGTGTAAACTCAACTGCTAAGAAATCTTCTACTGTGCTGCTGTTTTTTAAATTTAATTATCCATGGATTTGCATATTTTAGAAATGTTATTGCTGTATTATGCAGCTGGTTAATGCACTTTGTCAGTGGGTCCTGTAGTTGCAAAACCAAATTATTATCCCATATAACTGTAACAATAGTGATGGTTTGAGCTAAATGCTGATAGTGCAAATATTTTTGATAACATGAGGAACATGACTTCAACAGCGTGATTGGCACTATAAATTGCTACCATTTGTAAAACATGAAGCAGCTGAAGACCACTTGCTCCGTAAGATGCTGCAACATTTAGCATTGCATTTTTACACCTCTGATTTTTCATTAAATTTCACCACCTTATACAAATGATATGAAAGTGATTCTCTGACATAAACACTTCATTCCAATTGCTATAGCTCAAATGACAGCAATATACACCTACATTCCAGCCATTCAGAATTGTCTCCAAGGCCTTGGTAAATTGAATACAGTTGTTTCTTTTAGTCTTTTGCTAATTTAATGAAGCTGTGCGAACTCTCTGTATGGCCCTTAAGGCCTAGATAGACCAAAAAGACGCTGGCCAACAGTGACAGACGCTTACCCTATGTGGCGTCCGGCCGGCTGTCGGCGACCTCCTTCTTCATACTCTTTAACCAACGTACCTTTTCTAATGTAATGTGTTTTTCTTTTCCAAATATGTAATTAAAGTTCGCCTGATTTATTGATTTAATTGCTTTTTTTGATAGTGACAGAGAATAGGCCGGGTAAATGAACCTGGATAGGCATTCGATTTTTGTAATAAAAATTCTACCAATGATAGAGATGTCCCTTTGAGACCACAGATTTAAAAGCGATTTACATTTGTCTAAATTGTTCCAAACATTGAGATTATTCAGAGTGTCACTATCCTTAGTAATGTGCATGCCTAAATATTTAACCGTTGATTTTACAGGAATATAGTTTATTGTTTTAAGAGGAGACTCATGAATTGGAAATAGAGTGCATTTTTTAAGGTTCAGTTTTAAACCAGATGCTTTAGAAAAAAATCAATTGCCTTGATAATTTCAGAGACCTGGTCACTATTTTTCATGAAGATGGCTGTATCATCAGCAAGCTGGCTGATCGCCAGCTGTCTGCCGAGCACTGTCAATTTTCCAAATTCTGTATTTTTAATAAGAATTGATAGCATTTCTGCTGCTGCGATAAAGAGTAGGGGAGAAATGGGGCAACCTTGTTTAATGCCTTTATTATCGAGAATCTTGGACATGCACCTTTTGGTAGAATGATAGTACTATTCGTATCCTTATAAATTAATTTAATTATGTTAATGAAGTTTTCTCCAAAACCAAATAGTTCTAAAGTACTGAATATGAATTGATGTTCAATCGTGTCAAATGCTTTAAAGAAATCTAAAAATAAAATAAAACCCTCTAGTAAGTAAGTCAAACACCAATCGTAAATTATTATGAATCGATCGTCCTTTTATAAATCCAGATTGTGTGTCTGAGATAATTTGACGATTCAACATGCGTAACTGTAAGAATAATAATGTATATCATGATTCATGTGTTAGGTTTTTCATGAATAGGCTTGTTAGCTTTATTAGCTTGTGGGTTTAGCTTTAGCTTTTTCCATATCTAGGCCCATCTTGCTCGGTGTGCTTTGCTTCCACATATGTATGATAATAGCTCACACACGCTCACACACATAGACAAAACAAGTTCAGAGTGTTCCAGCTGCTTTCACTCCCCTTTCCCTTAGAGCTGGAACACCTTTGTAATCAGGGACTCCTAAGAAAATAAAAGTGAGGAGGCGGAGGTTCTTATCAGAGGGTTTTAGGAACTGTTGCGGTAGTTCCCTTCGCTCTCCTTGCGCAAGTAAAATGACAATAATGTGTTGAGTGTCTTCTATCCTCCTTTGTGCGTTGTTTACTAATGTCTCACTTGGTGTGAACCTGACAGTAACCACGCCCAAGATGCTTACAGATGGGTTACGACACTACGACGATGGCCACTACACCAAACAGACGGCGCATTCAGACGCCACAACGCTTCACGACCTCCGACGTCGGTTTGGTCTATCAGGGCCTTAAGAATGACTGAGGTAAAGTAGTGATACTAACCTTGTTGCTGATACTGTCGAAATGATGACACAAGAAGAGCCCACTCAGTTCAGTCAGAATATGTAATGAATGTACAGTACATTGCACCCAGCACAATTTGTCTAACGCCACTGCAAATATACACAAACATCAAAACAGTTTTAAAATGTAAAACTGAGACAGAAAGATATGTTGATTTCAGCTGTGGGGTGTTGCTATTAAAACATCCACTTAACTCTCCAGATTTTTCTCTTTTGCAGGGACTATGATAGATAGTCATTTGGGGCATTTTCTGCGAGATATTGTCAGGTGTGCCGTGAGAAAACATCTAATTTGTGTGCCAGTGCGGTCTAGCGCTTGGCAGCGTAATCACGTCTTTACTACTCTTCCATACCAGCAGGTGGCAGCAGCAGGTAACCAATTGTCTTTGTCTAGAGACAAGCGAATTAGTGACGCATGTTTATCCAAACAGGCCCATGTTTCACACTGAGTAAGTATCACTATGAAACAATATAAAATACTTTTTTCTTTGTGTTTATTTCATTCCTACTCACGACGTTATAATATAACGTCATTCTTCAATGTTAAAAATTCTTATATAAACAATATAACACTTGTCTTGTTAAAATAAGCTTTTTTCCCCCACAATTTCAGCTGCTGGTGTGCCACGGGATTTTTTCAATGAAATAAACATAAATAAATAAAATATAAATAAAATAAAACACTGCTTTAGATTGGTCAATAATGTGTAAAAGTAACATCCACTCATGTGGACTGACCAATAGTATAGATTTTTGAAAAAATATGAAATCCACAAAATGTGGCTTGTGAGGTTTTGGCCTGACGCCAGCAAAAATGTTCACCGTCACATCACTTAGATTCTTCTTTAGAGCATAAACACCTTTTCCCAGAGATGCATAAGTAATATGCTCGTCGCAGCATAGGGCCTGATCTCCTAGGAGCTGTAGAAAAAGCTGTTTCTCACACTGATGGGAGTCTTCATGCATTCATTGCAAGAATTGCAAGAACATTTTAATTTATGTTGGGAGAAAAAAAATGATAATCAGTTCTATCATTTTCTCCTAAAAACAAGCTGAATCCTCAGAGACACCCTCATTCAAGAGCTTACATAATTAACACATAGATGGAGTCAGAAGAAAAAAATCATACTCGCCATTTAAAGTCAAATCAAAGCTGTGGGATTCATTATGAAGTATTGTCTGTGACAGTGTAATGGAATGTGAACAAAAGCTTATATTGTGTGGATGACATTTCCTTCACAGTTAGACATTTAATTGAATCCTACCTTGCATTCCCAACTGATTACACTGGAGCCTCTTTTAAACCTGAACTATATTTCATTTTTCCAACTAGGCTCCACTCGTGTGTGTGTGTTTCTTCTCATTTGCATATTTTTGAGTGTGTTTTGTCTGTATACTGTATGATGGGAAGAAAGTATAAAGGTGTGTTTCTGTGTGCTGGTATTGTGGGCTGAATTTCGTGTAGTGTTGTGAGGGATTTGCGTGTGATTGTTTTTCCGGAAATTACCATAAAGAGCTGAGGATAAATCCCTAATTATTTTTGTCTCTGTATTTACTGCTGAAACACCTGCAGCATATACTGCAGTCTCTCTTGAATTTCCCCAGATTGCTCATGATGCCTCCTTCTCCAGAGAGTCATAACTAGGTCAGCTCAAGGGTTACAGTCAGGTCAAAGCAGAAAAATAGCAAAGCTTTACTCTCAGTTTATAAAGTTGACTTTTTTTCCTCCCCGACACAGTTGGATGGCCATATGATGATTTGACCCTTGCTGGGCCCCTGGACCATCCTGGACGTACTTTGTTCATCCAAATCAGACCTCCTGTCGGTATAATTCTCTGATGGGTCCTTACTCGCTACAGGAGCCAGAGCAGATGGCTTACTATTGACATGCAAGGACGCTAGCTAATATAGACCACTATATATTACCGGCGACATGAGAATGAAGTTTAAGGAGTTTAAAGTTGATTACCTTTATTTTTCATTCATGTAATTTGTTTTTTGGCAGCAAAAAGCAAAACAGAAAACCGGTGAATAACATGCAATTAACCTTTTATTTTGAAAAGTGAAAGATAAATGTTGTTCAATTAGCCCTAACCAGCAATTTACACTATATGCTCAGATTTTAATCCTGGCCAGCTAAAAACAATACATATGTTATACATATGAGTAAAAAAGGAAAATTTCTTTAAAAAAATTAAAAAGGAAGTTCAATTCAATCTACAGTAATTAGGGCCCTAGTTGTATGACTGGTTGTCTCTTCTGGTTGTCTCGTCAAAATTATTTACAGTACCATATGACCGTGACAATGAAAACAGCACAATTGTTGGAAAGAAGCCGGCAAACATGTAGGTTGATTAGTGAATTACTTGTAATCAAGCTTTGGAACTGAAACCTTTATGTTGTTCTTGGTGATGTGGCAATGTATACTCATGCTCACAGACAAAACAATGTTTGAAACAGTGACAGACACAAATACATTACTTGCTCAAATCTATTATTCTGCTTTGGAGGCATCACAAAGAAACCCAATCCATGTCTGTTGTTACTTTTCAGATAGGTGTGCATGATTATGTCGGTGAATATGTACAGCGCCACAGTTTTGAATAAAATCAGCCATTTTATTCATTGTTGAAAGACTTTCTGTCCATCTTCCCTCAGGAAGCCTTATCAGGTAATTAACGTCATGAATGGAAGTTTAATGACCGGCGCATCAACTTTTTTTTTTTTTTTTTTTTTAAGGAACTAGAATTAAAGATGCTATCTGTCCATGTAATAAAGCAGGGGGAGCCCGGATAGGACGAATGGCAAGACTGAGCATCAATGTCATCTTTCTGCTGATCAGGCACTGAGACTCCTGCTCATGCATTATGAGAGCCCCTTAAGGCTAGCAGAGATTCTAGACACCTACCGACTTGCAAAGCTGTGCTGCAGCAGACAAAGATGAGCACTCCAAGACTGGGCTGTGGCCCACCATTTCCATGCTACAGTTTTAATGGACTAATGCAAAATTTGTAGGTAGAAAAATCGAAAAAACAAATATCTGAAACAGAAATGTTTAAAAAACAAAACAGATTGTGATTGCATCTCAAATACAATACAATCATATGTCATAAATAGTATACGTAGCTCCTTTAAAATAAATTGAAAAATAGTTGAATACTTACTGGCTTGTGATTTCAAACTAGTTTTCCATCAATTTGTTATGTATATGTGTTAATATAAGGCAATGCATACATTTATATGGGTTCACAGTTTTAACACCCCTCTGAGCTACACCAAAACTATATGTCCCGCAACAGAAATGAATTTGACATCCCTGGTTTAGATGCTCAAAAGAACATCTCCACCCTGTATAGGATAAGCGGTTTGGAAGATGACATGACATGACATGACAAGAACATCTCCCTAGGAAAACAATATTCTCATGTTGAAGTGGTAATACATTGCAACAAGTGAGTGTAACGCTCAGAAGGGAGGCACCATGAAGGGGTTCCCATAGATAATGTCTCTGCAAATATTGATCATTTAAGATTAAATGTTTTGTTTTGTGAAAGGCACTTGGAATATTTGCGTAAAAAGTACTAGGATTCAATCAGATACTAATATGGTTATTCTTGTGTTAACAATGCATACATACAATTAATTTAGTAGATAAAAATATATATCATGCAAAATGCATAAGCACACATACATTATGATTGCATTCATCAATAATTGGCTTAATAGCTCAAATCCATCGTTACCCCGAACAAATGCTAATTCAGAGATGTGACAAGGACCCAGTCAGAAGTCGACCCAATTAATGCATGTGTGTAAAATACCTAAATTAACATAAAAAATGCATCTACTGTATTTCATAACATCATGTCTTGAAATAAACATTATCTGATCTTTTCATTGTCTAGAAAAGTTTGTATGATTGTATCCAAGCTCTACGCACTAAGAAGGACTAGTAGCACTGTTGAGCCTGAGGAGTTATTGCTTGAAGATTTCAATTGAATGAAATTTCTTTAGTTTGATTATTCACCAAAAAGGCTCGTATTCAGTGGGTCAGGTGTCAGCAGCAAAATTCCTTTGTCTGAATCAGAGTCAGAATGCCGTTATTATCATTGTGTGTTGCATGTAGCAGCATTTATTGTGCCTCTTTTACACACCTCTCCCCTCCCCCCTTCACCACATGCATACGCGGTGTCTCAAATTATAATGTTTATTTGGCAAAATTCCTCAAAATGCAGTGCTGGAAGTGAGTTGTACATGCTGTTCCCTTTCGCGCTGGAAGTGAGTTGTACATGCTGTTCCCTTTCACGCAGGTGGCTCGGATTCTGATTCTATTATTTGGGTGAAATACAAAATGTGCTTTATAAACTTAGCACAATAAGTGAAGAAATGTGTGTTTAGTAGATTATTTCTTTGTTGTAATAAAGCTTCTTGCCAATAAATCGTATACCCTTGGAAAGACTGTTTATTACCCTTTTAAAAGCTGCCACATTTATAGAGAACATGCCTTTGTGGGAGGAGCAGCAGAGCTGAGTATGTGGATTGAGCCCATGAAATATTTTCCACTCTGCCAATAACAGTTTATTTTGCTGTTACCTTTGACGCTGGTTGAGCGGATTGGATGAAGTTTAAAGAAACAGACATATTGGCAATATAACAATTTATTCATTTAAAAATCAGGAGCCTCAGTGGCGTACACAACCACAATAGCCTGACATCTCCTCCTCGTGCTGGTCACACTGCTGTTTGATGACATCCCGATTCTTCAACCAGCATTTCTTGCAAGTCAGCCAATGTGGTTGTGTCGGTGCTTTTGGCACTAACAGCACGCCCAAGCTGATCCCAACGGCGTTAAAGTGGAGGTCAACCCAAATATATTTTTAAGAATATGTTCTATGCAGACCCACTAGTTGTTACACAGCATTGTGATTAATATTGTGTTTGTGGAATATGAGTTAAGCAAAAAAAAATCCAATTTTTTTCTAGCACATCAGGATTTGAATGGAAAAAAATCCTGTAGAAAAATTTACTTGCATCCCTAATTTAAAAAATTAGTTCAAATGCTTTGACCAGTATATGTGAGCATGCGTTTCAGTCACAAATGCATTTGTGTAACTACCATCAGAATTCTACACCTTGGTTACTACTTTGTCCTAGCAATGGCTTTGCGAGCTGTCTTCTTGACAGCACAGTCTCGAACTCAAGGAGAAAGCTTTTATTACTATTTGTAAGTCTTTCACACATTACTTTTGATGGGCTTGTCTTCGGGAAGAGTAAAACATTCTATATCATATAAATGGTTTACATACACCATCAAACATTTATTTTTATTTATCTTTTTAAATATGTGGACACTCAGGCCCAAACGTTTGAGCCTGACAACAACCTTCATTTTTACCCTCAGTAACAATTCATTGAATGAAATGGGAAAAGCAGCACTGAGATAATATACCTCAACTAGAGAATGCAATTTCTGGAGAAATTGCGTGTGAAGGCAAAGGAAGCTGAATGGAAACCTCTGAATGCGTTGAAATGAAGTTGAATGAAGTTGAATGACCTTGAAAAAAATCAGGAGGGAAACAAGAAAAGAATAAGTAAGGAAACAATGAAAGAAGGAAGTCAGGGTAAAAAATAAGGAAAACAAAGAATGATCAGAGGAATCGAGGAAGCAAGGAACCAAGATAGCAAGGAAAATAAGCAAGAAAGAAAACAAAGTAAGAATACAAAATAGTTGTAAGGAAAGGATGAGGCAGAGAAATGAGGAAGAAAGGACACTATGAAGCAAGGAAGGAAGGAAACAAGGAATCTCGGGAAGGAAGGATCCTGGGGATGACAAATCGGGGTGTCCCAATATTTTTGAACAAAATATCCGCTTCATTAGGGACACCTGGGGATGAAAAATCGGGGTGTCCCAATACTTTTGAACAACATGGCTGCTTCATTAGGGATACCTGGGGATGAAAATTCTGTGTGTCCCAATACTTTTGAACAAAATGGCCGCTTCATTAGGGACACCTGGGGATGAAAATTCTGGGTGTCCCAATAGTTTTGAACAACATGGCCGCTTCATTAGGGACACCTGGGGATGAAAATTCTGTGTGTCCCAATACTTTTGAACAACATGGCCGCTTCATTAGGGACACCTGGGGGTGAAAAATCGGGGTGTCCCAATACTTTTGAACAACATGGCCGCTTCATTAGGGACACCTGGGGACGACAATTCTGGGTGTTCCAATACTGTAAGATGGCCGCCTTACTGGGGCTGGCTGAGTGGCGAGAATCAAGGGAGTAGCTAATATCCCTGCCCAAGATGGCCGCCGCACTGGGGAGACCTCGGTGTGAGTATCCCCAGTCGAGCTAATGTCCCTGTCCAAGATGGCCGCTGCACTGGGGAGACCTCAGGGTGAGTATCCCTAGTCCAGCTAATGTCCCTGTTCAAGATGGCCGCCACACTCGGGAGACCTCGGAGTGAGTATCCCCAGTCTAGCTAATGTCCCTGCCCAAGATGGCCGCCGCAATGGGGAGACCTCGGGACGAGTATCCCCAGTCTAGCTAATGTCCATCGCACTGGGGAGACCTCGGGGCGAGTATCCCCAGTCTAGCTAATGTCCCTGCCCAAGATGGGCACCAATGTGAGTTAAATCATGTGAATTTCAAATTGGAATGGTGTAAATGTGAAATGTTGAATGTGCCAATGGAAATGAATGGTTTTTTTGGGGGGTGAAAAACGTGAAATTGTGAAAAATGTGAAAATTTGTGAAACAAAAAAAATACTTCCTGGCATGAATATTGTGAATGTTTTGAAACCTGAATGAAGTGAATCGGGTGAAAAATGTGGAAGGAGATGCACACCAAAAAAGTGGGAGGAGGCCTCCGCCTTCACACAATAAGTTTAAAGTGTAGGAATAACATACGTGTGAAGGCTTTCGCCTTCACACAATGAAAAGATGGTCTTTTGTAAGTTGCAGCTCTGCTTGCTCTTCAGCTATAATAGTTCATCATTAACCGCAATGAATAGTTATGCATTTGTAATAACCTGATATAAGTGATTGCTTAATGAAGTTAAATCTTGCCTCCTCAAGGGTTTGCTCCACTGCACCCACGTATTTATTTTTAGTGTGTACTGTGAATGAACATTTAGCTGCAGTACCGTTATGGAAAAACAGTTTTTCTATGCTCTGGGGAATTTGGATAGAACAGTCAAGCAATTATTATGCATTTTACCCGGGCAGTAGTTTTATCAAAACTAGACAATTTTCCTTTATTCAATAGCAAAGAACAGCACTGAAGACCTTTTTATGATGGAAAGGATGTTTCCACCTTTCTCTTAGCTGACTTTAGCAAGCGATACTGGCTACTTGGTCCATCGTGTGTACGTCTGTTGATTGTAGGTTCTCTTCAATGGACTGCCAAATTTCCCAAATTTCGTGAGACGGGATATTCTCTCACACGTGTGTGACTATGGAACAAATGTCAAGTAACGATGTTGAGCAGAGGGTCCATCTAATGCCCCTTCAGTGGTCTTCTCTTTAACTCATTCACTGCCAGATATTTTCTAAACCTCTTTTACCCTATTGTTTGAAAAAATTTGAAAAAAATATCAATAAATTCCTGGGATTGTATGCTTTGAACTCTGAAAAGGCAAGTAAATTTGTCAATGGCAGTGATGGCAGACCCCAGGGATTGGCACCTTGTCTTGTCTGGTGTCTCAGTGACGCTTTGACCTATGCTGCTGAAAGTGTAAGCAGTTGGTAGGCCGACCAAAGCCTGTCAGGTTGAATGGTAGAAGATAGAAGGCGGCAATCATCTTACCCTTCAGATGTCGGGATTTGGCTCCGAACCCTGAAATGTAAACACAATCTTGAAGCAGCAAGCTTTTAAAAATGCACACTAAAAAGTGCTAAGTGGCTTGCAAGATAAATGCAAATTAGTTATCTTTCCTTATCTAATTTAATCAACATACGGAAGATTTGGAATTAAAATAAAATGTATTTGATATCAATTAAAGGGCAATTCAAATAGAGTCATTAAAGTAATTAAACATACACAAGTAACTGTAAGATGTTTGATGGAGTAAAATAAAAATGAAATGCAAAGACAGGCAGTTTACACCTGTAGAAAAGAGAAAAAAAAGGCTTGTGTTGGCCTTTTATTGAAAGCCTTCACAAAATTTAAAGAAATGCTGAGGTGCCATGTATCTTTACAATTGTCAAACTAGCAAGCTTTTGTTGTCACAAAGCAACAAAAGGAAATCCAGCTGAATCCTACTATATAGAGCACCTTTTTTTTAATTACATCAACTGAGGTGCCAAGTGCAATTTTCTAGAAGAAACTTATGCCGAGTTTTACAACAGCTAAAGACTAATACCTTCTCAGGCTAAAGGAATATGAGTTCCCCTGTGTCTCTCCATTGTTGAGTCCAATCACTCCTCTGGCTCTCTAAGTAGCATATTCTCCCGCTTGAGTCAATTTCTTTATGGGCCTTTCTTGCTCATTTTCAGGGTGCCACGGTTCTCTTCTGACACACCCACCATATGCTGGAAATATGGGCCTAATTTCTGGTTCGTGGAGTTTTTATGAGACATGTGAATTCCATGTTGAAAGTATGTCACAATTTGATTGTGAAATTAACTTGCCTAGTGGATCCACAAGTTATTGCCATCGACGTGTACGTGTCTCATCTATGGGCTAGTTTGAAAAAGCATATTTTTAGATTAACTTTTTGGTAACTCCAACACAAGCAATTTAATCAGAATACCGCGCCCATAGCGAAATGCTTCGGAGATGGTGCAAACTGAGAGTTGACTAGGTTGCGCATCAAATACCCCCCCCAAAAATCTATAACTCACAGTCCATTGTTACAATGACTTAGCGAATATGCCTTCATTTGGACCACATCTTCAGGGCTGAAGACAAGATTCAGCCCGGAGATGCCATCAAGTCTACTACAACCACTTCAAAACAATGGAATCACCAGTAATCACCCTGCCATTTGACTTAACAAGGACATGCCAAGACCCAAACTCCTGATAAGGAGCCACTCTCCAGGCATGTGGATTTGAACGGCCTTAAAACAGACTTAATGGAGCCTCCCCCAAGCGGGAAGCCAGAAGGTGTCTCTCACAAACCCCAATGAACATCGACAGTGCTGGATGAAGAACGGCCCCAAGAGGTCGACATGGGAACCGCAGCATTGAACTTCCTATGCTTTTGATCAATCAAAATTACCTTGAAATGAAACATAGTTGAATGTATGTTTGGGTATTGTCTACTTTGTGTATCCTGCTAACTTTGCATTGATGAATCTGCTTCTCTATGGTAATAATCATTTTCCTGGTCCGGTTTGAGTGTAGATATAGGCTTAAACTCATATCTTTGACTCCCAAACTTTAGACGCATTCAGAATGAGATGTTTCCCAGCTGAAGTATGACAGTTGATGCCAGTTACAAATTGTGAAATTCACAAAGGTTTTAAACAGGACAATTTAATAGACTCAAATCTAACTTTATTGTCATGAATTGAGACTCACCTGAAACCTGAGCTGGAGGTGTGGTGTACACCTCACCCGCTCCCTTTTTTCTTAAGGAGATAAAAAGGTCTGGCCTTTGTCTCTCTGGCTCTCTGAACTTCGAGCTCCCCAGAAAAACTCTCTCTCTCAACTTGACACCCTCTCAAGAAAAAATCCCTTCAAGAATTGGCTCTTCTCTCTCTCTCTCCAAAGCTCTACCCCAAAGAAATTTTTCAAACTCCCTTTTTCACTTATCAACTTTTTGATCTTTTGGCTTCATTTTTCCTGGCGGGTCCACGCGCCCAGAAAACAAACCGTGGTCGACCTGAAAAGCTAAATTGGACCACTCCGAACCTCGTCACCACACACGTGGCAGACGCGCCAGACTTTGGCTCTTGGGCAGCAACCGCTGACCCCTGACCCTACACCGTCATCTGAGAACCCAACAAAGCTTGGTCCCGCTCCAAGCAGCCTCCTTCTATTTTTCCTTTTTTTTTTTTTTTTCTTCCATCTGCAAATGAGTGAAGGTCCTCTCCCCCTCTTCGCTCATCACGTGAGCTTCAGCAAATGTAAGTGACTACGATGTGACTCACCAAGGCTTTTCACAGTGGGTGCATACAAATTGATAGTTAACGCTAGCTTACTTTGTGCATTTCATAAAGTCCGCCGACTTGACTCTAGTCGTCCTTACACTCATCTAGTCAGATGTCCCATTCTACCCTTTCGCCCTCTTTTATTTTTTATATTTGTTTTCTTGTTTTTCTTCGTTTATTTAGGTTATTATTTAGGTTAGTGTTTTCTTGTTATGTTCCACTAGAATAGTTAATAAACATTGTCCATATACACAAGTCAAGCGTGAATTGTGTGTGTTTGGGTCAAGGTATTAACCTCTATTTTATTCCCAGAGCTCACAACTTATTTTATTGTAGCACCTTCACATTTTATGACTGATTTAATGAGGGTTTTCGTCAAATTCCCCTCTAAATAACATAAAACTTTGACGTGTTGCCCCTAGAGGCAGGCATGAGGAATGCAGGCATTCCCCCCGGCCGCTACAAACCATTGACACTCTTACGAGTGACCCCCATTTTCGGTACAGACTGTATTGTTTGTGAATGGAGCTTCAACTCCAAGTCCCATCAGCATGTGGAAATGCTCCTCACAGGTGAAAAAAAAAAGTCTGCTGGCGCTGATCCTTTTTTCATCAATTAACATGGCTGGAAACCATTTCAGGGTGTACACCCTGATTATTTACACCTACTGCCTAAAGACAGCTGGGATGGGCTCTAGTATGCCCGCAACCCTGGTGACGACAATCGGTTCTGAAAGTGAATGAATGAATGAATAAGATATATGTCGAAATTCGGCCGTCATTGCAATGTAGTCGGGACACATATACAGTCGTTGGGCAGCGGGTGAGTGTACAGGTATATAGGACAGGTGTGCCCCCGGTTGGTGAACGTATATGGGACAAGGCTTCAGCTAATCCTCAGACACAACTATTTTAACGCATCCATCCATACATTATCCATACCTCTTATCCTCACAAGGGTCGCGGGCCTGCTGGGGCCTATCCCAGCTGTCTTGGGCAGTAGGCGGGGGACACCCCGAACTGGTTGCCAGCCAATCGCGGAGCACACAGAGACAAACAACCACACACACTCACAATCACACCTAGGGGCAATTTAGAGTGTCCAATCAACTTACCATGCATGTTTTTGGAATGTGGGAGGAAACCGGAGTACCCGGAGAAAACCCACGCAGGCACGGGGAGAACATGCAAACTCCACACAGGGAGGCCGGAGCCAGGATCGAACCCACTACCTCTGAACTGTGAGGCAGATGTGCTAACCACTCGACCACCATACCATACCGCCCACTATTTTAACGCAACAAAATACATTTTCACAATTTTAAGAAAAGGGAAGAATTTGTGCACTGACAGAATTGTCAAGGGTCCTTCAAGGTCGCTCCACCCAGAGTGCGTACATTGCATGAAGTGGCTACATTAGTTGATGGAGAATCTGCACAGCCAAAAAAGTGTGCGACAGTGCGTCTTTTCTATTTTAAGCTCAAGGGAGAATATGCCACTTAGTGCAGTTGTGGAGCTGTGGATTCATCCAGTATGGGTGAGTGCAGCCCCATACCTGATCCTACCTCCAGGGTCAGATCAAGTCATGATGGATGACTCTTCAAGGATGTGAGATACTGATCCCTATCCTCACTTTTTTTATGGGGGGGCATTTCACACATACATCTGCTTGTAAAAACACTCAAGAAGAGCATAGTCTGTATGTACAGTTGGAATGTGACCTTGTTCATGACAGCACATTTGCAAATGATATGGTTTGACGAGCAATATTCCATAAGGCATGGAAATTCGACAAAACGAGTAGATGTGATAATAGAATAGAGTGTCATCTGATAAGTCAAGGTCCCCAATCATTCTTGTTGCCATGTGAATGACCTCTCAGCATAACGACCACTATTCATCACTTGCAGCACCCACTCTCCACCAAATAATTCAGTACCAAATGATACGCTGTTCAGGTGTGTCAGAAGTAGAATTTGTTATCCAATTAAACCTTCCATCACCCACTATGCTTTGGCTTTTCTCAACTGCGCTTCACTGTACTTTAATATACTGTATGGTGAACTCATTATTAATATGGAAGTATTTCAGCTTCCATTTCTGGTGTTCACTTCAGTAAAAAACATGGTATAACATGGTATTTTAAAGCCACAGGTATAGAAGCTGTTTCTGAGAATCAATCTTGATGGTCAGTTTTAGAGAAGGAAAGAGCAAATGAAAAATGTCGTTTTCAGTGATGTAACACAGAATATGTTGCCCAGGAGACCTTTGTGATTGCATTGTTGACAGTTCAGAAGCTCTCATTCACTCTGTTTGGCAATTTTTTCTATTTTATTTTTTTAATTTCAGCAGTGTTTCCTACATCATGGGATTTGAGGGTGGGGACAACAGAAATAATGTGGTTGCACAAGTGTGCACTTATGCACACCCTCTTGTACAGTTAAATGGGAGTCTCTGTGTGCCATTGATTGATCCCAAATCAAGTTCAGCTCATCTAGTAAGATTTTCCTGACCTTTTGTCTTCTTCTTTTTTTTTTTGCTTATAGTAGCCATGCTTTACTGTAACTGTTTTCTTTTGGTGATGAGCAGTGTTTGTGTTTGAAACAAAAATAAATACAGTACATTTTGATATTATAACCAAAAGGTTAAACCTTGTTTTGATTAGACCATAACATTTTTTCCCACATTTTGGAAGACTTCAGGTGTGTTTTTGGAAAATGATGCGTCTTTCTTGCCCCCCAACCCTCGAGCCAAGACATTAAAAAGATGAGGGTTTTTTTTTTTTGTCACAAGCACTTAACAGCCAGTTCTTGCCAGAAATTCCTGCATATTGTTCAGTGTCATCCTCTTGGCAACCTCCCTAACAAATTTTCTTCTGATGGTTTTATCAATTTTGGAGGTACGTGCAGTCCTTGGTGATGTTACTGTTATGCCATATCTTCTCCACATGATTATTACTGTGTTCTGTTGGAAAATGTTTGGTGAACTGCATGAACAGGGGTGAATAGACTTTTTATATCCACTGTTCACAATCACACTTGTTGCATATCGTACATAACTGTTTTAGAGATTATAACGAAAATTATCATTTGACTACCGTATTTTCCAGACTAAAAGCCGCACCTTTTCATAAGCCACACCCACTATATTTAAAAAAAAAAAAAGAAAATAACATATATAAGACACACCTCTTATATAAGTCGCACCTATCTATGTTGATGAATTAGGTATTTACTGTGTTATGATGTTGACTGTGATGACTGTGATTCCGGATTACTCCATATTCCGGAATCAGGAAGTACTCAGAAGCAGGAAACACAGATAGACTTTGACAACAAAAACTGTATAATTATATATAATAATAACACAACAAAACTCACGAACCCGACAAAGTTTAAACAGGAGCGCTGGTATGGAAAAAACAGGAAAACGAGAATAACCGAAGAAGCTTGCAAAAGACAAGGAGAAAAATAATGAAAATTGCTTGTCCTGCAAAGGCAAGAATACAATCCAAATCCGTGTGAAAAAAGGAAAAACAGAAACAAAGATTTCTTGTAGTGAAAAGACAAGACAAATCCAAATCCGTAAAGTACAACCGAGGATATGATTAACAACAAAAAAAACAGATACTTACTATGGCAAAAATGCGGCAAAACAAGGAGAGCAGAATACGCAGCGTAAACAAGTGATGATGGCGAAAAAAATTCAGTACTTGTGACTATAGTCAAGGAGCAAGCAGAGGAATAATCTGACGAGGCACAAACAATGAGAGGCAGGTGCTGGAGGGAACCGCCAACCACTCAAGCTGGAAGGAAAAAATACATGAACACGGAACAGTGTCATGACATACTGCATTTAAAGAACGATTTTGAAATGTAAATGTACATGTAGCTGATCAGATTCTTTCCTAACAGCGCCTTTTAACATAGCAACCACTTTGCTGATTAAAACTCATTTACTGCATTTGACAAATTTACTTGTCTTTTCACAGTCCAGCCATTCAATCCCAAGAATTTATTTATATATTTTTAAAAAATGTTCAAGCGTTAGCTTAAAAGAGGGTCTGAAAATGTCTGGCAGTGAATGAGTTCAAATGGAACAGAACCAAGAGAAAATACTTATCTTCATTTCACTGCCCGCTGCCACTCCAGTTTGTCAGCTCTACTTCCGTATACCACGTAATTCATAACCTAGTACATAGAGCCCTCGACTGTTGAACTCCTCCACTTGCCGTTCCGTCACATCCTGTTTATGCCAATTGTATTCTATTGTATTGTAATTCCGGTTAGACCGCCCCTAACGGAAAGAAAAATCCACCGCACCTTTATATAAGCCGCATGGTTCAATACCTAGTAAAAAAAGTAGCGGCTTATAGTCCGGAAAATACAGTACTTATAAAAATACATGCTAAAACTTTTACTGACACACAGGTTTCAAGTTTCAACCTTCATGAGATGTACTTTTGCAGAGGCTGAAAACCGTATGGCAAGTACATGTTAGACTTCTGAGCAGGGTTTTCTTTCATCGAGCTAGAATATATTTTACAACCATGAATGCCTCACTGTGATTTGATGATTCCAGCAGTCATTCAGCAAGGAAAATAGTGATAATACATTTTTGCGAAGCCTTGACAGGCTCTCGTTTTGCTTGCATGGGCTCACTCTGGGTACTGCTGCTTCTCCACAGCATGAAACATGTTATGTTAACTGAATATATATATATATATATATATATATATATATATATATATATATATATATATATATATATATATATATATATATATATATATATATATATATATATATATATATATATATATATATATAATGTGTGTGTGCATGTGAATGTGTTGTTGTGTGTACTGTCTGTCTAAGTGACTAAGTGATCCCATCCCTTCAAATCTCATCTGTATGCAGCCTACTAGTGTCACGCAAGGCCGATTGTGCACTCAGTCTATCTGTTGCGATGCTCTGTGTAGCGTGGATGTTTCTTGTGTGTCATCTATCATGGGATGGTCCAACCTTGCTTTAAAATCATATTCCAGTGAATCAGAATTCAATTCCAGATTCCTGCAAGAAAATATCATAACAATACATCTCTCCTAGATTCCACTCGGGCCACTGTCACTAAGCTTCGCGACTCATTGGCGCCACTGTAATTTCTCAATAGCATCTCTGGCAGACACGTGATGAAACATTCACTGAATGAATTGCATTTCCTATGGGAAACAAAGAAAAAAACTGCTTTGAGGATGTAATTTTAGATGCATGAAAACTAAAGGTGCTTACACGCATTGTTTGCATTGTTATGAATATGAAAACGCTTGTGTGTGTGGTTTTTTTTTTTTTTTTAATATTTATGCCGTACTATTCATACACCACAGATATGCCATTGTGTGACAGGGAAAAGCAAGCTCAGGAATGAAAGCAGTGTGGTGCTATTTTTTTCTTTGATGTGTTGCGTTTGTGATTGGCTTCATCTCCATCTTCGCAGTATTGAAATGTTGAATAGCAGTAATGAGATTGGAGCTGAATAACAATGACAGTATTCCATAATATATTACGGTGCCGTACACAATGCTGTGGTTTCACGCTTTCCCGTGATTAGAGTTACAAATTTAACACTTGTTAGGTGTAAACCGCACTGTGGGGGATTATTTGTCAGGCGTAGAATAATATTCAGAGTGTAAGCTTGCATGATGCCTGCCACTTCCACAACGCTCTTCATCGTCCCATCTGCTGTTTATCCCAAGATCATAATCTTTGTATAAAAGAAGCATATTAAATTATGGCACAAACACATTTCGTTGAGAAGGCAAACATGTAATTCTAGCATGAATATCTGGTTTACTGGGAAAAAGTACATTATCTTTATACCTCAAGCGATAATTATCTGTGATATTGTGCTCAGAGACTACTTAACATGTTTATTGGCCCACCATCACCTATTTGTTTCAGGGACCAGCCGGCATCACTTCATAGTGCTTTAATGCGGACTGTTTCATGTTCAAGCTCCATTCATGTCAGCCAGATATGTTGAAATTAAACCAATTCATATGACCGTTACTCAATAAAAAGCTTCTTTAAAAGGTCTTTAAAATAATAAATTAAACTTAGTGGGATGAAAATGTGCCCCCTGCTCAGGTTTTACTTAAAAGCTCCAGAGCATGTACTCCTGGAGGATGTAGTAAACGTATTGTATATAATCGTGAATTTGATGTAAATAAATCATAAAGAGATGAATAGAGAGCAAAGCAGACAACTTATGAGGCTGCTAATAGGAGGGAGCCGAAACTAGTCCTCTCTGACACTGTCAGCATGGTGAGTGGGAAATTTATTGGTGATTAAAACTGCTTTTCTCGTCGCTGTCATCGTACTGAACACACGTAAGCTGCTATCTCTGAAAACTGACTTACAAATAAGATACTATATATTAAAATTTTATTAAGATGACTTTTACGTAGGCAGTTTGGGCACACTGCAGACACATCAACAGCCTTATTTGTAAAAAGTTATACAGTTCCTTAATAGTGTGCTTTGAAATGCACATTGCAAATGTGTATTCACATCGAAGGAAAAAAAAGTTTTTGATGGGTATTTTGGAAATATACGTTTGCTTGATTTACCTATACATATGACTTATAAGACAGTAGCCATCTGTAAAGACTTCGGTTTAAAGTGTAAACATGGCAACGATCGGTTAGAGGGACGCTAGTCTGCTTGCTGGCTACCGCTGGAGTATCCTTGAGCAAGGCACTGTCCCACCCTCCTCCAGCTCAAGGGATGCAGCACTATTAGTGTGCCTCTTTCACTTTGAATTTCTTCTTGGTGTGCAACACAAAATATACAGCAAAACATGAGTTGAATTTCCCCTATGGGGAAAATTATGAGTAAAACAAAGGAAGAAGGACAAAAAAACAAAACAAAAAAAACCCTGTTAGTTTTGAGACAGGGTTACGCCATCAAATTTAGCAGCATCATACAATACATCATCATAACAAATAAAAACAAGGTCTTAAGAAGGTGTGTGTTATCATTGTAGTAGCATATAGTATTTTGTAACAGTACAAGAGTGACATCAACAACTGGCAAAAAAAAAATCATTTTGTCTTTTTACATGCTTGTCCACTGAAGATTCTGCTTATGAAAGCAAAATGAGAATGTGATATTGAATGCCTTTATAATAAAACATATTCAATAATTCATATTAATATAAATATCGGACTAAGGTTACATTTGTGAATTTGATATTGTGTGCAGAAATGTTTGAACAAGCACTACACACAACAACTCTAAACACTTGACTACAACAAGATTTGTTGTAACGCAACACACAAGTGCTTTCCTGGGACTATAATAGACAAGCAATATGATCTCTGTTATTATTTACTGTATTATTTATTTGAGTTCTTACTCTGTTCTTCCATATATTTTGTATACGACTTATTATCATTAGGGTTGCGAGCTGGAGCCTATCCCAGCTGGGTGAGGGGTGGCGTGCATGCAGAACCATATTATATATATATATATATATATATATATATATATATATATATATATATATATATATATATATATATATATATATATATATATATACATATATAAACAAAATATGTCCAATTTGGGATTTAAAAAAACATTTTCACGTTAATTTGATGTCTGTAACATGGGAACCCCATTCAAAGATGAACAAAAAATAAAAATTGACTTTGTGTTTTTCACAGGACAGTTATGATGTATTACATTACATTGCATTATATTATATGCCTTATTCTATTCATTGGTTTGATTTGCATTTCTCAAGGTACACTAGGTGACATATTAGTAACTGTCTTGTGTTCCAGCCTCAAGATTTACAAGTCCACATATCCAGGTGTCTGGTTGTTATGCCAACAGACAGCTTTGAGAATGATTACTTTGACTACATTAGCATGTGATTTAGGGCACACAGAAGTTTTTTTTTCTAAATATACTGAGACTTAGAGTGGTGTGACACCTGGCTATAATTCCTTTTTTTCCCCTTATGCTTTTGACTTGCTTCTAAAATAAAGACAACACAACAAAAGACAGCCCCTTTTCTCAAGTACTTATTTCTCCATTCCAGAAATACTACTACAATGCTGAAACTTTTGAGTACTTCAAACTCATATGGCTACTTTACAAAATGAGTCTAATGTAAGCTGAAATAACCATCTGCATTTCAATTCATCAAATGGGTCACTGGCGAATTTGAACAGCAACTAATTTGTATTTTGCACTTCATCGAAAGGGGTACTCGAAAACAGCCAACAAATTATTAAAAAAGAGACAAATCCTGACTGTGGAGCTACAGTACAAGACAAAACACCTTAATAGAGAGAAAGAACTTTTGCACTGAGTGGGAGGTGGAAACAAGTGGGAAACAAAACAAATGCAGGCACCTACTGTCATCGATGGGGTCAAGATATTTCAGCATGGAGATACAGACTTGTATTTGGAGATAAAGGTTCATAAACTGAGGCAACAGCGGACAGGTGAGACATGTAAAGAGATGAAATGGAAAAAAACCAAAGATAAAACGCTTTGATAGGGCAAATTTCCCTTTTGCCCCCGTTGTCTCCCCCTTCTTTGAGCTGCTGTGAGAAATGAAGAAGAAAAGTGTTAATTGTCTCCTCATATGAAAGCAATATACCAAAGAAAAAAACAAAACACGCATCAATTTAGTGTGTGTGTGTGCTAGTGGTGCCCAATACGTGTATATGTTTTACTCATTTACTAGCTTGTGCATTTAATATTAGCGCTACGTGACAGAGATGCTAGCTTGTGCATTTAATATTAGCATTGCACAACGGAGACAACCTGGTCCAAAGCGTACCGGCCCGGTGGTCGGGGACCCCTGATGTAATCCACGGGAGAGTCACAACTGCTTCCCATTGTCATATAGCATCTAATGTTTCAGATAAGTCTGGACATATTTATTCTTTCTCAAAGCCACATTGCATATTCATTAATTTAATCTACTATTATAGTAATATTACATCATTTAATAAGTAATAATTACGTAGATTATAACCATTGTCCAATCCAAAAGTAAAAGAAGGCTACTGTAAGAATAAACATAAAAAAAATAAATGAACATATGTCAGAGACCCACCCTCAGGATACAGTATGTATGCTTTTAATTTAAAATGAATTTAGCTCAAGCTCCTATTAAATATTCATGAATTCATCCCCACGGCTGTAAGGAATACAGCATATGGTCATTGACTCATTGCTTCTTTACTCCTCAGTGTAAACTGGTCTACAGTTAGGTACTCCAGCAGTGTTTCAGCATCAGGTTCACTCTTTGGGCAAGTGCAAATCGGCTATTTTTAGTTGTGTATATTTGTTGGAGCCCATTACTGATCAGCCAAAGTTCTATTAAGCCCTTTGGAACTCACAAGGGAGCTTCAGAAGACCTGCTTAAGATGACAAAAGAAACGCCTTTAAAGCACTCCACCGCTTCTTTGTCTGAGCCGAGATAGCCATCATTTCCCTGTCTATTCAAAGGGTTTCAAATGGTCAAAGGGAAGTGAATTGAATTTACCCTTTATAGTTCTTAAGCTTATTCTCTCGCTTTTTTGGGCTTTAATTTTCTCCCTGCCCCTTATGATTTGAAGAAGTCTTATGATATCCTCAATGTCACCTTCAGATAACTATCCTGTCAATAATGCCACATAACAAAACGCTGACTACACACAAGAGCTGACATTTATATTGTATTAAAACAACATCAGTTTTAATGATACTGAACACAATACAGCATGTGTGGAAATGAACACGGACTTACTTAAACAAAAAATTGGAAGGCGATTGGATGAGTACTTTGTGTAGCCCCCGACGACTCAAAGATAGCGTTACTTAGATACCAAGTAAGTTGCACCAGATTCTAAGATTCGAAGGGTACAATAGTGGTAATGGCAGGTGTGCAAATGAAATAGCTGGAGGCAGAAATGAGCAACAAGAATAAATGGATTACATGTAGAAAACAGAATAAGCGATTTACAACTAAACAGCCGGCATCCTAATACATGTGGTACAATAATTCACAATTGAAAAATAATCCCCAAGTCCTACTGAGCTCAGTAATAGTCAGTCTTTAAATCAGTCAATGTTCTTTTATGTAGTCTTATGCAGTCCTTGAAGAAGTCTTATAGCGGTGGTAGTTGGAGTTGCTACAAGGTGATGTTTCACAAAGAAGAGTAGAGAAGGTTTCCTTATCACAATTGTGGTTCTGGGCACAGGCTCGCCATCTTCATCGAAGGAGAATTCAGCCACTCTCAAATGTTCTTATACAGTATCAGAACGAAGGTAAAAAACCTAGCCTGCATAACAATAATGCTATTATTGTATGTAGCTAATAAAAGTTTTATCAATTTGCAGTCTTATCAGTCACTATAGCTTCGCAGTAGTTCTCAATTTCTCAAATACTGCATCCAAATATCACATTTGATAACAGTCATTCATATACATGCATGTTTTCCAAAATATCATTGTTGCACATTTAATTATTATTCAACCCATGCAATAACAATAAACACATTCTCTAGTTATCTTGAATTCCTTATTAACCATATGTTTTATGATTAACATGTATCAATGATTAATAAAACTTGACTTTGACCAACTAGAAAGTCATTATCACCTAAGTGACATTCCCCGAGTAAGATAGAAGATGCACACTTCCTCTTACCAAAAGAATTTTTTTTTTTCAAAATAAAATGGTGCATTGAAATAAAATGACGTTTTCTCTACTGGGTTACATGTGTCTGTCACAATAGGAGCATAGAGCTACTGTAGCTTGTCAAGCTGTCAGTCTCTTCTAAAAGGGCGAAGAAATATTTTCTGTCAAGAAAAGCCTTCAGTGCTGGTCCTTACTATTGTTTTCTTGAAACAATGTTTTTCCGGTTCTGCTAAAACTGCTGCCTTTTCAGGCCTAACGATTATTTGTATGCCGTAAAAGGCACATTATTTGTACGCGTGATCAATAGGGCTGAGCTAATATCCCATAAAGTTTGTGTATTTGGAGTTAGAACATATGTGCAAGTCAGAACTTGAGTCTCATCTTATTGGTTTTGTTTACACCTGCTTTCCCAAGTGACTTGAAGCATATTAGAGGATTTTTGAGATGCTTGCCGCACCTGATGATATGTTTTGTCACATGCTCATCATGGAAGCAAATGCTGATGAGTGGGAGCTTGTACATTCACTAAATGAAAATTGTAATTGTGTTCTGCATCATTGCCACCAGATGTTCAAGAGCAACACAAACATGTCGCGTGGCCACCCACCCGCTCCCACCTCTGTGCCTTATCCTGCTACTCCACGCTACTATTGTGAGCCAGGCAAAATGAGTGCTTCTGTCTGGGAAATAGACTCTGCTGTCATTCCTTTTACAGAACGTCAAGGCCAAGCACAAACACGATCTAAAGCAGGACTGGGCCAAGTTTGGCCGGGGGGCCACATCCGTCCCGTTCACACTCTCTGGCCGGCCCTCGCAATGACCATGAAGTCAAAGTAAACAACATAAATCATGCGGTGGTTTTAGTTTGAAAGATGTGTTTTTATTTTATTTGCACATGTGGACGTTAGTGCAAGCACGGTAGCGAGCAAGAGGTACGACTTGTGTCTGCAGTGTTGCCAACTTAGAATTTAACAACTTTTCCGACCCTAGTAGCAACTACTTTTTCACAAAAGAGACTAGCAAAAATCACAACAGTGGTCCTAATGCTAGCAACATTCTCATTTCCTGCATGTTGGAGGGAAGAGGCCCAAAGTTTAACTGATCACTAGTTTAACTGAGTACTGTACATCAGTGTTTTTCAAACACTGTGCCGTGGCACACCAGTGTGCCGCGAGATATTGTCAGGTGTGCTGTGGGAAATTATCAAATTTGTGGGCCTGTGTCGTCTAGCGCCTGGCACGTAATCAGCCAGTTACTACATTGTAGTACTCTTCCATACCAGCAGGTAGTAGCAGCAGCAGGAGCAGGTAGCTAATTGTCTTTGTCTAGAGACAAGTGAATTAGTGACGCATGTTTATCTAAACAGGCCCATGTTTCAAACTGAGTAAGTATCAATATGAAATATTGTACAAATGTTTCTTCGTGTTTATTTAATTCCTATTCAAGACGTTTTAATATAACGTCATTCTGCAATGTTAAAAAATGCTTATATAAACAATATCATACTTAAATTGTTAAAAAGAGTTTTTTTTCACAATTTCAACTGGTGGTGTGCCGCTGGATTTTCTCAATGAAAGAAATGTGCCGTGACTCCAAAAAGTTTGAAAAACATTGCTGTACATAGACGGGCAAAAATCCACTTACGTTCATGCTAAGTCCATCTTTTTTCCCCGTTTACCGTTTATCGCCTGCAAAACGGACGTCCGTCGTAGATGGATAGACGGACCGGTCCGTCGGTCTGACGGAATGCCCACCTCTGGCAGTAGCTATCATGATGTGTAAGTGTGCAACATGCAGCCAGGTCAGTAACGAATCCTAAAGTTTGTGCAAATTATTGTAAAACATAAAAGCAAAGGTGGGCGCATTTTGCCGGTCCGTCAATCGTCATTCGCCAGGTGACGGGCCATCCCATCCATCATTACCAGTCCGTCATTATTGTAAGCAGGCCAAATCTGTTATCGTCAGTCCATCACTCTGTCATCGTTATTTTAACTGCGCTTTCGTCATTCCTAAATTATAGTTCATTGCTATTTTAGGACCATCAGCCAATCCTTCATCGTCAGTCTGTCATTGTTATTTAAACCACTCTATCGTCATTGCTAAATTACAGTTATTTTACTTTTTTAACAGATTATTAAAGTTCGTCCCCACTCTTTTAGGACCTCACATCTTGTTCTAATTCTTCAGCGGTGACAGCTCGTCAGCGACAACCAATTGGCATCGAGAATGTACTTACAATGTCACATGTGCAGCACAAGCAAACCGAAACCGGAGTCTGTCAGCGACAGATTGAGAAGGTCCATCGGCATTGACCCGCTTAGTGATGGTTCCAGTGACGGATGAAAACACACTTCTGTCGCCGCTTATGCCATCGTTTTTATTTTTAAGTTTCCCGTCATTTGTCATTCGCTAGCAAAATGGGTGTCCATCACTGACGGACCTTCCGTCAGTACTGACCTGCGTAAAAGTGTTGATGACAAAAAGTGTCATCTATTTTAGAGTTGTTGTTTTTTTTTATTTTACCATCGATTAATGGTGGTTTTGATGAAGTAAAGTAATACACATTCAGAGCTGGTGAATAAATGTCTCGAGGAATAATAATCAAAGAAAGGCACATTTTGTCAAAACTCCCTAAAATGACTAAAATATTCATTCTCTTTATTTGTTCAACTAAACTCACTAGTTTTATATGCCCTGACCTAAGTCATCCAATTATCCAAATTGGAGAAATAATTCACCGCCTGTCAAACACAGCGCTCTTTCACCTGTGGCGGTCAAACCAATGTTAACCCTCCTGCTGGTATAATGACACAAAAAAGGTGCCCAGCAGAATATGAATGTGTATAAAGTTTAATCCAATGCATACTTTTCTGGTCGAATGTAATATCATTGTAAAGAAGTTTGTGGTCCTCTGGGAGGTGAAACATACCCCCTTTGCCTTCTCAAATGTTTAGACACCACTGCATTGAATTCTTTCCTGTGTTGTATTTTCTAATAAATGGGGAGCCAATAACATGGATGTGCTTGGTGATGAATTATAGATCTGTTGCTGGCACTGGGTGTGGATATGAAGTGTGCATGCAGGGGCCAGATAAGGCCAGATTTACACCTTTAGCTGCCAGGAATGGAAATTGAGTTTGGGGAGCTAATAAAACAGGCTCTATTGCAAGACAGGGTCCTCTTTGCATACAATACATGTGTAGTGGCAAAAGTGGTTTGTTGTGCCTCTTGATCAATAATGTGACTCCACCGCACTTGGGATTTCATTGCGGAATGGGGTAGCGAAACACACGTAGGGCAAAGGTTTTCATCGACAAGTAATGCAACCGTGCCTAATACCCAGCTAGCAAGTTTTGTTCAAATTGCGCATTAAGAAAAGATACACATTGAATTCACCCTCTGAAGTAAAAACGTTTCTTCATTAAAGGCTGTGAAAGCTTTTGATGGAAAATATGTGTTCAGTCTACGTGTCAAAGTTGCAGTATAAAGTTCTTATGATGGGCTCCAATGAGACAAAACATTTAGCAAATCACATTGCAGTTTGTTTGTTTCTTGCTTGCATTTTGTTTTTTCTCGCTCCAATTAGATTCTGTGGGCTTTTTTCCCAAGATGCATTTGTGATACAAAAATCTTGTTAAAAGTTCAGGGTGAACGATTAATGATAGTGAGCTTCTCACATGAAGGCGGCCTCAGTGAACTGTGATTTACTTTTATATAAAGCCTGTGTTTGAGTGTGTGTAGTTGTACCAACACTGTAAAAAACACAACTTGTATTTTTGAGGGCTAAAGCAGTAATTTAATATACATTATTGACATCTATGGCAACAATGTTAGTTAGCACAACAAAGCAAGCAAGCAAGCTGTTTGCTCCAAAACACTTTTCTGAGATGTTTTTACTTACCGTTTCAGTTGGCAATAGAAGGGACAGTTAGTTCTATAAACTCTTATTTTTTTCTTGAAATTGTGGAAAAGCCAATTTTCACTTTAGCAAAACTTTAAATATTGTGTTCGATTGCCCAACTTAAAATTGTATCCAATTTTGACTTCAGCCATCTGTATGGATTTATTCATACAGTACATTGGGAAAATTGTCATTTTCTGCTCTTTTTAGTGTCCGTTGTATATAGTGTTTTATGTTAATTTATCGATCAACACTTGTGTATTATGGCCTTTTTTATTGTTTATTATTATTATTTATTATTATTTATTGTTTATTGTTTGTAAAGTGCTTTGTTGCAGCTCCAGCTGTTATGAAATGCGCTAAATAAATAAAATTGCATTGTATTGTATTGTATTGTATTTTGTGGCAACATACTTTATTGAAATTAACAGTAAGGTGAGTGAATGTTTGTCAAATATGTCCAAACTGCAGTGCCATGTTGAACAACTCCAAGTGTGAATGAAGTAGGTTTTCTGCAATACCATAGACATCAGATGTCTTTTGAGTAATATACATTTCAAGTTCATCTTAATCAAGGCAAAGCTTCTCTATTATGACACTGAGATAACTCAGTATAAAGGACTTACTCCTTACATACTAATGATGACATATCAATTCTAATCCAAATGATATGTACAGTCATATATTTGCTAAAATTACGACCGATATTAATGTCTCCACTTCCCATTTGTGACAGACTGTGAAAAATGAAAACCCTCGGCCTGGGAAGATTCTATGTGAAGGATGATTGCGTTTATGTCTGCGCTCATAAACTGGATTTTGTGGTTTTGCCTGACAGACAGTATATTCTTATTTGCAAGTGTTGTTCTCGATGGATACCCATTTAACATACATCAAGCCCAGTCATCCGTTTCCTGGACAGAGATGTGAGGCACCATAGGGTAACCCTGGAAGACATATTTGTTGTTGTTAATTAATGACCTCCCTGAAGTCTGAACGAGCGTCCCATGCTGAAATACTGCCGGATGCTGTGCTCTCATTTTGTGCTCCCCTCTGCTCTTGCTTTGCCCTCTTTTCCACAAAAGAGGATCCAAGGAACATGTCTTGCCTGAAGATGAGCTTCAGGAGGGTGGCCAACACACTCTTTGGAATGTCATGAATCATGCATGGAATTGCATCCAATATATGCGCCGGGGTGGAGAGACTGTCAGGGCAAGATGGTAAGGTGGCAAATCTTTTAATAACATAGAGGCCAAAATGTCATAGTCGATAGCTGACTGTATCATGTTGATGGATTTTATCATCACAAGCTTCACCAGGCAGGACAATGCATCAGAGTGCGCTGTGTGCTGATATTTACTTCGGGGTGACAACAGATAATTTCCTGGCATTAGAATAGTAGTAGTTTAAATGACATAAATCCAATGAATTTAATTCACTTTGGTCGCACGGGAACAGATGGGAAAAGTACTTTTCACAGTTTCAAATTACAGAAACTCTTGGGCCAATAATTCACAATGTTAATGAATCTTCAGGATAGCAATACTATTATGGCAAAAAAAGCCAGGGACTTGCAAAGTGCCGGAACACTCACAGAGAGTAAGACCAGAGTAAGGCAGATGAGTCAGGGAGTAAACAACACTGTCAAAACAAATGCACTTGTCATGCTAATGATATTGTTGCTTCTAGGCTTGCTTCACTCTGCTGTAATGAATAAACTACGCTACAGTTTAGTGCATATTGGTGTGACCACTTACTGTATGTTAGCCCAACCTAAGTGCTCAGTTTAATGTTTTAAACCGCAATACATAATATATAGCATAATAGCTCGTGGTCTATTTTAGACCAGCCAGGACACCTCTCCTGTTGTGTTAACTGTTTGTATTTGTATTTTTTTTAACTCTCGCATTCTTCAAAATTGGCTAGAAAATGCACACAACTCAACTATAAAAGATAATTGAATCCACAAACATATTGTTTGACTGCTACGGAGACACACCTTATTATACCAACTAAAACTGAAGTCATTTTAATCATTATTAATGGGAATGACCACCAGTGAGGTCCAGGGTTGCTGTTGTTATTGAAAGCAGCTTTTTGTTTGTGTCTCGGCGGTCGGATGGTCTTAATCACGATCCAATTCATTGGCGCTGTGCCCTCCCTCCTCCTCCCGCATGGTGCTGGCAAGCATCATCTGAAAAGTGGAGCATCTGAATTGTAGTTACGAGTTAAACATTCATTTAAACAAAGCCACTCAAAACATGCAATTTCTCTGTGACAGCAAAGAAATAATTTATATTTTCAGTATGTAATGCCACGTTGAAAAGGCGTTAACATCAGATTCTTATATTTCTAACTAACATCTATAAAACTTATATTGGGAGTCAAAACTCAAAAGACCTTTATGGATTAATATGTAACAGTAAACAATATTCACCAAACGTTATGATATAACGTTACACTTTATTTACAAACAAACAGCTGTTACGAATTGCCATTCACCTCCTTGTTAGAGACCAGCAAGTATTGCAAAAAGTACTGAAACACTGAACGGACATGTGCAAGTTTAAAGAAACTCAAATTAAGACCGCTTGTCAAGTTTATTGTGCATTTTAGGTTGATTCTGAAATGTCCCTAACTTTTTGTGAGAGCATTTTCACCTTATTCTTAAAACTGCATTTCACTCCGAGCATCATTTGATTTCAGCAGGACTCTTAGTTTTGGAAGGAACGATGCTCAGAGGAAAGTGATTTTCTGCAAGACCAGAAAGAATAAGACTGGTGAGCATTTAAATTTCTGAACACGAAGTTCAGAAATTTAAATCACTCAAAAACATGCCCGTTAGGGAGCTCATTTAAGGCTGTCTACGGGTTTATATTCAGACTCGAAACTTTAAGCTTGTATGATGCTGATAGACAAAATACAAGAAATAAGAGCTTAAAAGCAGTTTTTAAGAAAATTGCTTCCCGCAGGAATTTCCCAAGCAAAAGAGAGCGCTTGATGGAGTGGAAAACGTAAGCGAGAAGAGAAGTACAATGATTAGTTTGGTGCAGATTTTCGCACTAACTTAAAAACCAGGCATATAGCTGACAGCTGCAGACAATGGAAGGTTAGGAATTCTTCTGCCAGTGTTTGAAGGAAGACTAGTATGATGGCAGCAGGTC
Source organism: Filicampus tigris (assembly GCF_054856515.1). Lineage (NCBI taxonomy): Eukaryota > Metazoa > Chordata > Actinopteri > Syngnathiformes > Syngnathidae > Filicampus > Filicampus tigris. The sequence goes on from NC_141217.1 coordinate 17,119,824, forward strand.
CATGAATGGCTCATTGGCCTGATGCACATCAGCATTATGTTATTTTTTTTTCCTTCCCAATACGGGTATTAGTGCAGAAGAGCTACCTGAAGCAAAGATTGTTGAAAATGTGAAGCATGAAAAGCCACATCATCATAATGACCAGATACTAAGGCCCAACATCGGTAATGTACGGTGGGGCTGATGGTGTAAAGATGTTTGTCATATTTACAAATTTATTATATTACAAAACCAAAAGAGAGTAGCGTGTTCACCATTAAATTAGCAAGCAGACATTTAAAAAAATGGCTTTAAAAAAACATATCTGCATTCTTTTCTCATACATATTTGGAAAGGTATTTCCAGTGGTTGAGAGTAAGCATATAAGGCATTATATTTTCTTACTCATTTAAAAGGCTTAACATTAAATTACAATGAATTTTAATTTAGGCCTAGCAAAATATTCTGTTATGTTTTGAAACGTTTATTCTCATGCCCAAATAATAAACACAAACTTCAAACACAGAATAAAAAAAAAACAGTCAAATTCAAAATCTAGTTTTTAATTTATTTTGCATTATTCATTTCATAGCCGAATCTAATTTTAGGTCAAAGTAAAAACATTTTATTGTCTTATCTTTTCTTGTAAACGAAGGTTTGGGCATACGCCTCTTGTCGAAATGTCAATCTCAGCTACTGTCCAATAAAAGACATCTAGATTAAGTGTGTTTGTGTTAACTGTGGTTTTATGTGATTAGCAAAACTAAATATGCAATGCACACGTTAAATGTATTAACTTGATTATAGAAAATCAGAATACATATTAGAAGTGTCGAAAAACATATTGGCGATGTGAAGGGAGATAGAACAGGCCCTTGCCGATAGCCTTACAATAGTACTACAGGAATTTGACCAGAAGACGGTGGTGTTGCTCTGTGCTTATTCACTTTATTTTGTGACAGATTACGCAATCTGAGGTGAGCCTTGCTGCTTGCTGCCGCATTTAATGTCTTGCGCAGCCATTTGAACAGGAAACAAATTCTGAATTTTTAACATGAAACCATGGTTGTTATTGGATTCAAAATAAAAATCAATGTAAAGAACAACCGAGAGAACTAAATGTAAAAGAACTGCATGACCCTGCCCTGGATACCTCATTGCTGATCGCAGCATGGATTGTTCAGCTGTAATGATGACTTTTTAAAGGTGGGGAGAGGTAGGTAGGAAGAGTAGAGAGTAGGGACGTAGGGAGAAAAAAAACCCCTGGAAAAATCCATCCGACCTCTATATGCCCAAATCAAAATATTATCGACAATACAAAGCAGTACATGAAAATGAATCAGCCATGCTGGCTTATGCTTTGTAAAGGGCGAATCATGAACACAATGCTTATCTATGCAAACAAGGAAGTGTATATTGTATGGTTGGGGTGTGCTCTCTTTTGATCTTTTGTGTGTTTAATCACAAAAAGACGATGATGATGATGATGATGATGATACAATAAAACTTCATTTATAGCATTTCACAACATCTGCAGCTGTAACAAAGCACTTTCATACAACAACAAAATAACAATAATATAACAAGCCAACGCAATGAATTAACACAAAATACTTTATACAGTAACAGTACAATAGAGACAGGAAAACGGCAGAAAAAGACAACAAATAGAAATGTGTTGTCAACAGAGGTGGGTAGTAACTAGTTACATTTACTCCGTTACATTTACTTGAGTAAGTTTTGGTAAATTTTGTACTTCTAGGAGTAGTTTTAAATCACTATAATTGTTACTTTTACTTGAGTAGATTAGTGAAGAAGAAACTACTCTTACTCCGCTACATTAGGCTACATTGAACCCGTTCCTTGAATCTCCTGCGCATACGTATGCGTCTCTCTCCCTCTCTCTCAGAGAAATTTATTTTGTCAGAGACCTAAGCCAGGCTCTACCATGTGACTGTGTTTCACCAATCAAACGTAGCCGTATGGCCGTATAGCCCTGCACTGCAGAAATAGCCCGTACTGTATTTTTACCTTTCGTATCCTGAAATTTCTTTCGTAACAAGAGGCAATATTTTCCTGTTGAGGCGTTTCGTAACTTGAAAATTTCGTATGAAGAGACGTTCGTAAGTAGATGTACCACTGTATACATTTTAGTTTAGACTTTGTATTTTTAATGGGTTGTATGGTCTTTTAGTAAAGCTCAATTGATTAAAAAAAAAAAGATAATACTGCAATGTAATGTAAAAGATAATACTGTAATGTAATGTAACCTCAAAAGTCAAAATCAAAACTCAGGACCCTATTGTGAAAACAGACAAATAACAAATTACTGATATTGTAAATATTTGATACTGTAATAATACTTTTGAGCTTATAGTAGTATAAATATTTTAGAGAAAAAAAATGATTGAATCGTTAATCATTATTATTGGGTACTTGCATAGGTGAGGGGAGGGAACCCACCACCGGGCCACGGCCCGGAAGCCCCACCCATACTAACCATAATAATTATTTTCAAAGCATTTTATCCAAACCAATAGTTCCATTATAGTACAAACTAATGATTGTTCTGTTGAATCTAACGATGGAAAACAAATGCTTTTTTTTTTTTTTTTTCCAGATGATGACTTTTTTTTAGGACACTTTACAATACAAACCACTTTATCTGATTATTTTAACTGTGAGATGTTCTGTAGATAAACCTACTGTAAATGTCCTTCAGGATGTACTGTAGAACTGAAAAGCACAAAAATTATTGCTTGTCTGCTTTTCACGGCAGACTGATTTAATATTCTCAGGGAGGCCTTTCTTTTAATGTTGTGTATATAATGCTACACAAGAGAGGAGGAAACTGGACCAATGGACAAACACCATATGCTATGAATAAACTCGGGTTGTAATTCAGAGAAAACTACAGTGGCAGTGATTTACTTGATTATTAAATGGTTTATTCTTCAATAAAAAGAATGGTACACAAAAACAAAGGATGGTACACAAAGATTCTCAACAAAGGAAAACGGCCGGAATACACTCCTTAGCCATAACAATAGGTGCACAAATCAATCACAATACAACAAGCGCTCCATCGAAAGTCAAGCCTCTACAGAGATGAATGACATGTGTTCATTATTGTTATTTTTGCAGTTTAAAGCATCATAGAACTGCTCTGCATCATATTTCTTTCCTTATATATTGCTCCTCTTATTGAGCGGAATAAGGTAACCAAAATAAAAGAATTGCATCTCCTGCTTTCTCTCCTTGAATTTGTTCTCATCTCAATACCATACTTTAAATCAAATGTTATTTCACAATACATTTTTGGACTATACTACACCTAGTTAGAAAAAACATCTTGATCCAGATGATTTTATTTTGTTCATCCACTTGATGAAATAAAGTTGAGTAATTCAACAACAACAATAAAATGCTCAGTGTATTTGGATGACATGAAGCTTCACTTCACCTAAAAGACATGACGATAAAATGTTTTCTGCAGGTTTTATTGCTTTATGCTGCTGTGATTGTGAACTTTTGACCTGTTTTGCTCTTATTGCTCATATTCTTTTATACTAATGAGACCATCTAAATGCTGGGCTAAGTATTTATTTTCATCATAAAGAGCTATTTGACATCTGCTACAAGGATGTAGGCCTCTGTCTCTTGGTATGTTTATAAAATGGCTCACTAGTCTTAGTTTTGAAACGGTTTTATCACATCGTACATTTATTATATATCATCACTAAAGGTTAAATTGTTTAAAATACTGCTCATTGCCTAATGCAGTTTACCCCACAATTGGATGCCGGCTCTTCCCACATAGGCTGACTCAGCAGCTTGTGGGCTGCCAGAGACGGTTTCAGTTTGGAATTATAATCCTTTTAGTCGATCACATTTGCTTTACTTCCCACGTGAAATTTCATCAAATACAACCAGTAACCCTCCGATGTTAAGATGTGTTACATAATGTGGTTAAAAACAGAGTGGATTGCATTAGAAACGCTTTTAGTTTCAGGCTGGTAATTGAAAAGAAAACGCTCATACATCTGCTGTCAGCAGAGTATTTCATTAATCTGAGTGGGGGCAGTTTAAGATTTAACTTCAGTTTTAGTGAACACCACATTAAAGGTCACTACACGGGTAAGCTGTCTATGCCAAGGAAGGCCAAAGATCTTTGGTTTTTGCCTATTAAGATTCAAAGGCAATCTGAGTGTGACATCTTAGTAAAATGATAGTAATACAACAAATGAATTACATCAAAAATGACTTCAACTCTGGACTCTGGCCTATGTGTGATATTTGCATATTCTCCCTGTGCTTGTCTAGGTTTTCTCATGTTTCTACGACTTCCTCCCGTATTCCAAAAACCTGCAGGTTAGTTAGGTTCGTTGATGGCTCAAACTAGAACGTGAACGTGAGGGTGAATCGCGGTTTGCCCTGCCCCGCGTCTCACGCACAGTCAGCTGGGATCGGCTCCAGCTCACCCTAATGACGACAGGAGCTGTAAAAAGTAGACGGATGAACTAGTGAGTTTAATACTTTGTCAGTAAAATACTGTAATTTATGTTTTGTTAGGGCTTGCGCAAAAAGACATTTACAGATAGAAAATGTGAAATGTACGGTTTCCGTCAAATCTGTTGTCAACTTAAAGAAAGTGGGACAGAAATATAAAAAAAAAAAGTTTTCTTTCTCAAAGGAATGATACAACTCAATGTACCAAATAGCCTTTGAGCGAAGACCAAATTGAATGCTGGGGTCAAATTAATTGCCGTTGCGCTGTTATCGTACTCCCACTGAAAGCCTTTCATCAAAATTATCAAATGACTGCAATAATGTGGTGTAGGCTTTCACAGTCAGTAACAACTTTTTTTTCCCCATTGTCGCTTAAATGACCCACATCAGTTTTCCACCCACACTCGCCGTCCTCACGATGCACTTAATGCTGCGGCACGTCACCCAACCGAGCTGTGACAGCAGACAGAAACTGAGCAGATTTGCACCTCACAGTGATATTGTGGTTCATTTGTAAGCGCGCTGACCCACCTACTCACCTTGTCACCAAGGTTAACCTCAAGTCAGTAACGGCATCATTAGCCCCTGTAGCCAATCACAATCTTGCAGCTTAATCACGCTCAGACTGTGCCACCTTTGACCTCAGCAATGGAGTCATAGAATATTTGATGTTTCTGAATTATGAATTAAATCTAACGTCCATATCTGTCAAAGAACCATCACTGTCATTATGGAAGCTTGACTGAACTGAGTCTTGAAAAGTAAGTGACAGCAAATATCGTGCTCTCAAAATAATTAGGTCAATAGTCAATTGAAATATGATTTATAATAATGACTTTATTTATAGTGTGCACTTTCAAAAATAGTTACAAAGTGCTAACAGGACATACAAAACAAGAAAAATAATCTTTAAGAATAAGAATAAGAATAAGAATGCCTTTATTGATCCCACAGTGGGGAAATTTTCATTGTTACAGTAGCAAAGATATAGGTCACACAGGGGCGGCGGCATAATGTGGCCATTAATGTATAACATTGACGGCAAACATTTAGAATCAAACCTATGTAGATATACGCAGTAACATGTGTATATACACATGTGTATACACACCAACCTACATCTACATAAAAAATATGAGGAACACTCATTTCGGCCTGTACATAGTACAGAGGAAAAAATACTCTAAGTGACAGTGCTGCAGTGCTGTAGTGAAATGTAAGGAACAGCATTGGATAAAAATGCTTTCCACCTACATATGCTATCTTACTCTAAACCTACAGTATATTTTCTATGCTACTTGTCCTGTGATCCCAGCTGAGTTTGGGTGAAAGGCTAGATACACCCGGGACTGGTTGCCAGTCAATCACAAGGCACACGTTGACAAACAGCCATTCAGGCTTAACTTTAATTTCACACCAATGGACAAATCATCATCATCATCACCATTATCATCATCATCATCATCATCATCTTAGGCAAGCCCCATGTCTGTCCATTTTTAAAAACCTGTTTGACGACCAGAGGTGGGTAGAGTAGCCGAAAATTGTACTCAAGTAAAAGTACTGTTACTTCCGAGTAACATGACTCAAGTAGAAGTAAAAAGTAGTCATCCAAATAATTACTTGAGTAAAAGTAAAAAAGTATTTGGTGGAAAAACTACTCAAGCACTGAGTAACTGTAGCAACGTCTCATTTAATTTATTTTATTTTTTTTTGACAACCACACAATGAGACGACAATACAAAATAATCATCTTCAGGCAAATTAAAGTCCATCCAATCAATAAAATGAATTACATTTCATTAAATAATATCTTAAAATAATCTCAAGGTAAAGTCAAGTACTTTAATAAACAAAATAATAATAGTTGAATATGATCACTTGACGAGACTGCAGGGTAGTGATGGGAAAATGAAGCTTCATGAAGCACTTGTGATATTGTTTTTACTCCTCTAGATGGTGCTCTTGGTTTAAAGATAAAGGCTAGTGCAATGGAAATGTATTAAATTTCCACTGAATTTTTAAACCAAGGGCGCCATCTAGAGGAGTAAAAAAATATCATAAGTGCTTCATGAAGCTTCATTTTCCCATCACTGGTTTCCTGAACGCAACATACTCATAGCTGCTCTGCCATTGGCTATTACCTAGCATCTTCCTGTCATCCCATTGGCAAAGAGGGACCTCTACCGTATCTATTTATGTGTGCAGATAGACAGGTAGATAGATAGATGGATGGATGGATAGATAGATAGATAGATAGATAGATAGATAGATAGATAGATAGATAGATAGATAGATAGATAGATAGATAGATAGATAGATAGATAGATAGATAGATAGATAGATAGATAGATAGATAGATAGATAGATAGATAGATAAACAGATATGTCTATGCAGCGTCCTCATCATTCGCCCCTCAGGCCATGAGGTGTTCCGATAGTTTTACGTGAATTAGAAATGAGGAAAAGAAAAAAAGGAGAAAATCTTTTTTTTTTTGTCCATACAAAGCAAGAGATAATAGAAAAGTATGAAAAAGGGATGCGTTTGGTTGATCTCGCCAAAGAATATGACTGTAATGTATCGACAGTCGCCATGTTGTTAAATCAGTTGTTTACAAAACGCCAGGCAAAAACCAAAGAGGGCAAAAAGCGATGAGGACAGCAATTAAAAGGTAAATCCATCCATCCATTATCTATACCGCTTATCCTCACAAGGGTCGCGAGGAGTGCTGGAGCCTATCCCAGCTGCCAACGTCCAGTAGGCGGGGGACACCCTGAACTGGTTGCCAGCCAATCGCAGGGCACACAGAGACAAACATGCACACTCACAATCACACCTAGGGGCAATTTAGAGAGTCCAATCAACTTACCGTGCATGTTTTTGGAATGTGGGAGGAAACTGGAGTACCCGGAGAAAACCCACGCAGGCACGGGAAGAACATGCAAACTCCACACAGGGAGGGCGGAGCCAGGATCGAACCCACGACTTCTGAACTGTGAGGCTGACCTGCTAACCAGTCGATCACCATGCCGCCCTAAAAGGTAAATGACCATCATTTTTATTCTTTACTCTATTCTTTGTTTTTTACATTATGGACAATTCTCATTTATTGTGCAATAATCTAATTGTAACATGTATTTGTTACATGTTTTGATGCATTTTCATGCTTTATAAAACATTTGTCTGAATATTGGGGGGCTTGGAACGTATTAGGGAATTTACATGGAAAACACGTTTCTACTTACAAAATTTTCTACTTAAGAAATTTCTTCCAGAGCCAATTAATTTCGTAAGTACAGGTACCATTGTACAGTAATCCCTCCCTACAGACCCAGTACAAGGCGCGTGATTGGTTCCTGGCGCAAGAAAACTCATAACGTCATTCAAATGTGCCGTTTAGTTAGTCAGAGTAAAGCCGGATAAGCGGATAGTAAACAGCTGTGTTCAGAAGTTGTGAGTGGATAAGCATAACGATGACGAAACATCGGCAAATAAAATGTTCAATAGTTAGTCAGAGTAAAGCCGGATAAGCGGATAGTAAACAGCTGTGTTCAGAAGTTGTGAGTGGGTAAGCATAACGATGACGAAAGATCGGCAAATAAAATGTTCAAGTGTTTGTTCAAGATTTTCTTGAAACACCTTACCTTCACCAGAATCCCGCGTTGCATTTTATCTAAAAGTCCTTGCTGATGTTATTGTGCAAAGCCAAAGTTGCCATGTATGATGGCGGTGACAGAGCTTCTTCCCATTTACCGTGATAACTGAGGGATTACTGTATAAGAAATAAAAACGGCTGATTACATATAAAGAAAAAGAAAACCAATTGTTCATTTCTTATATTGGCGTGTTTTTATTGTTTAATAAAACCCTTGCTTCAGGGCTCTGGGATTAATTAAATAATAAAAAAATTCTCCTCATAATTAGAAAGTTGCTCCTCAAATGAAGTCATTGAATAGCAAAACTCCTCCACAAAGAAAACATTATGCAAGTTATTTGGAGCCTTGTTATGTCATAGTGACAAATCAATCAGACAGCTGCCCTGCTGCTTGTGTGTGTGGCCCCACTACCCATGAGTGTGCCTCTGCAGTGGTAGCGCACAGAGGAGGAATCAGCGAGGGAAGTTGGTCATGAACTTAAAAACTGTAGCACATGACAATTTGTAAATGATTATCATGAGGGAAATGAAAAAGTACCGACGCGGACCATACACTTGTATGATCGCCATGGATGTTATCTTTAGGTTACTTGCTCTGACACAGAGGAGTGACTGAAAGCGGAGGGAAAACGTTACATAACAAATCAAGCCACCTTGTGTTAGATGGGTTTTAAAATGTATAGGTTATCGTCTGGCACACACTAATAACCTCTGAAGGTTTGGTGAAAATTGGATGAAAAGGTACTGTACGATTAGCATTTTATTCATTTAACCATTGACCTTCGCTACCTGGGGCATTTTGTGTTGGATTGCATGTCTTTCAGAATCTTTCAGAGTACAGCTCCTCCTTAGATACAGTGCAGTGATCTCAATACAGTTTGTGGAAGAAAAGGGTAGTTGGGTTGAGAATTATGACCTCGACCGATACTAGCTGATGTTCAGTAAGTTGAAGACATGCGTCTTCGCTTAAAAGGTGCTGCCTGCTGTGCTCAGCATTCCTTCTTTATCATTGTTGATTTTACGTGTAATCCTGACAGATAATAAAGGCGGTTCCGTGGAATTGCAGAAGAGAACAGTGGTCTTGCTTTTTAAAAGAAGCCAAAACAACACGTCAGTTGGTACTTGATCCGGTTAGGGACGAATAGAGGGACGGACGAAAACGTACTTACGTTCTTGCTTAGTCCGTCCTTTTTGAAAGACTTCTCATCCTCCATCTGTCCATCCACAAAACGGACCGTTACGTCCTTGGTACGGAATGCCTATTTCTGCCTGTATATGGCACGTCTCTCAAGTAAATAAAAAGAGAGCTCATTCTTTAACATTTTGAAGTAAATTCTCTGCAGTGAAAAACAATGCGTGGAGTTAAATGCCTCTTAAAAAGGTGCTGAAGGCGCTTAGCTTCTACCATACAACACGGACGCAAGTTCGATTTATGGGCTAGTGACGGGTTAATGTGACACACATCCAAAGGTTTGTAGTGGAAGTTAGACGTCAGAGGAAGTGTACGTCTTCTTCAAGGGACATGTCAAGTCAGTACCGTTTGAGCTGTTAAAAATATGTAGATTTGACAGGATTCCTCCAGAGATGGCTGGTGTGAATTCTCTACTGGATGCTGAGCCATATCCATAAATAAATTAACAGATCAGTGAATGAGTGAAGTGATCAGAGGAGACACATTCAATGATCTTAAGATGAAAAGCTACACTGAATGATATTTTTTTTCCTTGGCATTTTCTGCCAAATGTTCTCCTCGGATTTCTTTTAGGTCCCACTCTGCCTGACGTCAACTTGGACAGAATCAACTTGGCAGCACTCTGGAATGTTTGAATGTCATTGTGATAAGTCGCCAGTTCGACAGCTAGTTCCTCTGTGTATGTATAGCGTCCGGCTGCAGTCACTGAGGCTCCCGTTAATGACTGTCGGCAGCCCGGCCGCACTGAAGGTGTCCTGCCCGCGGACACTGGTCCCTGCAGACCCGTGCTCAACGTTGTGAATGGCTATCCAGCCGGCTGGCACTTTTGTCTTTTTTTCGACGCTTAAGTGTCCTTGGGTGTCTTGAAAAACGCTATATAAATCCATTGTTATTATTAAAGGAAAACAGACCCAGCTCATAACGGAATAAGCTGCTCATTTCCTCTTTATTGTGAGTGCCGATCGAGAGGGTTATTGATCTGGTATTTTCAATGGTTGAAGTGGAGATGCAGTACATACATTTTGGTGACGACTGATTGCAGTTTTCAGACGTTATATGTACGTTAAGCGTAGACTACTCATTGTCTCCAGTCCTTTCTCTGATGCCTCACCACATGGGGACGTCTTGATTTTCGCGATGAAAAAGGGGCATTTCAGATACAATGAATTATTGACATATTTCTCCTAAACGGATTGATATTATTAGAAATTAGATGACAGTTACATTTTTCCTTAGCAAAAAATACATGAAGTGAGCTTGTTAGTGTGAAAATGGACTACTGTATCTTGACCTATCTGTTGATCTTTAAATACCATCACACTGTGTGACTAATCAGACAAATGCTGGAAATGCACCATTTTATTTAATGAGAGCCACTTTTTAAGGTAGTCTTGGCTGACTTCAATGTGAATGCTGAGCAAGTCAGAAAAGCATGTCAGTGTATTTTTGATCTACAGTAGGAAAAATGACCAAAACCTGGTGCGGGTGGGGGAAGAGCTAAGTCTTTATTCTTTTCTTGTTCTTTTTTCCTCTAAAGCCTCATGCCTTCATTTGAAGGCCCTTTTCTTCAAACAGCTGCATGATTATTGTACTGCTTGCGATGTAAGCACTCTCCTTTGAAGCAGAGATATTGATAAGCATCTCAGTGTGCTATAATAAGGTCCTCTCTTTATCCTTGATTAGAATGATTGATTTTCATCATTAGACCAAATAAATCGACAACACTCGTCCAAAAAGCTGAGGGTGAAATATTTTCTTTAGGTCCTCTCATAATTTAATTTACAGATCAGTAATTCAGCAAACATCTAGGCAGCATGTGATATTTTTGTATACATTTCAACCTCCAAAGGCAGATCCGATATTTTGAGGGACGGCTGAGGGTGAAATATTTTCTTTAGGTCCTCTCATAATTTAATTTACAGATCAGTAATTCAGCAAACATCTAGGCAGCATGTGATATTTTTGTATACATTTCAACCTCCAAAGGCAGATCCGATATTTTGAGGGACGGCTGAGGGTGAAATATTTTCTTTAGGTCCTCTCATAATTTAATTTACAGATCAGTAATTCAGCAAACATCTAGGCAGCATGTGATATTTTTGTTTACATTTCAACCTCCAAACGCAGATCCGATATTTTGAGGGACGTTAGTCAACTTCAGATTTGCTCTGATTTCAAAACAATTTGATGTATCTCAAACAATCCATTCCAGAGTAAAGCTATACTAAACTCGTAAAGCCTTTTAAATTTGATAAGCAATGCACTAAAATGTTGATTTCTTCCAAATCCAAACAGATTTGCTCAACCTTTGATGACACCCAAAGGAACACTGAAGGATATTTTTTTAACAATCTGAACAGTACATGAACATTTCTACTGCTAAATCTGCCATATAATCATTTGTGTTGAAGGTTTCTATGTAAGGCCATATCCATCCATTTTATATTTGTTTGACATTGATGGACATACAATACTTATGAATTGAATCTCACCTAGCAGAATCGCAGTCGTGAAAACCTCCTTTCTTCTTTCTTCTGTTAAATTATTTCAACTCCCAGATAAGGATAAAACAGATACGAGGGGAATTTAGATGGAGGCATCATTACGGGATCCATCCACTCACTCTCACCTCTTTCAAGATACTCTTCGTTGGTGTTAATCTAGATTGGAGGCTAATGATGAGGACTCACCTTTTCAGTCTGCATGTTTGCATCAGAGAGAAAACATCATCAGCACATCTTGATCTGGTGCCAAGATTAGGAGGTCTGATCTGAGCAGCCGGAATGAAATAAAGAGCCTGAGTGGAGTATTAATTTGTTACTTCTTTAGGTCACAGTCGATGTTTAACACGGTGGGTACAACAGCAGCTACAAGGAACAGAAAAGAAAGAAAGGAGAATTCAATTGCTGTGTTAATTCCATTTTCAGAAAGGAAAGGACATAAGCGGTGAAAAGTTTCAACTTTTTGACTTGAACAACTGAAATAGTTTTCCACGATTTTCATCCAACAATAAATGTACCCAGCGATAATTGTTTGATATCCTGCAATTTTCCATCCAGTTTGTAAGCATTGGTCAAGTTAAGAGAACTTTAAAAAAATTTTTTTTATCAGGTTAAAAGAACTGCTGAACCTTGCTTTGGTTGCTGTCAACTGAACCAAAGACAAACAACAGTGCTGATTTCTTTCAGACTTTGCTGGATTATGTTAAATACATTAGCTATTTCTCTAGTCCAGTGGTCGGCAAACCGCGCTCTTTCATCCTTATGCTGCAGCTCTGCCACAAAGTTTTGGGCCACTTTGATATGTGGTCCTAGATCGGATACCTTACGGATTTTTTGCAATGACCGCAGTCTGAACCGCCAGGTCGCATACCTTCGACATTGACGCATTGGGCCCAAAACACACTCCGTGCAGGCGGAGGGATCAGTGCTGACAGGGGGGAGATTGACTCTGCAGTTGTTTTGAGTAACAGTATTGGCTTTATATTTGACTTTAATTTAATCCCACTTGAAACATGGAGCATAAAGTGGACATTTATGCTGATAGTAGTAATTCAGCCACGGCTGGATCGGCTCATTTTTTATGCGTGGTTATGACATGACGTCATCTTTACTGTCTCCTTGAAATGAGATCGAAAAGCCTCGCCTCATAATTTCCCCCAAATACTGGATTCCTGCCTCCGACAGATTCGCTCCACTGTTGAAATGCCCCGACACGCTGCACCACATTTACTTCTGTAAACACTACGTCGTGAGTGCAAGGGCGGAGCCAGGACGTGGCTAATGGGTGGGCCTGGAAAAATCATAGTGGGTCTGAATATTTCCCTCACTGAGCACAATCCTCCTGTCCCGTGTATTCAAATAAAATGACAAACTGAATAATATGAAGTTCAGATCTTCCTTAGACAACCACAGTCATGCCATTCTTAATATTCAATACAATAAAAAAACACAACGAAACACAAATTCAAAAATAATTTCAAAATAATTTCCAAAAATGTATATTTGTATATAAGAACATTTTTTTCATGAATCTCACTGGGGGGGGCAGTCTGTCAATCTGGGAGGGCCTGTGCACATCCAGGCCCACCCATAGCTCCGCCCCTGCGTGAGTGACGTCGTCTCTTCTGTGCATGCTGGTCACTTTTGGGAGGCATATGATCACACACACCAAAGAGACCGAGGTCGCATTTATAATGTAATATGAACGCTGACACACAAAAAACATTTTTTTGTTGTTGTTTTTTTTATTTTCTCAAAAAAGACTGCAGCTAACAGTCCGGCGTAACGATGAAAGTCGCTTCCCACAGCCCCGATTTGCAGACGCTGTGCGTAGAGGTTCAGGAGCAGAAGTCCCATTAACAAAAATGAATATTCAGGCAGTTACTTTTCAAATATTTAATTTCATTGATCAGTGAAATAGTGCTCTTTTTTCCACTGCATTTTTAAATTCTGGCATTTTTGTTTGCTAGATGGATAATTTAAGTTCAGCTTTTTAATTCATTAGAAAGAGACCTTTAACTCCGCGCTTTTAAAATGTTATTTTCTGAAGCATGGATGGACTGCATAGATTTCATAAGCAACACACTATTTTACGATTGTATGTATTGTACATATATATATATATATATATATATATATATATATATATATATATATATATATATATATATATATATATATAAATATATATAAATATATATAAATATACACACACGTCTTCATTTTAGATGGCAAAAAGTGTTTGCGGCTCCCAGTGTTTTCTTTTCCATGGAAACCCGGTCGAAATGGCTCTGTGAGTGTAAAAGGTTGCCGACCCCTGCGCTAGTCTAAATAAATACTTGCATGCTGGTGGAACCATGACACTTCAAGATGCAATTTTCGCAAAAATATTAGGTACTAAATACTAATATTGTAATTGGCCTCACTGAAATCTCGTTCTCTTGACTATAATTATTTTTGTTTGAACTTGTCAAGTCTGTTCCCAGAAATTAGCCTGTCTTTTCTTAGATTCTGAAATGTCTTCTTGTTAGACCATTTGGGCCAGGCTTTCTTTTGGCTAATGCATAATGATACCTTAACCCCTCTTGGCCAAACAACAACTACCCAACATTTTTTTCCAATTACTTAAGAATGATAAGGTCGAGGAAAAACAACAACGGAACATGAGGTTGTGTAAGGTGCGCCTCAGAGTGGTGAATTGCTGGGGGTTGTGGAGAAACAGAAAGCTTTATCCCTCAGAGACCAATGGTTCTTATATTACCCATTTCCACAAAAGGACCAGTATGAGGACAAAACACTGTTATTACTTCAGATAAATCATGCACGAGCAGCGGAATATCACCAAGTGCCCACCTGTGTCATTTTACCCTGTCTGTTTTTTTTTATTATTCATTCGATTTCCAAAGTAGAGTAGTGCCTAGTACACATTTAAGCCTCTTGAACACAGCCGGAGATCAGCACAGGAGAATTAGTGGGATACATTATTTTGTTTTTTTGATGAGAATGTTACTGAACTCTTTTTTCTTCTTCTTTTTAAGAATTTGTTATTGGTCGATAAATGTTAAAAAATGCCAAGACTGCACCCCACAGAGCATAATATGCTGTAGCTTCTGATGGATGAAGACTACGGTATATGCTACACTACACCAGACTTAGCAGCAATGCTTAATGTCATCGCTGGATGTTATTAATGCACTCAAGCAGAATCACACCCTAAATAACTGGCTTAATTAAAGCCAAACTGCAGACTTGTGAGGTTGCGAGCTAACTTTCAACCGGCTGGAAGGTTGAATATATGTACATGTGGTGTGCTCTATCATCAACAAGACATCTGCCGTAAGTAAGTCAGCTGCAGTTGCAGTAATCACCGAGCTTCCTCCCCACTTCTCTCTGGGAATCCTCGATAAGAAGAGGGAAAAAGCCACAATGTCATATTTATTCATCACCAACTTATCGATTCAACCCTACCCACAGAGGTGCTCTAGAGTCCACTCCACAAACAGGAAAAAAAATACATTCATTTAGAATAAAACAAAAAATCCTCCCCCGCCCCCCCCCCCCCCCAAAAAAAAATCCTGATTATTATTTTTGCTTTCGTCTTTGGGAGTCATGAGAGATCAGTGATGGTGACACTTTTTCCACGTGTGTAATAAAGCAGATGAGAATCCCCTCGGTGTAGAGGTAATCATTTTCTCATCATAGCAGGGGAGCTGGAAAGGAGAAGAGAGAAATGGAAAATTGAGTCATGCTTGAAACCGGAGAGAATATGAACAACACAACCCATGGAAGAATTAAATTAAAATGATGAAAGTAGCAAGTAGAGGAAACGGAGAATACACCAAATAAAAGACAAATGAGTACAACGAAGTGTTGAATTATTCAATGTTTGTGTATTTATTTATTGGGCTATTCATACCAGAGTACAATACTTCTTGATAAGCCTAAATGTACAGTTTGTGCTGCATATGTCACCTTTGTAACATGTGGAAATCCTTCCACTTATCACAACTCTACCTCTCTGACTACAAGTTGATCTCAATAATTTGAGTTTATTCCACTGATATCACACAGGCTACATGGTGGAAGCAGCACTAACTCAGGAGGTAAGCAGGGATGTGGTGGTCAGCAGGAATTTTGGAACACTGTGAATTTTCCCCAACGGCCAACGTATTTCCGGGCCGTTCCGAACCATCACGCACGGCATCATGCGTCGACTACATTTCGGCACATGACGTCGATATCGTCATTGTCTACAAACATATATCTTAACCATATATCACGTTTGACTGTTTCCACTGGTTCAAAGTCCACAAGCGCAACATCCTCAGAGGAGTCACACCATCACATATATATTCGGGTACATTTTATTGGCTAGGAGACCGAGGATTGGATTAAAAAAAAGAAAATTACGTATACGCTCCACCGCAACAGTGCTCCTGGCTTTAGTGCTAGAAAGGTGGCTATGTGCTCCCGGCCTCAATGGGTTGAACGCGTCCTTAGATAACCGTCATGTGTGTCAATTTGGGACTACACTGCACAATGATATATCCACACAGCTACAGTGCATCCATAGTGTTAATCCTAAACGAATGAAGCCATATCGTTTCCAGACAATACGATGTTGTTGTTGTTACCCTTTCGGCCTTTCCCCTCAGGGGTCGCCACAGCGAATCAAGCGCACGCTCGATCCGCATCATTGATTTGGCAAAGCATTTTGCCCTTCCTGGCGCAACCCTATTAGCAGGGCACATTCCTGACAATACTATGAAAGGGCATTTTACTACAAATTAAGCGTCCATTATTCGTCATCCGTCTCCAGCATGGGTACTCTTCCGTTGTTCGTCATTCACCCTTTTTTCCAGGTGGAAAAAATAGTTCCCATCTATAGGCCGGTCCGTCTCTAATTTTAAACGGCCGTCCATCGGCTAAACTAACCCCCCCTCCACCACTAGTTGTTAAATGAGTAAACACTTGAGATGTGGAGACATTTTGATAACGGCAATGATTAGAAAGCAGTGCTTGGCATTAATGGAACAAAGAGGACCGAAAAAATACTTTTCCCTGAGACATCTCAGTGACCTCTGGAATTGTTGAGTGACTTTATTGGTCCTTTTAAAATCACCCCCTTTCTTGGGGAGTTTAAATTGAATGTGCAGCCTTTCCTGGCCCACTGTTTAATTTCCTGTAAAGTAATAAACAGGCAATTTATTACAGCCGGTAGAGCAGAGCTTCCACAGATTGCTGCTGCAGTCTCTTGGTTTCTTCTAATTTCCCAACAGCCTAACTGGAAGACCATCTCTCCACTCTTGAGATTCCTCTAATACTGTGCCCAAAGGATTATTCTATAGTGTCTTGCATTCATTTTGCAGCATATTTTATTTCTCATTACAGAAAAGCATACTTCCTTTTACTTTTCAATAAAAGCGATTGGATAACATGGGTATTATGCGAGAGCATTTTCAGATAGACTTGTGAAGTTGAACAGCAATTTTGAGGATTTTCTTTTTCTACATATTGTATCTAAGAGGAACGGTATGTTTTATGGGCAAAGAGCGCGCAAGCACATTTCACAAACAGCCAAGATAAACCGAGGCATTGCTTTTCAACATTTCAGACTATATATATATATATATGTATATATATATATATCTTTCTATATATATATATACATATATATATACATATATATATATATATATATATATAGTATACAAGTATACAAGTATACAAAGTCCCCTCCAAATGTATAGGAGTGGTCAATATCTTTTTTTTGTTGTATACTGACGACATTTCGATTTAGGATTAAAAGGCGATTATCACACAAAAGTTCAGAATTCAAACTTTTATTTCAAGGCATTTACATCTATATGTGTTAAATAGGACAGAGCACCTTTGAAGCCATCCACTTTTCAAGTGAGCAAAAGTATTGGAACAGACATTACTAAATTACCTTGAAGTAATTCAATTTTTTCTGTAAATTGCCAGACAAAATCGTTTTGTAGACTTCAGAATTCATTCTGCTGCTACCTTGATTCCTCTGAATCTCTCCTATACGGCTGCGTACTGCTTCGAGCGCACACTTCCACGCTCTCCGGCAGAACGCCCCTTCCTCACACATGCACACTCCGACCGCAAATGGATGATATGACTATTCTGTATGAGAGTGGACTCGGACGGTTTCATTGGTGCTATGTGACATGACATGTTTAATTTTATTGGTCAGCTGTAACAAGACAATGGGTACTTTGATTGGCAGCTTGACTCTCGTCAGTAAAAATTATTATATTATAAATAAACCTTATCACATTAAAAGCTACAGGGTTCAATGCATGGGGAAAAAAAAGTAGCAGCTTGTAGTCCAAAATGTACAGTACACTGACGCTACCCTGCAGAGAAAAGTAGCTATGATAAATTGACAAAAGAAAAAAAAAAATGACATCAAAGCAACTTCAGTTAGGTGAAGCCTTTAAAAAAAAGTCGAAAGTTTTGGAATTGTACTTCTTACTCCTTACCACCTCTGTAATATCAGTGTGTTGGACTAAAGCAGTGACAGCATTGTGTTATAACAGAAAAGTGTGTGCTAAACATACAGTATAATGTATTACAGTTGCAGATGTACTCATTGTTGGCCTCTGTTTAATTTGGAATTATCAATTATCAAATTAGTCATTTATCACAACAAGTAAAATAACCCAAAGTTATACTTTTCAGCCACATCCGTCTTCTAATTTTTCCTAACCCCGCACCCCACACACACGTACACCCCCACACACACAATTCGAACTTGTTGAATAGACTGCATTTTTTCTGTAAGACACCTGATTAATGTTTAATGTTTTAATCCCTTTAGTGAGCTTCATTTATTGATCGGTATTTTAATTCATAATTGACCTACCAGTGATTCAGAATTAGCTTAATAAAGATGGGCAGCTATTGTTTTTGACCACATTTCCAGTGGCCCTAAGGCTTAAACCACGTTATATATGACCTCATTAATAAACGCACACGTGTAATAAAGCTAAGTGTATTGAACCAACCCATCTCTCATATTAAACACACTCCCTCCCAATGCTTTGGAAGCAGTACTTTAGAAATTCACGGACTTAATCCTGTGGAAGTGTTCCCCCACCCCCTGCATATGTTGTTGTGTGTTTCATGAGGCTCCTATGTTGTTTGTGTGTTCACACCTTGCCGGCTTTCTCTTCATCATCACAATAAGGCGGATTCTACATCCATCCATTATCCAATGGGTGTGCAGCTCCCAGCTGTCTTGAGGCAGTAGGCGGGGGACACCCTGAATTGGTTGCCAGCCAATCGCAGGGCACACAGAGACAAACAAACATTCACACCCACAGTCACAACTAGGAACAAATTAGAGTGTTCATTTAACCTACCATGCATGTTTTTGGAATGTGGGAGGAAACCAGAGTACCCGGAGAAAACCCACACAGGCACAGGGAGAACATGCAAACTCTAAACAGGAAAGCCGGGGCCAGATTCTAACCCACGTCCTCTGCACTGTGAGGCGGACATGTTTAAGGTGAATTAATAGTTATTAATATATTTTTCACCAGCAGGGTGAACTAGTGGTTATCAAGTCTGCCTCACATTCTAGATGTTCCAGGTAGGGATTGTACGGACTTGGCGACTAGTCGTTGTTGTCAACTTGCTTTATACTCCACATTAATGTTTATGAAAGCATGATGTCGACCGGTCGCTACTTATGTATTTTTGGCTTGAGGGGGAGTTAGAACCACTTGGAGCAACAGATGAGTCCACTGAATGAAATTTGTCCATCACCTTAATAGATTTGAATTGCCTTCTATATCTGAATGCACAGCTTTAGTAAATGAGGGAGATCACGTATATCATTCGCAACCAGGGATATTGCTAGGCAGAAAGCTCTACGAGGGTACATGACCGCTATCCCACTTCCTCCCACACACACGCTCATGCACACACAACACACTACTGCCGTAACCCCATTGCTGTACGCGTCCTATTGCTAGTACTTGAGATATGAGTGCATGAATATATTTATTTGAACAATTATGAACACTTTAAACATGGCAGCAAAAGCATAGCAAATATGTTTTTGTGTTGATCAAGTTACCAAACAATGTTATGAAACTGAACTGCATGCTCAGTGTTCCGCATCCAAGGTAAAGCTGTGTGTGTGGGTGCAGTGGCGGTGGTAGCACGAATGGCTCCCTGTTTGTTGGCGATGTATGAATTTCAGAAAGTCCTACTTTGATTTACAATGGTGGTTGTTGTTGCTGCCCAAAAATATTGATAACACCTTGAGGTACAGCACTACTACATTTGGTTAGCTTGCTTGATTATGTTAATGCAGGTGAACAACTGCATTTGCCCATTAAAACACTTACATCTGTATGCACTACTCCAATGCTTCATGCTGACATTTTGTTTAATGTAGCATTTAACCTCTCCCAGAAAATCTAATACAATATGTGTTTCTATTTCAAGTATTACTAACATTATTCTGCTAGTAGGAGAAATCCAGTGTCAGCACAGGACTAACTTGTTGCAACATGGCTGCTAATCGCATACAAACTTAAACAGATACAGTATATGGTTTTGTCTCAGCTTGTAAGTGGTTCTGCTATTTAATGTTATGTCCTGTAGTCAACTTTGTGATGTTTGGTGAGACTGGGACAAATTGGCAGTACTACTTTTCTTATGTAACAGATACAGCACTGAGCGCTATCTCGTCTGTACTTTTCTTCATCTTCTTGTTTTTTCTTTTCTTCTTTTTGCCCGCTATGATCGAGAAGTTTGCTTCATGTTGTTGTGCTGTAGACGTAATTGCATCGCCGTGGTAACACTGAATTCTGAAAGTTCAGAACAGAGTTGGGCTGAGACGCATCTATTGATACCTCATTTGTGTGGAGACATTAAATGGCGGCTCTCGGTCTGAAAAAAAAAAGAAAAAACCCAGCTCCAATGAGCTGGCCAGCATAATTTGGCCCTAGCGGAAAAAGCGTTATCATGATTGCAAAAATAATTAATAGAATTATACGATACTGAAAAAAGCAACACGCATTTGTAACACCGTTACTATTACTCCCATCACTACTAACTCATTCACTGCCACTGACATATTCATTTGTCTTTTCACAGTCCAGCCATCCAATCCCAGCAAATTTATTCATATATTTTTCCATATTTTTTAAATGTTAGGACAAAAGAGGGTCTAAAAATGTCTGGCAGTGAATGAATGATAAGAAAAAGCACATTAGCAAATGAAAGTTGTGTGAGACAGTTAAAGTGAGGAGTTTTATATTAGATAGTGGAAAAAACGCAAAAAGGCTGCATTAGCAATCAGTATGTGAATAGTGGTGCCACTCAAGGAGCACGGTTGAATTGGCTCCCATATGAATATTTAATGATCCAAACCAAAATGCACTAATTACAAGTACAACAGACTGTCGTACTGGAGCCCATATGTACACAACACATCCGTTGTTTAGTGGCTCAGGTGTGATGGTACTTAGTCGAGGTCATACTAGGGAGTTACGCTGAAGAGAGCATGTCAAGCAGTCATGCTCCAAATGAGTCACAAATTAAGCATTTAGATTCTGTTTGTTGGTGACTGCTAAAACTTCAAGGTGAAGTTAAAAGGCCAACGTGTTCAAAGTTCCTCTCCACGTTATTGGAAAGATGCACTTTTGCAAATACAGTGTCCGTCGGCCGTCTAAAGTTTGGAGTCAGGGGCAAATGTGTTCACCGGGGTACTCAGGGAAACTCCTTGGGTTCAATATTCTACTCAGGCACAAAAATGTTTAAAGCACATTATGGTGCTTCCGGGCTTCAAAGACATATTGCTGACATCAAAGCTGCCTCTGCTGACTCCTCCACCTGTCTCACTAAGGCAGCCCTGCACCGTTTTTTTCCCCCCATCTGACGTAGTTGGGTTGATGTAATCAGATTTAGCAACAAAAGTTATAACACAGGCATGTGTAATCAGTGTAGCAGTGGGTGCTACTCAATAGAGGGCGCTGGGAAGCACGGTGGTCACATTACTTTCTTTTAAGGTAAAAAGAAAAAAAAATGTTGACAATAAAATGAAAATACTGAAAAATATGTCTTTTTTTTAGATGAACAGGATCAGGGATTTTGGAATTGGGCGGACTGTATACATACATACATACATACATACATACATACATACATACATACATACATATATATATATATATATATGTATATTAGGGCTGTCACTAAAATAAATTAACTGAGTTAACTCAGTTTTATTTACTTCCTATAGCAGCTGACCTCTGCTCGCTGTGCAGCAAAACTTAGGCGAGAGTCACTGTTGCAAAGACAGACTTTTACGTAGTACTTTAAATAGTTGCTCGACGGCTCATTGGAGGAATCCAAAATCATTTGCACACTTCGGAAAGCCAAATTCAAATACCATATTAGGTGTAGGTATGTCTTTGGTGTATCGTTCAGCTGTTATATTTTACAGAAAAAGAATCATATTCAAGGATAAAAGAAAGCTATTAGAATAGTCTTTGAATCTAAATATCCTTTTATTTTTCCCCCATTAATTCCAAGATTTTACTCAAGTAAATATCGTTTCCAACCAAAAAATTTAGATTAATTAAAATAAGATTAATCGCAATTAATTATGGGAAATGTTGCGATTAATTATTTTTTTAAATGTAATCGCTTGACAGCACTAATATATATATATATATATATATATATATATATATATATATATATATATATATATGTGTGTATATATATATATATAATATATATATATATATAAAATATATATAAATAAATAAATACATATATACATACATATACATATACATATATATATATTTATATATATATTTGTACATTGTACTTGTACCTTCTCTCCCACTGTTGCTTCAGTATTAAAAAAACAGATATGACGCTTATTTTTAAAGTTCTGTATTTCAGTTTGGCTAGTGGTGAATAGATACCACAAGACCTATCTAGGTAAGTAGAAATAAAGTAAGCTACAAATGTTTTGGGAGGAAATTATACTTTTTTTAAATTATTACGTTGAGCAGAGTGACTCGCGTCAACTGAATGACGGTGTGTTCAAGTTCCACTGAGAGTGGGAATATAGACCACAATGAAGGAGTTGCGTGCTCCCAGCGCTATATTATTTTGTGGGGGGCAGGGAAGCACGGCATATTGTATTTGCAAGTCAGGCTGTGGCAACCTGATAAACAATATTTTGTAACATTTCATCCTGGCTGTGATTCACTACTGTGCTGCTTCTACAATATGCAACCATACAAAACAATTGACATCTAAATGACTAATATTCACATAATGGCTCATGTTTTATGCATAGATCACATTAGGACTAACACAAGGAGCTATTAGTGCCACATTGTATGCACATGTTAACATATGCCCTTGTTATACCCTTGTAATAAAATTATATCCAGGTGCTCCAGAACATTAGGTTCCAAGTGGACCAATAATACATATTTCCTGCCTTACATTTTTATTTTGGAAGTCCATCTGTGCTGTTAGAAAGGTACTTGCTTATATGGCTCATCTTTAAGGTCTCTGTACATAAAAGCCCTCTTTCATCTGATTGGCCTGTTTTTGGAAGCTTGCCGAGGGTTAGCATCCGTGCTCTGTGAAGACAAGATGTGCTAAAACCAGATGAGAGCAAAAGCTGTCATCAGCTTGACAGGTTGGAAACGGCACGTTCAGGGCAAGCTGAGGGATTTCTTTTACAAATGTTATGCACATGACAGATCTAACTTAAGACCTTGATTATTATTCCCAGAAACACACTAAAAATAAAAAATTAAAAACAAGTGAGTGAATAGTGTTGGTTGTGTATATGCTTTCTGATTTCCATCTAAAGTCTACAGTCAGAAAATGATTTGTGTATCAAACATAAAACAACTGAACAGGCTACCTACACATACAACCTGTTATAGGAGGTCAAACTAGTTGTCATGGCCTCATGCTCATGGCAGCACAGAGTGAAGGATTGTCCTCATTTGCTATTAACTGTCTAAGTGACCTAAGTTAAGTTCCAGAGGTGAGCTGCCTTGCACTTATAAGTCTTCCACATCAATGTTCCATAACAGAAGTCCCAGACACCTGCTGGGTTAACAACCGCTTGTAACAGTGTCACTGACCTGCGTTCAGCTTTAGTTTCAGCTTCCAGAAAGGTTTAATGAGACCACAAGCGCAACAAAGACACAGCCGTTCAACAAGCAACGTGGCTGAACGCAACTGAATTGTCGCGCAACGTGCGCAATTTGATATTTGAATCGCAGATGAACGGCGTGCAATGTTGCAGGTGTAAGAGCCAATAAAAACAGCTCTCATGTCATATCACATAACCTTTCACAACAAAAATTATGTTTCCTGGTACGAAAAGAGAATCCGCTAATATATGTATGGGTTTTCATATAATTTGATTAATACCGGTAAAGACATGGCACGGTGGTCGCCTGGTTAGCACGTCCACCTTACAGTGCAGAGGTTGTGGGCTCCAATTTGGTCCTGTTCTACCTGTGTGGAGTTTGAGTGTTCTCCCCATATCTGCATGGGTTTTCGCCGGGTATTCCGGTTTCCTCCCACATTCCAAAAACATGCATGGTAGGTTAATTGAACACTCTAACTTGTCCCAAAGTGGGATTGTGAGTGAGAATATTTGTGGGTCTGTGTGTTCCCTGCGATTGGCTGGCAAGCAGTTCAGAGTGTAGCCCGCCTACTGCCCGATGACAGCTGGGATAGGCTCCGGCATGCCAACGACCCTTGTGAGGATAAGCGGTTCGGATAATGGATGGGTGGATAATGTTGCTGATATGAGCATTTCAATTATTGTCGGTTATTTTTGAAATTGTAATAATTGTTTCAGGCGGCTCGGTGGTCGACTGGTTAGCACGTCCGCCTCATAGTTCAGAGGTCGTGGGTTCGATCCCGGCTCCGGCCTCCCTGTGTGGTGTTTGCATGTTCTCCCCGTGCCTGCGTGGGTTTTCTCCGGGTACTCCAGTTTCCTCCCACATTCCAAAAACATGCATGGTAAGTTGATTGGACTCTCTAAATTGCCCCTAGGTGTGATTGTGAGTGCGGATGTTTGTCTTTGTGTGCCCTGCGATTGGCTGGCAACCAATTCAGGGTGTCCCCCGCCTATTGCTCAATGACAGCTGGGATAGACTCCAGCACGCCCCGCGACCCTTGTGAGGATAAGCGGTATTGATAATGGATGGATGGATGGAATAATTGAAAACATACATTTGAATGCAAAGGTATTCTGGCAAACCATTCAAAATATTTCGTATGCCTCCTCTACATCACTGAAGTGCAATGTGTAAAAAACCTCAGACTAATCTTAGAGAACAATATTATGAGCACTGAAACTCCCAAGTTGTATCTGTAATCATCTTATTAATTAGAGAAATGTATTTCCGTGAGTCCATCAATTTCTAAATATTCAATATGACAAGTGGTAAGAAGGAGTGTATTAAGCAAGAACGGTAATAGTTTTCGAACTATGAAAAAGAAGTCTTGTGGAAGTAAAAGTAAATAATATTTGATTAATTCTCTTTTATCTGCTCTTTCCCATTACCCGATTACCCCTGCCAAATGACGAAAACGAGAGTGAGATGTTATTTATCAATGAATGTTGTGTGTGTATTTGTGTGTGTGTGTGCGTAAGTGCATGTGTAGAAAAGAACAACTTGACCACAGTGCCGCCGGTGTAAAGATGTTGATCCTTCAAAATATGTTTTCTTCCCCCTTAGGTCACTGTGGCATGAAAGGAACAGTGCCTGAATTAAAATGGCACCTTCACTTACATTCATGTTCTTATTTCCTTGTCTATTAACCTGGAAATAGCCTGCCAAATAACCCAAGTCATTTTTTCACTCTTATTACCAGATTGCCGTTGGTGGTTTGTTAGTGCCCCAACCATGGGCGCAGATGATACTGGGGGCCATTTCGTACAGTAAAGGCGCAGTGTCATAAAGACCACGATCCGTGGTAATAAAAAAATGAGGTGTTTTCTCAGTGTAAAAGCTAGAAGGAAAAATTACCAATAGATGTTTGTAATTTATTTCACCTTAGCTAGATATGACTTGTAGCATGTACTCAAGACCAGCTGAATCGAAATACTTTGTATGTACTGATATGTACAGTATGTATACTGATTAAAAAATCATATACTGTACAACCCTAAACTGGGCAGTGTCTCCTTCAAGCTCAGATCCTCTACCCGTTCACGGCAGGCCGCACAGATGAAAGAAAGAAACTTACAGTACTTTATTTGGTTCATTTATTTTCTGAAGCTAAAAAAAAACCTGTTTATTTAGAAAAATGACCGTATTCTCTCTTTACATCCGTCTATCACTGACTCTTGACATATACAGTAGTTTTTTTAATGTCCAAATGTGTTACACTTGTGAACTGCGTTGTTGGCAAATTACATATTTTAACTACAGTACAGAAGTGAAACAAAAAAATTAACATAATTTAGAAATTCAACATCTGAATTTAAAGCGCCTTCTAGATACAGAAAACAGCAAAATATCAAGTGATCATAATGCACTGTTGTTTCTTATACCAACAATCCTGAATAAGTACCTGAATGCAGGAAACATTTTCTAGCAATTTTGATTCAGAGCTATAAAAATGTGTTGTTGTTGTAGTTGTCGTTTTAATGCTGAAAGAAAGTTTTACAATGTTTACTAACAGAGAAAGAGGTAAGCACTTTTACATGACTTTAATTAAAGGCTTTTGTGAAGTAGCAGTTGCTTTTCAAGGTTAACAAAATAATCATGTGTGTCGTGTGCGAGTGAAAGTTTAGTTGGACCCGCTGATGGACGGACTTTTAAAATTAGAGGTGGACTGGCCTATAGACGGGTACTATTTTTTTTACCCCAGGCGGAGAAAAAGGCGAATGACGGACGATGGAAGGCTACCCATGCTGCGGAGGGATGACGGATAACAGACACTCAATTTTTTGTAAAATGCCATGCTCACAACATTACCACTATAATTGATTTGTGTACATCAGTGTTGTTTTTGGCAGGCATTTTAGATTTAGTCTTAGTCTTTTGGACGGAAATGCTTATTAGCTTTCGTCAGATTTTGTCATTCCAATTTGTGATAGTTTAAGTCTGGTTTTGGTCGACGGAAACTCCCCCCCAAAATCTAGTTTTCGTAAATTTAGTCGACGAACATTCAAAAAGGTTTTAGTTCGTTTTGGTTAAAGATAGGCATACAATATTTCGTACATACATTCCGTACATAAAGGCAAACATTTTTTAACTGATTCGTCAAAAAATGTAAGTACTTCGGTGGCTTACCGCATTGCTAAGGCTAAAAAGTCATTCAATATTGGTGAAATAAAAAAAACTGTTGATTCACTTTTAATATTGTACAATCTCCACCCCCCCCACACACAGACACACACTAACGCGGACAAACCGGTCCGTAGTAGAAAAATGGTTGGGGACCACTGCCTTAATCTACTTTTAATATTTCTCTTTACACACAACAAGCGAATGAATTGACGTTAGCCTTTACGTTAGCTCAACCAAAATAACAGATGCTTTAACTCAGCCCATTTGCACCACGGGTTACGTGGAAAACCTTCAGCACAATGAAACTGATCACAAGCCAATTGTTGAATAACGGAGTGCAAGCAAATGTATACAGTATATGTTAACAGGACGAGTTGGGACAAAATATCAGCGTGGTGAGCCCTCAGATGTCGCTTGAGATTTGACATTCTTTCCACTTAGTTTGTGGCCACATACATCATTGCCGCTGTCTACATTGCATCGTGCTGTTCTTTCTGCTGGGTTGTACAGAAAGTATGTCCATATCTTTCCTTCGTTTCCGACCACCAAGCCCATTTGCTGTCACTGTCGCCATGGTCCGTCAAAGGAAAGCGTGTCAGTGTGCGTGAGCCGAGATGAATGACCGCAGACCTGTTCGTGTTTTGTTGTGCAGGAGCGTGCGACGGTGTGTGCGACGCGTGCGCCCTGCGTGCTGTCCCGGCGGTGGTCGTGCCCAAACGAGGATAGGTTGCACCAGCATTGCATTTTTTTGAAAGACGGATTACATGTACAATAGGAAGGGATGTCATAAATTTTGAACGTCTGATGGACCACACGCTAACAATTTCGTCCTGTCTCATCTCGTCACTGAAAATTCAAGTACGTCACGTCATGTTTTCGTCAACAAAGAGCCACGTTTAGCTCGTCATCGTCTCGTTATCGTCATGAAAAAAAGGGGCGTTAATGAAATATTTTCGTCATCGTCATCGTTGACGAAACCAACACTGGTGTACACTGGCTAATGCATTTACTTTAATACAGACAGTGTGAGAACATGTTGGAGGGAATCATCCAGCCGGTACCGTCCATTTGTCAATAACAAGCTCAGTTTATGTTGTTTTTTTTAATCAGGAAAAAATACATTAGCTTGTATTTTAAATTGTGTCAATTTGTTTTGGAGAAATCAATACAAAACAGACACCTTGATTAACGCCTCCTGGTAATGAGCAATATGGCCATGCCCCCCTCTCTTGTGTCCATGTCTTGGTGGCATTCACGCCAGGGACCGATCACAATTTGTCCATTCAAATTCATTGTAAGTACGTCGCTAATTATGTCAAAATAACGGGGACCAACCAGCCCCAAAATGTATATGGACATCTCTACTTCGGCCCACTTCAACCTCTGAAAACATCACAAAACTATTAGCCTTTCCATGTGTGACTAAAAAGAGAATGAGGAAATGAGCAACTTACGTGCAGTTTCTGTCATGTCTTGTCTGTTTTCCTTCATAAGTCACCACGATAGCAAACGCAATGTGTTCTGAGAGGATTTTCGTAAGGTTAATTTTTCATTAGTCGTTATACATTACATTTTAATCCATAAGCGTTAGCTTGCCTTACTTTATTTTTCCACCAAGGACACTCAGGAGGTATACAGCAACACTCAACTGAAGAGTCGGCCTCCCTGCTGGAGCTTTGTTGCTCTAAATATTTCAAAGTCTGTCCATCCATCCATCCATTTTCTGCACTGCATATCCTCACTTCGGTCATGTGCGGGCGTGCTGGATTTTTCAAAGTCCAACTTTGGAGAAGCTCGCTATCCGACATTGACGCTCCCGAAGCGGCTGCTTTGAAGCGGCCCCTAAAAGCAGCGCCGCAAGCCGCCGCATAACGTTCAAAAAGCTCACATGCAGGGCTTTGGATGAGATGTTTATGCAAAATTGATGCCCATTCGCACCGCAACACCTACAGTTTCATGAATTGGCTGCAAGCGGTGGCGGACGCGAACGTACTCAATGGCACGGAGCCGCATGTCCTGACGGTAAGAAGCTCTTTTTGTTGTGCTAACCTCATCTGTTTAGCGGCCAAAAGAAAATTGCTGCCTTGACAATGCTGTTACTTTTAACGCTATCGCAATGGCAACTGTTAGCCGTGCCGGGGGACATCCATACCTGGCTGCCCGGCTCCCTGGCTGCTTCCTGAGACTTAACAAAACTTTAGTATAGCTAAATGTCCGAAAACTTACAAACAGTCACCACCGGGGTTCGTGTGCACATTCATGCTCTTGTCCGCTTCAGCCCGTATAAGTGAAGAAGTGACAGGAACGTTTTTTTTGTGTGTGTGTGTGTGGAGGTGATCATGGTTTTTGCACATATGAGCTCACGGTTGAGCCCAAGTATTTTGCAGAACAGTTTTATATTTTCACAGGTTGAAGTGGACAAGACTAGTAATGTGCTGCATTTGAATTTTGGTCGTGATTGGTCGCCGTTTCAGGCAACAGAACTGACAAGCCAAGCAATATGACAATGCTTGACTCCCTGCTGTGATGTAGGCAACTGAGACAGAAAAAAGGACAAGCCAAGCTCTAAAAGGGAGCGTGCCAATTTGTTGTAGATCTCATCCCAACGAAGCCCTTAAATCACTACAGAGTATTTTAGAGGACTGAATTTTAGTGCTGATGTGATTTTTACATGCATACCTATTATATAAATGTCAATGTTCAGGCCATTCAAGTGGCACTTTAAATTAAAAAATTAAAACTTAAAGTTCTGGTCATAATTTTACTGGATGTGAAATATCGCCAGTGTAAATGAATGCAAATAGAATACAACAAAAACAATATGCATAGTGTAATTCCAAATCTCTTAACTCTATGTGTACTTTATTATGTTGTATTTTTATGACACGACGGCGGCCGACTGTCTCACTCGCTTAAAACCAGGAAATTGGAGTGTGCCTTTGAGTTTCTTGCCACATAGCTTAAGAAACTCCTATATGTGTCGGCCAATCGGATGACAGTGATATCATGGCCCTGCTTGGCCTGCGTTTTAGAACCAGGTTGGAAGAAGTTCTGAGGAACGGTTCCGGCCATGACAAAAATGTAATTGACAAGCGACTGCACATGGGTGCAACCAGGCTGTTTTCGGGGTAGAACCGGTGCAATGGAAAAGGGCCTCTAGTGTTTACCAAAACAGCAATGTCAATTTTTATTAATTTGGTCAAGCTTTTCCTAATTGTGAAATTACTATACCTCAATTTCCATTTTACCTGGCTCTTGAAATTAAAGTGAGATGTTTCACTGAAAACATGTTTGTTTGTATTTTGTTTTAATTTCATTGTGTATTTTTAGCTGCTTGCGTCCTAAACTTATTTATTTCTGGTTTCATTTATATGCAATGTTGTCAAGGATGCATCACATTTAATTAGATAGGGTTCTTTATCAAAAACATTTGTAGCACAATCTGAAAAGAAGTGCAAATGAAGCACATGTTGATATTCCAAGCCTTTGGTGCACCAGGTAAAATAAATAATGCTTGTCTAAAGCACGGCACTTGTATCAGTGTTGTTTTTGTTTGTTGTTTTTTTGTTTTGTTTTTATAACTTGAGAGCGGTCCTCTTTTCATGATAAGTGTCTGGTACATGTGATGTTGGCACCAAGAGAATGAGAGAAAAGCTACACGCAATTATGTTGGCTCAACCGACTTGGAACCCAGTAATCGTCAGTAGGCTGTTATAAATCCCGCAAAGGGCAGGCTCTTGAACTGGTGAGAATTACTCTTCAAGGACCCTTCCTCAATGCAGTGTGACATATGGAAATGTTGCATGATTTAAACTAACATTGAATGTATTGATGTAAGAAACACATTGCTCTTAAACAACCTACTGTTGCATAATGTGAGAAACGGTAAGAGGCATGCATACTTGTTCAAACCTTTGCATCGCTGAGGGAAATTATGCTGTTGTGCGCAGTGCAGTGCGGTAAAATGATCCCAAGTTTATTTGATGGGTCTATGCTAAAAAAAAAAGATAAAAAAAATAAAATAAAATAACATTGCTGCATGACGGTTATTTGAAGAGCCGCATGAAAACAAAGAAAGAAAGAAAGAAAGAAAGAAACAAACAAACAAAAAGTATTAACATGGATTGATATCACACGCTATCTGAATTCATGTGAGGAAAACTGCCTCATATATTGTGGCCTGCTGCTACATGTTTCATGTTACATGCTGCTCAAACAGGCTGCATGCCCACTCGGCCACATCTAGTCTAGAAAATGAGTTAACTGCTTCGTCCACATGAAAGAAGTGCGGGTCAAGTGGTAGATCTGCATTTTCACATTTGGAATTGGATGGCAACATTCCAGGCCAACGCATTTAAACTACCAAACGTGTTCAATGACCAGAGGCTTAGTGTGAACCCCACATGTCTGCTTTATTAAAAGGGGAACAGAGACTCGTTCACTGGGAATAGTTTAATAATTTAGTATGCCCTTAAACGAATCTATTTCAAGCACCCGTGGTATTTATATTGAGCAAATGCTCATATGAGTGAATGGAATAATTTACCCACTGTTGCTCAGTGTCAGAGAATCCCCAGAACTAAACAGAACGCATGAAGAGAGCCCAATAGCCAAATCACTAAATAAAAGCAATCCTTGTAAAGAGCTCAAAAACGCAGGAGCTATCATTTATTTTTTTTGTCTGGATAGGTTTTGTTTTGTGTGATTTACTGGTGAAAGGATACGACAGGACTTGTATGTTTGGTTATTAACACTGCCTGAGGGGTATTACGGACATCAAGGCATGCTGTGGGCCATCTATCTAAAGCTCCTGAGTTTTGTGGCCAGGACTAAACAACAACCACTGGACTAGGTTGAGGTTGACGGTTAAGATGAAATATCTCCTCGGACATTTTGCACACATGACAGAGCTTGGGGGGAATGATTGGTGGGGGTGAAAATATGTAAAAGTCAGACAAAAAAATAGGGGGAAAAAAGAGTAATATAAAGCAATGGAAAAGGAAACGTGCGGCTGTGGATCTTTAACAGCCGTATCCCTCCATCTCTGATCAAAGCATCCTATCAGCCTTCGGGGCATCTCAGCTGAGTGCCTCCCATAGCTGCTAAAAATTCATCCTGCCAAGGAATAATTTTAACACCTCTTCTTTCGTACTCCACAGATATTTGTCCATCCATCGCCAGCAGCTCACACATCATTACATTGCATGTGAAAACACCTGTATGTTTACTACAGCTGGTCCAACATAGCGCACCCAGAAGTGATATTACAATGGCAATGAATACTTACAAAACTGTTCACCATGAATATTATTGTGTGAATATCACAAATGAAAGTGAAGTGGTTCACTTGCTTGACATATTGTATGAAAGACTCTAGGTTTGGTGGGAGTAAAGATAAAAAGTAGGTGTTAAAGTTCAAATTTGTATGTGGAATTGCTTATTTTAAACAATACATTGATACCTTTTACTATTTACAAATAGTCCTCGTATTAAGACGTACGCGACCTACGACGTTTCGACTTTACGACGCCTGTGCCTCCTCCTCCATTTTGTCCCCAGCACCATAGTGACTACGTTTACACGCAGTCAATATTCGGGTTAAAGTCAAAATTCCCGTTTACATGATTGAGCGGACAGAGTTGCTCCGGCATTTGAATAACCCACTGTGTACGGCGACACACGGCGTCATGACCCAAACGGTCATTTCCGCTTGTTACTTTCAACTGTCAATAAAACATTACAATACAATGCAATTTTATTTATATGCACCACTTGAAAGGCTTGGCGCAGGGGCCAACACTGAATGCCGGGCGGGCACGATCACAACATTGAGACAGAGTAAATTGCTACTGGAGGTGGGAGCAGATTGGCACACCCTGAAATGAGAAATGCTTCTGTTTTACACAGCGTTTGCATCTTTGCCCCATGGCTGGCAGGCAGGTGTGAAGACGTGCTCAGGTTTCCTCACGGTCAGCGTGCAAAGGCACACCGCCGCCTTATAGCGTTCGCCTCGACACTGTAAGCGAAAGTGCGCATTGGGGAGTCGAGCCGGCTGAAGTCAGTCTGTGCCAGAAGGTGCAGACGCAAGGGGGTCATGTCGGAGGTTGTTAGCTGCCATATAGCAGAGCAGCAGATTTGAGTTGGAACGCCATTTCTATTGCCTTCGAGAGCTGCAGGTTGTCAGGCAGGAGCTTCTCCTGCAGCTTGTGGTCACTCATGTGCTCTGCCTGCTGGTATGAAATAATCTCGTCTTCCAGACGGCCAAATTTACAGAGGCTAGCCAAGCAACAGGGGGGCCGGCTACATAGCGCTACCATTGCTGGTGAAAGATAGTCTGCTAGACTATAAGGCTCTGTGGAGCAGCCAAATGGTCCACAGAGCTGGCGACACAGTTCGTGCGTCTGCATGGGTCATCGTTACAGAAGCTTCAGCTTGTACGTTCACCACTAGCGAGGTTTTGCAGGATTCCTACTAGCAGGACCACTGGACAAGCAGGTGATCAAAGGCAAAAGTCTTTGTCATCAATATTATGTCCAATAACTCACAGATAACAACTGTGTGCTGACGAAAGCTTTATTACATGCCAACACACGGCAACTATCACAACAGTTTGTGCAGTTTTGTGCAGTTTTTGACATCTCTGTTGCGGTATGGCATTTGGCCGTATTTTGCAGGCAGGATTTCCAGTGAGGTGCAGGACGGAAAAAAAGTGGACGGTACACAATGAAACAGGGTTGGATGAGGGCAGAGAGGTAAATGGGTGCCAGGTTATGCAGTTACTTGAAGAGAAGGATCTTGTATTCAATTCTCTGTTTGAGCAGTCGTCAGTGGAGGTTCTTGAGTATGTAGATGATGTATTCGAAGCGGAGTCTTGGACCATATGAAGTTTATGTAAAAGTTTGAGTGGTAGACCACAAGGAGAAAGTTACAATAATCTAGTCAGAAAGTGGCCAGGGCATTGACAAGGACGAAAGTGCCTTTGGGTCTGGGAGATGAAGATGGCTAATGTAGGACATATGCAAACTGTGTAATATTGTTGATATGTGCTTTGAAGGATAATGCATAACATCCAGACTCTCCACTTGAGGAGAGGGACTTGTTAGTAGAAATGGAAAACACTTCAATTTTGCCAAAGTGAATTTTGAAGTAATTAGAAGCACAGTTTTATTACTGTTTCAAAGTCGCCAAAGAACAGTCCAATGACATACCTCCACTGTTTTTAAGAAGCCTCTAGATTTAAAAGGAGACAGGGCCAAAGGTATTACAAGATCTATTGGCATATATATTTCAAGAGCTATGCGTCGATATGCAGTAGTAGAGGAGCCAGGCTTGAAGTATTTATTAAAAGCGCTCGACCCTTGTTGGAAAATCCCATCCGTGTCCCTGGGAAAAAAAGGTGTTGAATTTACATTAAGAAAGCATGGACATTGGACATTTCATTTTGTGCAATATTCATGTTAGTGAAACGTGACTTTAAAGCGTGCAATGTAAATCCAACAGACTCGTTTATCCTCTCAATGGTGGCTGCCACGCACAGGTGCACACGAGCAGTTGTTGAAGAGGCTGCACGCAATGTTGCACAACAACAGATGAATGGGCTTCCCAGTCCACTGAAAGGTATCGCGGACAGTGATTGTAGACAAACTAATATTTTTTAAGGAAAACTTGAAAATAGCACTTGACAACTATTGGGATCTGCACAATTGAAAAAGAAACTGTCAAAATGTATGTTATGCATCGAAAAAGTTACAGGGAAATAATTATCTCGTGAGGACTGGTTAAACATTTGTAAAACCATGGCGAACACCTCAAGTTCTGATCCGTGGAGGTAATTTACTTAGAAAAAACATGTGTTACTTTACTACCCCGAGAGTAAAGGAACTTGACTAAAAAGGCTGAACATAAATGATAATGGTAAATGTTGGAGGAAATGTGAGTTCATCAGTTGTCCACTACCTTATTTCGGGGGAATCCTTTCACCCTATTGGGCCAGTGTGCTTTGAACTGTCTAGCAGATTACTGGGTTAACGTTGGAAGGGTACTTCAGCATATTTTATTCGGGCAACATTCCAACTGGGCTCGGGAAGCAGGTCGGGTACCTGCTCCAAATATTACAGGCGGCAATCAAAAAGGTCATAATGAGGAAATGCTTGAAGGAGGAACAACTAACTGTTTCTAAATGGATCATGGACATACACAAACCTTATGTTACAGAGCGGTTAACTCTTTCCCTGAGGCATTCCACATCAAAATTTGAACAATATTGAGATAAATGGCAATGTTTCATTGGTGTGCAATCATACAAGAAGTGAAAATGTTTGGATATTTTCTTGACCAGAAATGCTCTGAATTGTATCTACCTTTTCACAAGATGGCTTCCTTTTGTTTGTGTTGGATACTTTATTTTTGTTTATTTTGTCTATATAAATACAAGTAAAGTAAAACCAAAGTTGAAAAAAAAACGGTCATCTGCCCTTTATACTAAGTTAGCTCAGGTAGTTCTAAAAGTTCTAAATGACACTATGTTGTTGAATTATGTATAACTGTATGTTGTACAGGTTTAACATTTCACATTTCATGATGAAAAGCATGACACACATGATCAAAAAAATATTTTTAGATGAACAAACCAACAGGATTTAAATGACTCATGTCAGAGATGAATGCATGAGAATGATACAAACCGACCTCCTCCTGCCCATTTTAACAGTTATTCAAGGAGTCACTAATGCACATTGTTTGGCTGAATGCTTTGCAGCTGTATTTAGGATGTCTGAATATCCCCATGAACCATTCCACTGTAGCTCTCCAGCTGTATTTCTCTCAATGGTGTCTCCATCCAAAGATGAGAACAATGGTATTCCTCATTGGTCCAAGGTCTACATTTTCCTGATCTTTGCCTCTGCCATTGTGAAGCAACTCTCAGCAAGTCTTTAATCTGTCGTCACACTGTGAGTGCTTCGCCTCCTGGGTCACAAATGACCGATACAACAGGATGCTGGGCCCAAGACAAGGAAAACCCAGTGGCTGCGTAAGCAGGAAGCGCTATGCACTCACCGTGAGAATAAATATTCCCAAAATCATTACCTGAACTGTTTGATCGAAATGCGCAGCAGTATGTACCGTATTCAATCGCATTGATCCTGACACACAAACAGGGAAATGTAATAGTTGTCGATGGTTATACATTTTTACTCGCTCTCTTTGCTCCCAAAAATGCATTCGTGGGAAAAGAGAGATGTGAAGGAGGAATGAGGGAAAAGTAAAACCCCAAACTGCGACCAAATTGCTGCAGAGAGCTAGTGAGGCTTACCAATTTTAGTGTATGGGACATGCCTGGCATATTGATGACTAATGGAAGCATCATTATCCAGAAAGCAAAATGACAAGGCCCCTCAGAATATGCTTACAGAAGACTTAGAGCGAACCTGTCTCCCTGACTCTCGTTTACTGCCATTAGACGGAGGCTGCCTGCCTATTTACTACTCCCTGGGCTGGAGTTTATTTGGCTATTTTGAATAGCGTAATATGAGATGACATAATGAACAACTCCACACACAGTACAGTGGCAAGTCAGAATGGGAGTCTGGCAGATAGATGCTGTTTAGGAGATAGCAGGCGCTGCGATTGCATGCCACTCTGACAAGCTCTGCTCTGACAGAATTTGATAACTGAACTCCCTCCTTATTTTTGAGGCTCACTTTGACTTTCAAATTGGATACTCACGAGTTATGCGCTATATTTTCTCACTTAGACGAAGATGTATGTGTCATTGATGCAATTGAGAAATGTACTGTAACATTTACTCATTGTCAAATTGAATGCAAATGTCAGAGTTAGTGCTCATAACGAATGGTATGAATATTATAAATATAAGATAAATGTTTGGAGAGCAATTTTTCTTGAAACCCAGGAACTAACCTAAAAGGGAACATATCATGGAATAGTAATTGTTTAATTGCTTGTACATTTCCCATCAGGGAAAAGAGACCCTCACATGATTTGTTTGCCACCGTTTTTATGCAGGATGCTCTTCCTGTGGCAATTTACCCATTGAAAAAAAAAAAAAAGGTTTTGCGACATGTCGGGACAGGGCATTGTGGCACTGGTACCACCAGTGCAATGCCTTGAAATTGAAATTTCCAAGTTAAACATTTGTAAGATGACCATGTCTGATGGTGTGCCTCTAAGCATGTAACTCGCATTCACAGTATGTGAATATTTGTGTTACACATGCCCACTACATGCACCACATGCATGGTAGCTTGGTGATAAAGTGCTGCCCCGATGAGTGAACAGCTAGTTGTGACCTCCCACCTCCACTCCCAATTGTTATGGCAATCAAAGCTGTAGCCTGCTTGCCGTTGGACCCGCATTCAGGCAGGGGGTGCGGCTTACAAACAAGGGTGTCGTGTGCTATAGTTCTTGACCTTTGGGGTATTTTGACAAAAAAACATGCCACAGCCATGTTATGAATATGAGGGACCTATTTTATATCTAAAGTGCATAATGTACCCCTTTTAAATTCTCTCTCAAAAATATACAAGAGTCGTACTAACGACGAACAAGGACATTTATGGATCTCATCTCTCCTGCCATTAGCCAAAATAATCTGCTCTGATGTTGACTTTAAACGTAAGGATTAAAAAGTGTGCTTGACAGCTCCAAGAGGGAGGAGACAAGAATTGACTCAAAAAGAGGGTGGGGGTGGATAGTGTTTAAATCATGCCATATTTACATTCATCTGCTATTTTGCCAAGTGGAAATGTTGTCAGAGGACTTTACTCAGTGACAGTGACACTGTCTTTGATACACATGCCAAACTGACATCCAGCTAAAAGATAGTACCAGGCTTTTTTCTCTCTCGGGGGTAACGGGGGCTTGACCGATATGTGGGGGGGCCGAGAGAAAAATTTTGCAAACCTTGCTGATGGTCTGATCATTTGAATCAGGTGTGTTGGAATAGGGACACACCTAAAACAGGCTTAATAGGGGCTCTTAAGGACCGGATTTGGGCACCCCTAATCTAATAAAACCCGTGCTTCAGGTCCCTGGGATTAATCTGCAAAGATTTGCTCCTCATATTTAGGAAGTTGCTCCAAGTCATTGATTGGCAAAACTACTTCTCAAAGAAAAAAAGTGATTTTGAGACTTGTAATTATATAAATAGAATGCAGATTGTTGAGAATAGGGAACTGATTTTTTTACAAAACATTTACTTGGTTAAACCTGACCTAACCCAATAGTTGTAACCAGTGCAACATGTTGTGACGAATGGCATCAATTCATCATCGTTCTTTACTTGGGATACACTGAGTTTGTTGCCAAATGACCAGACACATCTAGCTTACTTAAATACTGATATCCATTCACTCATGGGCACTCATTTAATACATCTCATAAGTCATTTTATTAGCAGTAAAGTGCAAAGAGCCATGGAGTAGATGTCATTAACCAATTAATGTATCCAGAATGAGTGCACATGTTAATATCAGATATAAATGGGGCCATAAATTATAATGATTTGTTGACCCATCCATCTTGCCCTCCTCCTTCCAGAGACTTTGTTACTCTACAGCAAGCACACCTAATTTCCTCCATTTACTCCTGTCATAATTAATGGTGGCGGGATGGTTTTATCACTCGCGCACTTACTGACTGGCTCGTTTTTCTTGCATGGATAGATTTCTGAAAAGGCCAGAAAGACACAAGGAGGTTTTATAGTGTTCTGATAAACAAATAGCTTGTCAAATGTAGGTTTGGGAACTGCACCACAGGTGCGGTGCAGGTGCAAAACCTAATGATAAAAACACACACAGGTGCAAAACCTAATGATAAAAACACACACACAGACAAGCGCAGAAGCACAAGAAACCCAGACACTCACACATACACATACACGCACACATACAAATTCATTTTATTTGTAATGTTTTGTATCAGGGGGCACACATTCAATTCAGTGTAAAATTTACTCTGACAAATATTACACTGAACATTTTACTCTCCAATTTGTTTACTAGGACCAAATATAGTATTTTTTAGAGTAAAATGTACTCTAAAAATGTACTGTGTATAGATAGATAGATAGATAGATAGAAGGCATTAAGTCTGATTAAGTTTAAAATGTAGACAATAATGACACTAAGTCTCGGTTTCACTTGAATTAGGCATTTAGAATCCCTAGCCAATAACTAAAATCAATGGTAAGTGCCTAACCGCACTCCATTTCCCTGAAATGAATTTGTTGGAGGTGTCTCGTTTACCAAAAGCCTGCAGAAGTAGACCTACTGACGATTGACGAAAAGTGAGATGGATGCAAAAAAAAAGGTATTGCAGGGGTAGCGTGGCCGGCGGAGTTGCTTTAAGTGCATGTGTTTAGAGGGAGGGGTGTGTGTGTGTGTGTGGGTTGGGGGGGGGGGGGGGGAGTGAAGGCTGTGAGGGAGGCTCGGTGGTTGACTGACTGCGCCTTGGTGCCGAGTGAAGCGCTCACCTGCACACAAGAGTCGCGCAAACTCCGGAGCTGCGGCACTCCCACAAACACGGAATCTTCCAGGCACAATCTGACCCTTCAGAGGAAAGGACAAGTAGACGTTACACAGTTTGGGGAGAAGATTTAGGGCTCTCCCTTTTCTCTTTGCGGTTGCTCACCCAGGCTGCTGTGGCTGTCGCTCGCTTCGTCCGCCGCGATGAGGACTAATCTGGCTCTGGTCCTGACAGCAGCCCTCCTTCTTGACACATTCCGGGTGAGATTTCTTCTTCTTTTGTTAAGTGGTTATTTTTAAGGAGCGTCATATTGTTATATGGTGCCGTTTCAAAGCGTCAAACCCCACATGTAATAAAGTCACGCGTTGGGGTGAGTCGGTGAATCCGTGCGCGTCTGCATTAACGCGAATTTCTAACAAGCGCTATCCATGACTTGTCAACCAGCTCCGAAATGAATTTGAGCTGGCAAGACGACAAATAAAATAGAATGGAGATGAAGTGATGCTCTAATTGATCACCACTCAGGTTTCTGATCTCGGCAAGGAAACGGTACAATTAGCCATAACACGGCACATACGCGGCGAAATCGTTGTTTTAGTTCACACTGTGTCTTACGTTTTACTCTTGTAGTAGTAAGGTGGTATAATGGCACACACTTTGTCTAACTTAAACCTCTTCACTTTTTCGGTCGTGTTGGCGCAGGGCATTCAAATCGATCTTGTACAGTAGCCTTCTAATCATCACCTATTTCCAAGGATATCATTATCAGCCTGTGTATGTGATGTAGAAAACGAAAAATTAAATTATTATTCCCCAGTCCCCACCCTGGATACTCACATAAACGCGTCTCCTGCAGCCACCAGCCTGGCCGCCGAAATGTGACCGACTAGACGCACTTTCCGTGGCTTTAATGCCCTGGGCCGTATCGTTTCATTTACAGATACTATGACTTGCTGGATGTAAAGTTTGCGCGTCTAGGCACATGCAGTGTCAACTTCCTTGAACCACATTTGCTGCCTGCATCTTTTTAAATATACAGTATGCGCATACATGCGTGCGTGCTTTTATGTTAATAAATCACCAGAGGGACCACATTTGTTGACAGCCTTAATGGGAATATATCTTCTCAAAACCAAATAGTTAAGTCCGTTGAGTCTTTGTTGCCACCTACTAAATCAGGCGTGCCCAAGTCCGGTCCTCAATATCTCCTATTCAGCCTGTTTTTGTATTCTTACTGCAACACACCTGATTCAAATCATCAGCATCCTTATCAGGCTTTTGCAAAACTTGCTGATGATTTGATCATTTGAATCAGGTGTGTTGGAATAGGGACACACCTAAGACAGGCTGGATAGGGGCTCTTGAGGATCGGACTTGGATACCCCTTGTACTACCTGATGCTTTCAGTTCAGCATCTGGAAAATATAAATGAATAAATAAATGAACAAATAAATAAAGAAATAGACAGTATTCCATAATGCTCCACACTGTTCACTTCATTTCAGGTGAATAACGGCCACCCTTCCTCTGAAGGCCCCTGCCGACCTGGCTTCTCACAAACTTTCTACTCCATCTTGATTCCAAGGGATATACTACAAGGCCAGGCCATACGTAAAGGTAAGGATGCATATCTTTTGCATTAGGGTCAAAAAGAAATCCATCCCTTCAGTCGTGTCACTGAAAAAAAATACTGTTTTCAAAACCAGCACTGATTATTTTGATTATTGGGATCCGGAAAACCTTGTGCTTAACTTGAGTTATTCAGTCGCATGCTGTATGTGAATCATCACGTACAGTGTTCATCTCGTTGCATGGTGGCCCCCTGCACTGGTTAATCTAACAATATACGTTGTCACGATCACACCACGACGTCTTAAGCGGCTCCGTTTGTTGCTCCAATTACACAGCCAGCCCAGCAAGTTTTCGAGCCGATAGTGCAGGAAATGGAATCGACATCCTGTGTCTAATCTGGCACTGCTCCTGCCAATGTGGGCTAATTGCAATTCTCTATTGATCCCTTTTCTTTTTCCCCTCATTGCTCAGCTGTATTGTATAGCTGTGGGCACACAATAGCGTTTTTGTGTCTCGTCCGTGTTGCCGGCATTTGCACAGTATATGTATCTTATTCTCTTTGGCCGGGACAATCCTGCTTAGGAGACAGCCGTCTAGACTCGCTCCCCAGTGTGTGCAAGTGCGTAGATGTGTGAGGCATGCAGTATGGGATACATATTATTTTTGTGGGGAGACCTTCGTGAGGAGCTTTGGATGGCTGTGTCTTAAACTTCATCCTGTTGAGGTCTGGCTCCAAATGATATTGGATGACAGACATACACTTTCTGGAAAGTGAGCTTGCATTCATTCTTTGTGGTAGTGAAGTCTTTGGTCCAGCAGGGGGTGTCACTACAGTCACAATATGAGTATTGCTGCCTCGCATCCTTTTCACATGTACAATTTGGTCACAATGAGATGCAATTTTGCCTGACACAATGGTGCATAGTCCAGTAGTAAAAGGGCTTTATTTTGTATGTGGTAACTCAATTTATCAATTTACTGTAAGTGGTTACATCAATTACCACATTCATTTCAGGCAAGTTGATTTGCTTCAATGTGAATTAGTGCTCGCTTGAAAAAAAAAAAAAGAATACAAAATGTATTTCTAAATTTACAGCATATAATTATGGGACCTGCATTCTAAAATCAGAATTTCAAGTATTTTTGGTAATAATTAATAATTACTGTTGCTTTTTTAGTTAAATACAACAATGAGGAATGATCATTTGATTTCTTTGTTGTTTATATTTTTGTTGTTTCTTTGATCTAAATTGTTTTAGTAGCCAATGTCTGTTAAAAATCCAGTACCAAACTACAGCAGTATTAACCCATTCAGGCAAAGTGGTCACTACAGTGACAGCTATTCAAAAGTTGCTTTCGCCTATATTGATTAAACTAAAAAATATATGTATATTTTAAATAATAGCATTAAATAATAATTAATGCATGAAAGGGTTAAACAGATTTTTTAAAATTTAGGTTAATTAATATAGGCGAAAGCAACTTTTAAATAGCTGTCCACTGTCGTGACCACTATGCATGAAAGGGTTAACTAATAATAACTAATAACTGCATGATCCTTGTATTTAAATATCGATGCAAATACTTCAACAGACACTGGGCCTGATCTACTATGATTCCAAATAATGGGCACTAAATTATGTGTTCACCCCCAACAGAACGCATACACTGTTTGCCGATGTCTTGCATTTGATCTTCTTAAATTGCCATCTTTTACTGAAACCCTAAATAGCAGATACTCTAACAGATTGTGTGCATGCTGTTGGCAACAGGTGTAAAAGTGCTGTAGACTGCCTTATCTAAAAAAAACGGCTTTTACTTTACTTAGCTCTGATGGTTTTCACCATGGATCATTTGGGAGAGCACTGCAAGCACAAAATGAAGTTTAAAGTGATGGAATTGGAAGTGTTAGTGGAGGAGAAA
Source organism: Filicampus tigris (assembly GCF_054856515.1). NCBI lineage: Eukaryota > Metazoa > Chordata > Actinopteri > Syngnathiformes > Syngnathidae > Filicampus > Filicampus tigris. Next base: position 17,162,989 of record NC_141217.1, read on the forward strand.
CAAACACATCACTGAATTGCAGAAAATAAATCCAGCGCACTGATAATTGGGGAAATCCAACAACCGCGTAAAAGTCCTGTTTTTTTTTTTTTAAATTAATCTTTCCAAGTGCGCAGGAGTGTGTTGTATGTGCACATCTTGCATAACATTACATTTAAGAATTGGGACAGCACACCCAGAAAACCACTCTGGGAAATGGGAATGACACACACAGAAATGCAGAGTTGAAAGGGGTTTTGTCATAGGTGAAATGGCATGGCTCCTTATTGTCACTGGCTCCAAGTCAGCCCTTAATAATTTAAAATCTCTAAAATTGTATAACTGAATAACTAGTATGTGGTGCTTTTTGTTCGTGGCAGTTCAGAAATGTTTACATGAGCGCAAAGGTGCTCTCACCTCCTCTCGTTTTGCCTGTGATACACTGGTACCACTTTGTGAGCTGATTTGCACTTGCCTTTCAGATTGCGTTATTTAAGAAGCAAAGTTAGCTATCAAAATTCGTCTCAGGTGTGATTAACCTTATTGCATTATTTTAAATCTATTTGTATATACTCTTATCAGAATGTGCAAAATGAACTATGCGTATGAACTATGCGTAAGTCCGTTTGCGTGAGCAATCGAGTTTGCGCCTATTTTTGCACGTGCAAACCTTCAGTTAGGCTACATTCACACTGAAGATGACATTAAAGTTGCTCAGGCCTCAGGTAACGATCAATCACGGCTCATCTTCAGAAAACAGGTCAGCCGTAATTGGTCGTTATCTGAGCCCTGAGCAGTTGTGATGTGATTTTCAATTGACAGAAGTGACAAAATGGCAAAAAATGGGTGGATTAACTATTTTCCACAAGCGCAATATTGAGCCGTGATTGGTCGTTACCTAAGCCCTGAACAACTTCAATGTCATCTTCAGTCGATAGAAGTGACAAAATGGCCGCCCCCAGAGTTGGTTAAAAACGGGTGGATTAACTCTTATTCCACAAACGCAATATTCATCAGAATGCCTTGTTTCAACTAGTGGGCTTGTATAGAGCATATTCTTGAAAAACATATGTTTTGGTTGATTTCCACTTTAAGTCAACAATGTTGATCTCAACAACGTTGCAGACTCACGGATGATTGTCAGTAGTCTCCTGAGCAATCTCCCTCGGCGACGCGGAGAGCATAATGGGCTTTTGATGACGTATAGGTTGGATTTCAAATATATTTGCATGGGACGAAAAATTGTGACACACGCTCACATTCACACAAACACATGCACGCACACAAACACGCGCAATCAAAGCTGCATGTCACCTTCATGTGTGCCTGAGAACCAACTGTAGCTGCGGGGCCAGATACAAGCATGCACAGAAGTACCATAAGGGATATACGTAGCCACAGACTTCAGACACTTGATTTATTGACTGTAAGGGTGACAATGGAGGGAAACGCAGAGGTATGGGAGGGCTTTAATAATAACATTGTTTAACCTAAAACTGTCAGTTGGGAGAGGAATAATGCCAAGACACACACGCACACACATACACAGTTGGTGTATGCGGTTTCCAAGTGTCGAGGGGACCGTATTCTCATGAAGCTTCATTGGAATCCTGCTCACAGGTTTCTTTTTCCCTGTGCACACATACCGCTACAAATAAAAGAGTATTACTCACTGGACTTACATCAAATAAAACTTAATTGGTCATGATGGACTCCTCTGTCATGCCAAAAGAATTTTCTGGTCCATCTCAGTGTCTGTTATGTTTAACACGGTCGTCAAAGTAGTTGTGTGGATGTAAGTGACAAAACTTTGCAGCAAAAAGTTTTGCTTGGGCACTGAGGCACTCTGAAAATCAAGAATGGGTTGCGCACTTGGTCTTGCAAAATGGTACTGTTTGTCTTCAAGAAAACACGATTATTTTTCCCCTTGGGAGAATATCCAGTTCACACGTGTGTGGGGATCAGCACTGGTTAAATACTCAACTTCTCCTTCCCTGCATTGGTTAAAGAGAATCATCTGGGCTTTTGTCAAAGGGCTTCGAGCTAGGGATTTAAAGTGGTCATCATAAATTTGGTTGAGATATGTGTGCATTTTCTAGACAACTTTAGTGAAAGGCACGAGGATTGGAGACATTCCGCAGTGCAGTAGCCAACATCAATATATTTCACTTTTTGGGACCTAGTCCCTTTCTTAAAGGTCTTCATTGTATGTCATGAAACACTTTTGGTTGCTTTCCTTGACCAGGACATGAATAAGTTTGTTGGTTAGTGTTGGATTAATTACCTTGCCTGCTTCACATGCAACATCAACAGCTTCACCCATCGCAATGTACTTCCGGTCTTTTTTTTTTCATTTTATGTTTTCTTTTTTTATGGAGGTGACCTTCCCTCTATTCATAATCAGCCTACACATCGTCAACAACTTCCCTCACACGTACAGCGTTTTATGCTGATGTTCCACCTTTTGCTCAACATGTGTTGACCTAGATCAATAATGACATTTTTAACAAGTACGATATCTGTGATTAGGTCAAGATTCATGGCACTGATGACACCCCAAATACCTCCACGTGTGGGAAGGCGTCAGCCCTGTCTATGTACTCATTGACTAGACACGGTTCTTGCCTGTTCAGTGGGCCAAGCATGGTTTGAGGACTCAACCGTGCACATGTCACAAGACCTTCCTTTGATACTGTGCTTGACAGAAAGCTCAATGCTCTTCCCAATGTGCAATTTTTAGATTGTTTACAAGAAACCAATTAGCACTTTCTTGGTTGGATAACTCCGTTTTCATGTGCAAAATTTCTCCTGTGGCAACCGTGATCAAGCTGCTTTTTTTCATTCAGGTTTGGAAAGCTTAGGGCTTTGGCAACATGTCATTGGTAGATGTTTTCACATTCTAATTTCTGAGCGATTTTTGCACAAGAGCAATACAAGCTACAATGCTTTATGCTTTACATTCCTTTTTTTGAACCACTAGACAGTCAATACACTCCACAATACGCTTGTTCTAGTTCACTCTTTTCAACCCGACGCTGTTCCCTTAAGGGGACCAATACGTGATGAGTTCTCCATGATGTTGTCTCCCTTTATCCCAGGAGAACCCCCAAATGGCGGTTCTCATTTTTGTTGCTTGTTTTTTGGTACCCAACCTGCAAGAGGTCCAAGAGGATCCATGTTCCATCCTAAACCCGAAAACACAGCACATAGACACACATACACATACACAAAGACATTCCTGCATGAACGCATGCACGCACAAACAAAATGCACACGTGCACACACACTTGAAGGCATGCGTGCATGCATCCAGACACACACACGGGCGTACACGCATACATGGGCATGCCTGTTAGCCACTTGGGAATTAATGAGAAGGACAGATCTAGGACCTTGGCCAGGATGAGGAAAATCTAGACAGGCGGTCAATAATGTTATTTATCATTTGGAGTTACTTTGAGGCACAAAATTGGCCAAAATAGAAGTGTGCGTGTGTGTGTGCGAGATATCGTGTATGAAATGCCCAAGCAAATCTAATGTCCAAATTGACAAGTCTGATGTGCAAATTGACAAGGAATCCTTGATGTAATTTTGCACATTTTAACGTTTTATAGCAAAAACAATCTCTCGTCCTCGAATGCTTTCCACAGCCATTTTCAGCTTTTATATGAGTAGGGTTCAAAGATGGGGATTCTGGTGAACTCCAGGCTTTAACAAACAATCATGAAGACCACAACTGTAATACTACAGAGTGTTTTGATGTAACCTCCATTAGCCTGGAAAAGCTCTGCAAGCCAAAATTTCATGCATATACACGTACAAATGGCACTGCCAAATTTGTGTGGATGAATTTGATTGTATTTAATGCAGAAATGGATCCGAATTCAACCTGCACAGAATAGTAATGGTGCTGTAAATTGTTAATCAATATTCTTGTCTCTGAAAAAGAGGGGTGACAGTTCTAATCCCCATGCATGTTGGATACACATCGTCTTCTTGTACCTGCATTTCATTAGAATTATGAAAGCTTCTTTGTTCACGCACACACGTACACGCACACCTGCATATACACACACACACTCACTCTTTCAGCCAATAATATTGCCCTGCACTTTCTTTGTAACATTATAATGTCAAATACAGAACTGGGCATTTTACTAAAAAAGTGATTGTCCGTTATCCGTCATCCGTCTGCAACAAAAAATAGTACCCGCCTATAGGCCGGTCCGCCTCTGATTTTAAACAGGCTTCCGTCAGCGACTCCAACTGCAAACTTGAATAGCTCTGTCACTCATTTCCTTCAAGGGATAGTGGCAACATCTTAGTCGTCATCACTCTGCTGTGCTTGAATTGGGCTGTGTGGTTTTGTTTGATTTGGTCTACTTTGAGTGTATGACGGACGTTGTGAGTTCGAATGGTACAAATTGGAAGATTAGGATTTGTTGAAAGACCTTAGGTTGACAGTAGTGGTGTGCGTTACTGCATATTTTTATATAGATCCGATACCAAGTAAATTGTGTGCCAGTATCGCAGATACCGCTATTTTTTAATAACTAAGGTTGAGGGCGGCGGCTTGCTTGCTTTTTCGCGCTGATAAGTCACATGGCAGATGGGACACACGGGGCACAACACAAGAAGCTGGTCTGACAACAGCCAAAACTCTGGCAACCTGAAAACTGAAACTCAATCGATCTCATCACACCGGTATTGATCTGATATTGATACTGACTCGGTATCGATATTATCGATCTGCCCACCCCTTCTGTATTTAACTCATTCACTGCCATTGACGAATTTACTTGCCTTTTCACAGTCCAGCCATTCAATTCCAGGAACTTATTTACATTTTTTTCAATTTTTTTCAAACGTTGAGGTAAAAGAGGTAAAAAAAAATGTCTGGCAGTGAATGAATTAATATTGTGTACATTGTCTTTTTTAGAACACTTTATCTGCTGATTTGTTTGATTGGCTGTGGTGGAGTGTCGTAGGTGCGTGATTCTTTATTTTTGTACTTTCCCGTTTTTTGATGTTAAGAAGCATAATTAGCAATGTTAAACTCTGTTTTTTTTTTTTTACATGATTACATAACTAGCTTTGCATGCTTAGTTTGGTCGTCAGCGGCGCTGCGGGAGCAATCGCGTCCTCTGAAACGACACCGCTGTCTATCCATCATGATATGAAAATGTTGCCGGCTTAAGCCCTGCTCTGCTGCGGCCCTTTCTGCTCATGTCCGTTGTGTAGCTTCTCATTAAATATATTAGAATGTTTTTCAGCAGGCGTTGCTTTATTTGAATAAACGTTAGATATTTTTGTTACGATCAGCAATAATGAAGATCTTGAATGGCTGTATTTTGGTGATCCCAGCTGGTTTTCGTCAAGATTGCTTGCATGCTTGTTGATTAAACATCCACCCACTCACTTAAACATGCAGTATGATGCCATTCAGCTGAGGTAGAAATAGTTACTCAAATTTAAATTGATGATTTCCCTTATGACCTGCAGCTTGATTCTGTCATTTAGCACATGGTCTGTTCTGCCTTTTACCTTCATGTGGAAACGCTGAAGACAGAGGCGGCTTTGCATTCCTAAAGTGACAGAGTAGAATAGTACGCGATAAGGGCTCGCTATGGTAATGACAAGATAAGACTCTCCTAATTAATGAGAGATGATCAACATTATTTTGAAGCTTGGCGTTGTTTTAAAATATCAATATATTTTTGCCATTTATGCATGCACCGTTTGCGATTGGCTGGCAACCAATTCAGGGTGTCCCCCCCGCCTACTGCCCGAAGACTGCTGGCATAGGCTCCAGCACTCCCCGCGACCCTTGTGAGGATAAGCGGTATAGATAACGCATGGATGGGCATGCGCCTTTCAGATGAGGACTCATTTACGAATGAACCTATGTTTCTTTTGCCTCCTGCTGAGAGTCATTACAGCAGAGCCACAAACTCAAACTCTGATTTGGTCATAGGGGTATGCTTTGAAAGACGCTTTCATGGGAGCCGGAATAAAGGAGCCAATTGCTCTGCTGGGATAGACGATGTATCAGTTTTCTCTCCACCCTATCCTCAAAGAGAATTGCATTGTTTTGATTTCCTGCTTACCTTTTGCCCCGAATCGCATGACACAGACTGCAGCATTATCTGGGTCGATAGTAGCCGAGCACCCTTGTGGAGATTAGATATTGTTGAAATACAGCCTCCTTTTACCGCTTTTGGCTCGTACTTAAATCTTTTATTGTTTTCTCTCTGTCTTTATTAGGAGATTATGGCCTCATATTTTCCCTTAATCTTTTGCAAAATCCTCTTTGTCTTGGATTCTGTTGTGATTTTTTTTTCTAGGGGTAAATCATCATCCATAATGAATCTGTGTGACTCCCTTATATATCAATGTTTAATTTCTGTTCTTTTAAAAAAAATAAAAAATCTCCTGCCACCGTCGGTTTTAAACATCTCATTGTTTATGGCCAGTGTGTAAAAGCCACAAACATGGATGCACGATAAAAACATTCATTTTTCACAGATATTAATTATATAGACATCCAACAAAAGTAAGCCTTGTTGGATGTCAAGTTATGGAGACACTACAGCAGGGGTGTCCACATTTTTGCAAAGAGAGCCAGATTTCGTGAGGTGAAAATGTCGGGGGGGCCGACCATTTAGCCTCACATTCTTTTGCAAATGGAACACCAAGAAATTCAAGCACATTTTAGCATACCGGTCTGCCTTTCCTTTTTGACTTTTTTTTAATCTAAATTTCAAGATTCTAAAACATGTCTTTTGGTCCATTTCAAACATTACATATCACTGGCAAATAAATGTTCACTGAACATTTAGACTGATAAAAGATTGAATTTCACTAACAACCAGGGCAAATTATATTTCAAACATGAATAACAACTGACAATCAAATGTTCTCATAACTGTTTAATTCAATAACAGAGGAATACGTAAAAAATATATCATATTCACTATAACAGGCAAGAGTTAATTTGAAACATGGCATATTGTTGAACATAAATGTTCAGTGAACATTTACAATTAAAAACAGTGAAATAAGTAACAGGCTCTTGTAAATGAGGCAGACACAGTTGTTGCGTATTTCAATGAAAAAAATTCCACCTTTCCTTAAATTGCCGGCCCTCGCTGTCAGCTTTCCTTTTTTATTCCTTGACGCCATTTTAGAAACTGTTCGGAAAGGGTAACACAGGGTTATGGAGTTGGACATGTGTAAAAGTGAAATTGCATTTAGAGTGTACTTTATATACTTGTCAACGGGGCTTCGGGCCAGACGTTATCATTTTATGACAGCGGCAGCGGGCCGGATAAAATTTGACCGTGGGCCACATTTGGCCCCCGGGCCGGCCTTTGGACATGCCTGCACTACACTAACGGCCTTCTTTATGCTCTTTGGCTCTTTGGGTAATTGGACCACTGGGAGCTGTTACATATAATCTGTTAAAATGCCCCGCATTCATATAATACTTTTGAAGAATTGTACATGGATTTTCCAGACAGGCTCGTTTTGATGATTTAGACATATGGTCAGGCGTTTTATTTCCCTGTTAAGGTCTAGACATTAGTGATTAATGAGGTTACCGACGTGTGGGTGGATGGGTGAAAGGAGTGCGGGTGATATGGGCTAGTGGGAGGTGTTGAGTGTGACACCTGTAAGCAGATGATGGATGTGTGCATTTCTTACCGTTTTCGAAAGGCAAAGCTTAAAGACACATACAAACAAGAATGGTCGTGCACGGGTCTACAAACAAATCGCTATTTAAGTTCTGTTTACATGACGTGGTGTCCTGCCAGTGCGAAATGTCAATCCATCAGTCCATCCATCCATCTTCTTTCGCTTAAACAGGGAAACCAGACTTCCCTCTCCCAGGCCACTGCGTCCAGCTTTTCTTGGGGGACCCCAAGGTTTTCCCAGGCTAGTCGGGAGACGTAGCTACGTTCAGACTGGAAGCGAATGCGACAGAAAAAAAGATTTTTTTTCCCCGGTTCTGACCTGTATCTGATGGGTTTTTTTATGACAGTTTGAACGACTCAATTCCAATTGTTTGAAGTCCGACCTCGGTCACTTTCATATGTGTTACTAGATTGGATGTATATTGGATTTTTTTATAATACAGCCTCAGTCTTAACGTACAGGTTGCATGTATCTGACCTATATGTCATCAAAAGCCTAATATGCGCTCTGTGTGGACGGCGGGCGGTGAGTGCTTGGCAGGGAGACTGACAATAGTCAATGAATCTGCAAAGTTGTTTTGACTAACCTCATTTCACCCAGAAATCAAAACTGACCATTAAGACCTGCAGTCCGAATGTAGCCATAATCAGTTCAGCATGTCCTGGGTCATCCTCTCGGACTTTCCCTGGTGGGATGTTTCCAGAACTCCTCACCAGGGAGGCGCCCAGGAGGCATCCTAACAAAATGCCTTAGCCACCTCATCAGACTCCTCTCGATGCAGAGAAGCAGCGGCTCTACTCTAAGCCCTTATCGGATGACTGAACTTCTCACCCTATCCCGGAGGGAGAGTCCGGACACCCTATGGAGGAAACTAATTTCAGCCTCTTGTATCGTGGATCTTGTTCTTTCAGTCACGACCCACAGCCTGGGACCATAGGTGAGTGTAGGAATGTAGACCGACCACAACTTCGCCTTTAGGCTCAGCTGCTTCTACATCACAACACACCAATGCAGTTTGCATCACCCCAGCCTATCCCTCCATCCATCCATTCATCAATTCTCAACTATTTATACTGTTCGGGGTCACAAGGAAGCTGGAACTTTGCAAATACTGTGAGTGAATCCAGATTACACCCGGGAATAGTCGCAAGTCAATTGCAGTGCACATAGAGACAGACAGTTATTCACATTTACACCTACACTCAGTCAACTGGAATCGACCCCATGCTGGCTGAATTAAGTTGACCTTATAAAGCTCAAATGTTAAACACCAACATTCCTGGGGAATCAATATTGTGTAAAATGTACAGTATGTACTTTGGTCTTTTTTTTGTACTTGTGGTATAAACTTGAACGTGCTGTGTGTGCTGAGGTAGCAAGTGTCCTCCAGCCTTTGCCAATTGCTCATTAGAAAGGCAAGCAGGAGATGATGGGAAAGAAAAGGAAACAAATAAAACAAGTAGAGGCCATTATTTTTAATGAGTTTTTTTGACATCTCCACACTTTTTTGAATGAAGGGACAAAGTAGGCCAACAGTCAAGGCAAAACTGGGGGGTGACTTCCTGCAGATTAAGTTACTCCATGGTTTGTTTGAACTCTGTATCCTTGTCATCTGCTTAGTACATTAAGAGACCTCCTGCCTTGGTCTGACAGGCCTTTTGGGGGTACAACAATACGAAGGTTATGGCTCTCCCAAAGACATTAAATCCATTTAAAAGCTCTACTTGAACTCGAGCACTTTAATGCACAGATGGTCTGTAAGGACTTTGAAGTCTGTAAAATGACAAAGGAACACTATCAGCTTTTAGCCTTCTTTCCTGGTACACAAACGCACATGCACACGCACGCTCTTAATTGAAGGATGTTTTTTGTCCGGTGCTGTTTGATGAAAAATAGTAACTATACAGTAATAAAATAACAGTAGCTGTTTTGTAACTGTTTGATAATTGGTCAAATATTTCCTTATAAATTGGTGCACACTCTGAAATTCTTATTGTAATGTAGGGGACATCACACCAGCAGCATAGCAACAAGTCATCAAATATTGAAAGTGTCCTTCAGCGAGGTTGAAATCAGCTGAATGTTGGAATGAACCTCTTCCCTTGAGCATCTGTACATTTTCATACATGCAGTTAGTTTTGACCCATTGACTTCAAATCCCAGGTTTGCATCCATCCATCCATCCATCCATTATCGATACCGCTTATCCTCACAAGGGTCGCAGGGCGTGCTCCCAGCTGTCTTCGGGCAGTAGGCGAGGGACACCCTGAATTAGTTGCCAGCCAATCGCAGGGCACAAAGAGACAAACATCCGCATTCACAATCACACCTACGGGCAATTTAGAGAGTCCAATCAACTTTTCCTGTCTAACGTCAGCAAAACGGGCATCTGTCAGTGACGCTCTGTCGGGCAGAAAGAATGCCCACCTCTGCACTAGTTGTTTCAACCCCTTGTGCTAGCTAGCTCCCATTTAATATGAATTTGAATATAATTGTTAATCACAGTTATAAGCAGGTGTGCACAGTTGTGCAAAGTTATTTCTTTTGTTTATCTGTTCTTTCCCTCTGGAAAAGATTAAAACATTTCCAATTAGTTTCCAGGTTGTAGGTCTCATTAGTGGTGGAACAACTTTAGAAATGATTTTTCTCTCTTTTTTTTTTGATATCACAAAAACCTTGAACAGGGGTGTATAGACTTTATTGTAGACTTTATAACTGCATGTCATTGTTTCTACGAAGCATCTGTTAAGCAATAACTAATTTCCACAAAATATTGTGTTGTACGGTCCAAGGAAGAAGTAGTACTGGAAACACAATAATGAACAAAATGATCAACCCTCATACTGAAATCGAAATCTGATACACTGATTGTAAGGCTCCCTGGTCAAGAAACTGCCTCTTGAACTTTAGTCAGACTTAAAGGGACACTTGGGTGAGCTTAACATTGGCACTTATATAATAGGTTTGGATGTAAAAATGACATCAGTACTAAAGTGCCCCCCAAAAGACTCTGTCGTGATTTAAGGTCTATTTTTGTGATTAGATTGACGACAATTTGCCCCGCCCCCTTTTGGGGCCTGGTTTATGTTATGTTTTCGGTCTCAGCGGTCTACGTCACGGGAGGGAGCCAAGCGTGGTAATATTACTTGCTTTGTCAGTTCTGTTGTCTAAAACGGCGACCGATCGCCACCAAAATGCAAATGCACAGTACTACTCGTGTCCACTTCAACCTGTTATAGTATAAAGTATAAGAGTGTTCTGCACAATAGTTTGGATTTATTGACATAAAACGTGATCTCATCATGATCACCTCCACAAAATCAAAAATACCGTGGCGATTGCTCCTCCACTAACATAAGCTGAAGCGGACAAGAAGCGCACACGAATCCCGACTGGTTATATTTCAGACATTCAGCAACGCTAAACTCGTGTCACCTCGCGGGAGGCAGACGGCAACTGGCAGTGGGCAAGCAATCAGGCAAGCATGGATCTTTATTTCCCCACACACCCTTCCCTCCCCGGCTAACAGTAGAATACGGTACAGCTCATAGTAACAACTTGCTTTAGGCCGTTAAAACAAAAGGCGTTAGCACAACAACATTAGCTCCTTACTGTCTGCCCGGCATGTGGAGGTGAAGATGCCTATGTCTTCATGTCACAGGGTTGCCTCCCAAGCAATCGCGTGCGTTGTCCGACACAGCTTGCAGCCGCGAGAGTTAAGCGGCATCAGAGTGAAGTAAGACCTCATCAAACACCAGGAGTGTCTTGAGCGTGCGCATCTGACTCCACAACAGAGTGTGGCCGCATTGGAACGCACCATTTCGGCTGTAGCGTTCCATTGGACAGTGTGTTGTCTCCGTAAATAACCTGATTGGGGTTAAATTCCTTGCCCGTCCTAACTGTGATCAGCAAAGAAGCAGTGTTTTCTTTTTCTATCTATCTATCTATCTCTCTCTCTCTCTCTCTCTCTCTCTCTCTCTCTCTCTCTCTCTCTCTCTCTCTCTCTCTCTCTCTCTCTCTCCATCCATCCATCTATTTTCAACACTGCACACATGAACGGGAAGTGACAAATGGGGATAAACAGTGAGCACATGGGAGTTCAGCGTGAGCGAAAAATATAGTGTAATGCATTGTTTACGTTTTTATAATCCGACTCTGGCCAACAGTTTTCCGGTTGGCTTTTTCTAACCATGAGGAATAGTGACTACCGCCGCCGATGGTATGTAGAGGTATTACATCTCACGCATGCGCAGAAGCTACTTTAACGGTTAGCGTCGCTGTCTGTCGTTGCGGTGTATTTTTCCATCGTTACGTGCCAACAGGAGGTAAGCGTCGGTCACAGTTGGCCAACCTCGAATTGCTCTATCTAGGCCTTAAGGCGCATGGCCGCCAGGCCTGTATGTATGCTCTGTGTTAGCTGCTTCTTCTTCGTTGGTTTAAATCCTTCTTCTTCGTTGGCTTATCGGCTTCTTCGTTAGTTGAACTTCTTCGCGTTTGGAGGCGGATGCGTGCTGCCTACATCACGCACCATGCCGCGATGGGGTTTGCTTTCTATTTTTTCTATCGAACGTATTTTGTATTGATATCTATCACGTGTCTGTCATGATACATATCAGTATTGAATTATTGGTCCTGCCCTAGGCGGAAGCCACAGTAACCTAGAAAACCCACGCAAGCAGGAGAAGTTGCCTGAGACAAGATTCAAACCCAGAACGTCTTGACAGTAATGCAAATGTGCTAACCAATAAAAACCCACAAAATCTCTCCCTAAAAAACAAGTAATAAAAATAACACTTAAACAAGGACCAAACAACACATAGCACAGCGAATACATTCTTAGAGGTGCTAAAGAAACACATTGCAATCTCTCTTCCTCCAAATTCCACTGCTCCTGTATATTTTTGGCCTAAGCCCAAAGAAGCTGGCTTCCTCTTCCTGCCCACTGGCTTCTTCCATCCCCGCTGCCTCTGTTTAGCTATGGCAGCGTTTTAATTACAGCCTAATTGAGTCAATTAGAAATTAAGCCACTGTGAAGACAATTAATGCAATGATGAGTCAACAATTGCAGCTGCACCCTCGACTTGCGAGTAGTCAGAAAACACAGCAAAATGACAACACCAATTTGTTGCCAGCAAGCTTTTCATCTTTTAATTCCAGGTACTCCTGTGAAACAATAGAGATGATTTTGAATGTTACTACAAGTATGCATTATTCAGATATTTCAGTGGCTCAATCGTGTGTGATTTTTTTTTCTGAGATCACACCACCATTGCTAGTGCCTGTTGGTTACACTTTTCTAATCAACCGGATGAAGATGATTTGATCTATTAGATAACATGGATGGGGAGCATTACAACCTCATATGTTATTCTCTTTGCTTGCCTTGTCTTGGTTATGGATGGATGAAAGCTGCAACTGAGGCCTCCCAGGAGACAATGCTGTTTGCTAATCACTCATTAAGTCTTGAACTCCTTATGAATGGACCACATTATTTTTTTAGGTTCAGCGCATAGTAGAGTAGTAGGGAATGGAGGGAAACACAGGGGATACCGGACAAAAAGGATGACGGACCTGGAGTGGACGTACACAAAGTCACTCTTGTAATTAATCAAATGACAATGATGTGTCTCATGTCCTGGCTGATGGTATTTAAAAGGCCAGTAAGAGGGTAACACCAGGCACCTCAGCAAGCACTTTGCAAACAGTGTTTCATGATGTTGATTTATAAGGTCCACTGTCATTGTGAAAGAGGACACTGTTTTTTTTTTAAGGTTGACAACATTCAATAAGGATTTCAATGAGTGATAGTTGAACCGTTAATGTTCATGTGCACTCTTTGACTCGCTAATTTGCAATTTACTGTACAACACTGAGAAACAAATTTATTCCCTGTATTATAATGTATGTACACTGAAGTACTTACAAGTAAAACATCTTATTTTGCAGAAATGATTACTTTTATAAACCTTAAACCAGAGCGTTGACAGACAGTGTTGTGTTGCAGCTACAAACAATGAGACGTGTGTGTCTACATGTGCGTGCAGGAGGGCTTACGTGATTGGCAATACCACATAACTGGACTGTATGCACTTGTTTAATTCAATAAAAGGACAGCATAATGTAACCACTCATTCACACAGATCAAAGACGGTGCTACCTATCTTGACAAATGTTTCACTCTCTCTCTGCTAGAGAGCAAATCAGTTTCATGAAAATCCATCTAGTAGTGTTGTTCATCATATTGACCAGTGGAGGCACTTCCGAAATTTCATACACAATGATGAATCGTGGTACAAATTATAAAGCAAACTACATGTTTGTATTTTCTGATTCATCCAGTTTGCATGATTGAACTCTTGTTTTGCTTTACAGGCACTTGAGAGACAGATTGGAAGTGCAGTGAAATTTGCTATGTGACACTGCAGGCACTGACTGTACTTTGCTTAAATTCTCTCCACTAGTGTGATACGTCACTTCCGTTTGCGTTTCTCCTGCCACGTCAGAGTTTGGACGTGGATGGTATCGATTGCACTTCTGCACTTTCGCCTTCGAATCTACCTCACCTGCGCGTTGCGTTTTTACTCTTTTTAATTTTTGGGGACTATTTTTATCTTATTTTTTATTTATTTAAATTTTTGTTAATCTCTGGGTCGCTTGATCTCGCGGACTAGCATACAGCTAGCGTGAGACGGAAACGGGCTAGCTTGGGGCTAGCTTGGAGCTAGTGTATTAAAATGCCTTCAGACGACAGCGACGAACACAATGGCCTGCTGGAGAAGGCAAATAAGACAATCTCTGACCTAAGAAGGGATATTCGTCGTCTCTCAGAGGAGCTCCATGAGAAGGAATCGGTCATCTCTTGCTTCGCGACCCGTTTCCCCGAACTCTCCGCGGTGGTCATGAGAAGGCGCGCTCGTGAAATCCTGTCGGCGACAATGATGGCTGAGGCGGCTGGCCTCTCGGACACGGCGAAGTGGGATCCAATTGCCTGCCCGGGGCCATCCTGCTCGACACCGTTGCAGAGTGACACCTGGGTCAAGGTGGTGTCCCGCGGCCGGAGGGCCGGGGAGCAACCCCACCGCCCCCAACTGGTCCTGGGGAATCGGTTCGCCGCCCTGGCGAGTGAGTCTCCTGTTCCCATCACTGCACTACAGCAGTCGGAGACACCGACTGCTGCGTCCGACGCTGGGGCTGTGCTCCCAGGGGCTCCCTCGGATTCCCCGCCACCCACGGCGACGACCTCGGCCGGGAACCCCATGTTGGGCGGGTCCGCCGGTGACACGGCCGTCCACTCACGCGTCGGGCTGCTCCGGGACGCGGTGTCCCGGTACATCGGTGTCATCCACCGTCTTCACTCGGCCTCGGCGGAGCCATCCTGGACAGTGGGGTCGTGAATCTTCCGGCGGTGGTGAGTCCCTTGGCGTTCACCCACCGACCACCGTTATAATTGGCGACAGCACCATTAGACGTACTCACTATCCCGGCTGCGTCACCCGCTGTTTTCCCGGAGCGAAAGTCATGGACATAGTTAACATCCTGCCGGGTGTTCTTGACTCTCTGCCATCATCCATTACCCGGCTCATCGTTCACGTTGGGACAAACGAGACAATACGCCGACAGTCTGAGCAGACGAAGAGAGACTTTCACGCCCTCTTTGCCTTGTTAAGAACCTGCGGTCTCTCGGTCTGGGTGAGTGGCATTTTGCCGGCATTGTCTCGCGGAGCCGAGCGCTTCAGCCGCCTTTTAAGCTTGAACACGTGGCTCCTACGCACTTGTGGCCACCTTGACTTTGCTTTTATTGACAACTTTAACCTATTCTGGAATCGCCCGTCTTTTTACCAGCCGGATGGTGTTCATCCGAACTCTCTTGGTAGCAAGATTTTAGCCGCTAACATCCACCATGTCGTAACCAATTCCACTCCCAGCTGACTCTTGTTTACCAATCATATTTCTTCTTCTACTCATAAACGCTGCAATGACAATGTCACTACCATCACTTACAGGCCAATACCAGCTGCTCACAGTACCACCACCCTCACTAGCTCCCCCTGCAGGCCCTCATTATCATTACCACTATCGGACAATTTTCCCATTGAAACCATCACCGGCAGACGCTTCCCTTGCACACACAAACAACGTGGTTTTAACAGTGGTAATCTAGTATATGTTAATACTGCTCATTCGTACCACCATGAGCGCACGTCCAGCACAATAATTAATCTGGCCGTGCTGAACGTGCGCTCCCTTTTAAACAAAACTTTTATCATAAACGACCTGATTTTAGACAATAATTTACATGGTATACTTTTGTCTGAGACATGGCTTGGTACAGATGCTCCAGTTGCTCTCAACGAGGCTTGCCCACCGAATTTTAACTTTTTATTTTCTACAAGGGATGGCAAAAGAGGAGGCGGGACTGCATCAATTTTTATTAATACTCTTTTATCAAAGGAGATCATTTTTAGCAGCTATTTATCGTTTGAACACCATGCCTTTGTTTTTAGCAGTCCCCCTATTCTCTGCATTACCGTCTATAGACCTCCCCATCATTCCACTTCTTTTATTACAGAATTTTCAGAATTCTTATCCATTTTATATTCCAGTTATAACAGGATATTAATAACTGGCGATTTTAATATACACATGGACAACATCTCGGACCCACTATCCAGAGATTTTTCAAACCTTTTAAACTGCTTGGATTTTAAACAGCACGTCTTGCAGCCAACTCACAACAGAGGACACACCCTGGATTTGGTTATAACCTATGGCTTGTCTGCTGGTGTGTCCTCTGTTGTTGACTTGGCAGTGTCAGACCACTACTGTGTCTATTTTAACATCGCCAGTTTTAACCATCTAGCAGTCCCGGTCAGAACAGTGAAGAAACGCTACCTATCTTCTGAGGTGGCAGCAAATTTTATCGAGATCTTAAAAAACACTCCTGCTGACATTTTACCTGCACCCTGTGATCTTATTGTTGACAATTTTAACCTACATCTTAAATCATCATTAGATTCAGTAGCTCCACTTTTAATTAAAACAACAAAAACAAAGACTGTACCCCCGTGGAGAAACAATGCTATCAAAATATCAAAGAGAAAATGCAGGAGTGCAGAGAGGAGGTGGAGAAAAAGTAAACTTACAGTACACTATGAAATTTTATGCGAACAACTGAAATCTTACAATAAAACAGTAAAACTGGCAAGATCTTCCTATTTCTCAAACCTCATTACAGTCAATAAAAACAACCCCAGGGTTCTCTTCTCCACCTTTGAACTTTTAACTAGTTCTGATTTTAATAAGTCCCCACAGAGACCAACAGATGCTCTCTGTGAGGACTTTGCAGACCACTTCAGAAGTAAAATCGATGACATAAGATCCAGTCTTTTAGCCCGTCAAAACACAAGTTTTAATAAACCCGGACAATCATATTTACATGAGGAAACACTGGAAAGTTTTGCCCTGGTTGATGCAAGGACACTTGTTCGAGTTTTCTCCCAGGTAAACCCAACAACCTGCCTTTTGGATCCAATTCCCACATTTCTTTTTAAGACATTTTATGGATTTTTTGAAGAACAAATTTTAAATATAGTCAATTGCTCTCTTCAGACAGGCGTCTTCCCAGCTGCCTTTAAAACGGCGGTGGTGAAGCCCCTTCTGAAGAAGAGCGGTTCTGACCCGAGCGTTTTTAATAACTACAGACCCGTATCCAACTTACCGTTTTTAAGTAAGATTTTAGAAAAACTGGTTTTCATCCAGTTGAATCATTTTTTAAATACAAATAATATTTTGGAGAAATATCAATCTGGTTTTAGGATGAACCACAGTACGGAGACTGCTCTTTTAAGGATCTTAAATGATATTAGGTGCACTGCAGACGTGAGAAAACTCACAGTCTTGGTGCTACTGGATCTAAGCGCTGCTTTTGATACAGTAGATCACCAAATTTTATTAAATAGACTTAAAAATCTAGTGGGCATCTCTGGTACTGTTTTTGACTGGTTTTATTCCTATCTCACAGACCGATATTTCTTTGTAAGTATGGATACTTGTTCCTCTAAAACTCATGAAATTAAATGTGGGGTTCCTCAAGGTTCGATTTTAGGCCCCTTACTTTTTAATCTTTATATGCTTCCCCTCGGGGATGTCATCAGGGGACACGGCATCAGCTTTCACAGCTATGCTGATGACACGCAGCTGTATATTGCCGTGTCTCCTGATGACACAGGACCCATTGATACCCTTTTAAATTGCATTTTAGATATCAAGTCATGGATGGCAGATAATTTCCTACAGCTCAATGAGGACAAGACTGAGGTCTTAGTTATCGGTCCCGAAGGTCAGAGAGAGAAGCTTTTACCAAAACTACACATTTTTAATCCCTCACACTGTGTGAAGAACCTTGGCGTCATTTTTGACTCTGAGCTCAGTTTTATTCCTCATATTAAAAATGTAACCAAGATTGGTTTTTATCACCTTAAGAATATCGCCAGAGTCCGCCCGTTTCTCTCTCAGGCTAACACGGAAGTGCTGATGCATGCCTTTATTTCCTGTCGTTTAGATTACTGTAATGCCCTGCTCTCTGGCCTCCCGAAAAAGAGCATTTCACCACTGCAACTACTGCAGAATTCAGCCGCTCGGGTGCTGACGAGAACCAGAGGGCGGGAGCACATTACGCCAGTTTTGAAATTGCTGCATTGGCTCCCTGTGTGTTTCAGGATCGATTTTAAAGTACTTTTATTAGTTTATAAATGTGTTAATGGTCTTGGGCCATCTTATTTATCTGATTTGCTTTTATCATACCAGCCCTCGCGGATCCTGAGGTCCTCTGGCGCCGGCCTTTTATTTATTCCAAGGGTGAGGACCAAAATGCATGGCGAGGCTGCATTCAGCCATTTTGGTCCTCACCTTTGGAATAGCCTGCCAGAGGATGTCAGGTCTGCAGAGACTGTTGATATTTTTAAGAGGAAGCTCAAGACACACCTTTTTAGTTTGGCTTTCAACAACTTTTAAATAATTTATCTTTTCTTTTGATTGAAGATAATTCTATGTTTTGCTTTGAATGTTTTAAAGCACTTTGAGTTGCATTTTTATGTATGAAAAGTGCTATATAAATAAAATGTGATTGATTGATTGATTGATAATAGTTTCAGGCTTTTGGAGCTCAGATGCCTGTAATACCACACAGGCCCGGATTTCTTTCTTCTTGCCTGCTATGTCTGTCTATTGTCTTTTTCAGTACATCAGAAGAAGAGCCAAAGCGTGAGGGTAATAAAAAGGCCTACAATCCTCCTCTGGGCCTGGCAAACTGTTGAAGCAAAGAAGGTGTATTGCTCTAAGTCTGGGAATGATCAAAAACAAAAGAAATCTGGTGGCCGTCGAGGGAACAAGCTCCTGCGAGAGAGCTGCAGAAAGGAGGGAAGGAGGAGTGCCACACTTAGACGAGCTTCATGTTGGGAGCGGAACAGAACGAGGTGCTACAGGCAGGCTGGCAAGCAGACATGCTCCAAATTTGGATTTGGGTGGAAAGATGGGTTACTTCTGCACCATTTTATGTCAGAAAACAATGTAGGAGAGTGCAGGTGTTTTTCTATGATTGGCGAATTGTTGACTTTAGTGCAGTAGAGATAATCAATGTTTTTTTTTTTTTATAGCCCAGCTACAAACTGAGCTTTGTAAAAGCCTGTGCACAAATTAGGGGCTTACATACATGCACATACTCATGTATGCACATTCACTAGTCTGCCGGCTGATTCCTGAAAACACTGGAAAGAAACGATTACAAAGCGATGGTTTAATCCAGTTGTCAATCCCACACCTCATTAGCAAACATATGGGGTGTTTCAGAGCTAGCTAGGAAAATTGTAGACTGGGAATGCAGAAGAATTGAGTTGATAATGGGGAATAATCAACCGTCAGTTGGAGTCAGGGAAACGGAAGAGTACGGAAAAAAAGGTTGGCCATATAAAATTGTGTGAGGAAGAATAAAACAAAAAGAGTGATAGTGGAGAGAAAGAATTGAGAATGAGCCTTACTCTTCTGCCTGGGGGGGCTCTGTGGATAGTTTCTACCTAGATTTCATTTGCAGCAGTCGTAACAAATGCAGAAGCAGCGAGCACTTGCCATGTCAGTCACGTCTCATACCACCAAACCTACTTGTAATTCCCTGATTAATTAAGAACAGAGATTTGCTAATTTAATTGTAGGTGCAAGGCGTTTTTTTTTTCTCCTTGCTTTCTTCTGCCGCTTGCATGCTCTCATCCTCTTGGCGGGCTAATTTGCCCTGCAGCTTTGAGGGGTGGAAATGAAAGGTATAGCAGAGGAAACCTTCAGATGGTTTATTAAGAATTGATTCCGCAAAGAGACGGAGCAAAGTGCCTCCCAGCCAGAGATTCTGGGCGAAAAAGGAAAAATTATGAGATGAGGAAGGCGCTTGAGCTCAAAGAGATTGTTGTGATACCACACGAGTTTCGTTAGAGTGCATTTCAGGATCATTGCTGGGCACCAGTTCCGAATAAAACACATCTTCCAGTCTGGTGCAATCAGTTGTGCTCGTTTCTGTGCCCACAGTTGTAACTGAGTGAGCTACCTGTTAGCATTGTCTTGTAGTTTCTGTCAGAGCTGGGCATTTAACTAAAATTCGCAGTCTGTTTATCTAGTGTTGCGCGGGATACCGGTACCAGTGCCCTCCCGTGATTTTTTTTTGGCAGGAGAGCAAGGTAGGTAGGCGTCAGTGATACGCGGTGAGGTTCATGACTATGTTAGGCAGTAACTCCTCTGGAGTCAGGATGTAAAGTGATGAACACAAAATAGAAGATGAGACGTTATTTCAATTTTGACATTATTTGAAACTTTAATTTTCAAATCATTTAATCATGCTACAATAAATCCCACACTGTTCAAGATGTTATAACATGAAAAACAAAATAATAATTAATACAAGGTCAAGTTAGCGCTTTCTTTTTTGGCTGAGTAGGAAGGCTAAATAAATCCCAGGCATTCATGAAATATACCAAACAGAGTATTGAACGTCGGCATGTGCAGTACATGTGTGATCAAACATGTATATTGGCGATATAAAGTGAAACAGTACTGTTTCCTGTGAGAAGGCACACGGCAATGACTGCCTGCATCAATTAATATGTGCGTAGTCCCTTGAGGCACTAGTACACTATGACTCTTGCAGCCGCCCTCCACTTCTCCCCCATGTATTTGAACAGGAAATATGCAAATTCAGCTATTTTAATTATGAAACCATGGACAGTGGATTGAAAAAGAAAATCAATATAAAGCACGGACGAAGTAAAATGGGTAATTTAATGTAATCATTATTAGGTTGGTGTTTTTCCTACTCTTCACATGCAGGGTTTGCCTTCCCTGACTGCACGTCCCTGGTAGGTGTGGTATACTTGAACTGTCCTGGTGGGATTGGGCCCTTAACCATTTGTTTATCAAACAAATCCAGGAAATAAATGATAGGGACATTTGAAAATAAGTGTATGAAAATATTGAATAATTATATAATTACCTTAAAAGCGTACCACCAGCTTTGCTTCTATAAGTGTGGCTAATTGAACACCCCCCTCATTTACAGATGAGCCAACACCAGTGTGATGGGCTCTCATTGACTCCGTAGCAAGTTTCCTATCCCAATGTTGGCTCTTGTCGGTGGAAGCTGTTGACATTGTTGACTGCCATTTCCATCTTCATAAGTTGATTGGCCACTGCTGCGTTCTATTTCATCTCATTACAGAAGCGTGGAAATTCTCATTATCCCTTCACTTAATGCATGCGCACATTATTCAGTTGGAGCAAATTTAATGACTGCAGTCCAACTTCCTGTTGTGTTTTAAGGAAATGGGTTTGATTTTGTTTTTGGGATTGTCTTCATACATTGTGGTCTGTACTTGTTAGTAGACCGGGCACATGATTGCCCAGATAATGTGAAGCAAGCATTGCAGAAAAACAAACTAACAAACAAAAGGGCAACAACTTAATACTGTGTATTGCTTTTGCATCACTACACAGGCAATGTGAATGCATTAAAATTAGGCAGTCACATCGGTATGGCTTCCTATGTTCTCATTCTCCAAACATATATTATGAAACGGGGGTGGGGCTAGTTAATCATGTTCAATTTAATTGCGCAGTGGTATCGTTGTGATTTTACTGTGCAAATGACAAATAAACATCTTGAATCTTAAATAAAAACTATAAACACAAATAGGGGCGGTGCTAGCTTGAATGTTGCCCTGTACAAGGTTTCTCGATAGCGCCCCTATGTGTGCGATTTTGTGATATTAAAAGTTACATTTGAGCAGCTTTTAATGTTTTCACATGGTCAACTCTACAAAACAGTGACACAAGTTGAGTCCGGCCATGTTTTAACATAAATTCCTTGATGTCAGTCGCACATGATGAATAAGTTGTACTTGGTATGTCATTGCTTGGATGTCTAGTTCTTTATGTCAGCAGAGGAATAATTTGTCCCACAGAGGCAGACTAATGAATGAGGTGTCCTGTTTGTTGGCTCATATTAACTTTGGTAGGCGTTTCTTTCATTTGATTAGCTCCATGCTCTGTCTTGACAAATTGGGCTGTCCTTCCCTCGCAGCCAGAACACTAATCTATGCCCAGAAAAAAAAAAAAAAAGAAAATCATTGCGTGTGATCAAGCAGGCAGCTCTGCATGTTTGCACTGAGTGTTGTGTGTCTGTGTTTTTGTGATTGTATTTTAAGACAGATTGCTAGATGAATAGATGGCGAGTAGTCTGGAAATATATTGTGAAGCTGGTTGGGAGCAATGCTCCTTTAAGAGTTTCGTAAATGTTTCAAACAGGGGATACACAAATACAAACATTAGGGCCAGAAATATTTTTTTTCAAGGGGTCAATTTATTGAGGTCGGTTAGGCCACATGTGATGATACTGTAATATTCAAAACAAAGTAGCATTTTCATTCAAAACAACAACAAAATAAATAAAAAGGCATTTTCTATTAATTCAAATTAAGAGTTGAAGAAGAAAAAATGACCCCGGTTATAAATCCAAAACCAATATATCAGGAGGGGATTTAGCACACATTTCTTTTTAAATATAAACACAAATAAACCAAAAAGAAGTAAACTTTTGTTCCTTCCATCTTTTTAAAGGGTTTCATATTTCAAGTGTGTGCCAGTGCAGCTTTTCACTGTCCAATTTACTTTTAGCAGTCAACCTGGAGCATGTCATTTTCATGCAATCACAATCTGTTTTCATCCTGGCGTGTCACAATTCGACAATGAGACATGTTATTTTTACCGGTATGTTACTCTCTGGTAATTTCAATATTTATACACTATTACATACAATTTAATTATGTAACTGTAGCATAATTGCATGATTTCCTACCACAGACCAACATGCAACGCCATAATCTTCTATACCCTGTTATTCCTGTTTAGATTAGATTTAATTTTAATTCAATTTCCCCCAATACTGCCAATACTGCTTGTATATATTTTGTTTTGCACTCTGGGGGTCGTTCCTATATTTATTAATACAATTGTTTAGTTAAAGTTGGTTAGTAGCTAGTTGAGTTTAATACTGCTGCTGTGACAATCCAATTTCCTGTCATGATAATGAATGTTTGTTTGTTTTTTTTGCCGCCAGGTTTCAAGATAATCATGTGTCCTTTAAAAATTGCTCCAGGATCATTTCTGCCAAGCTATTTTAAGTGGCTGCTGGCAATGGTAGCCACATTCATTGATTCATTCATTCTGGCCTCAATGAAGTTGCCATGACTTATAGTCCTCAATATTTCTTGAGTTGGCAGATTCATGGTATTATTTGCACTGTGTATTTCCTGCTTTCTCTGTGGCCAAAGTATTTGTGACACTTCTTTCTAAGTCAAGGCAATTAATGTGCTTCACTGCCTTGATCGGAGCCAATGAACCAGAACTTGTTGTATCTCCCTACATGGACGTCAAGGATTGTGTGAAGTCCTGGACAACATCGCAGCTAGTGTTAAACTAGTCTCGCTGTCCCTCACTACAAGATTTCTATATCATTTCTCTACCTTTGTCTCTCAATTAGTTTGTTCGTGTCATGCTTGATGCTTCCCATCGCATGTAGTTGTACACATCAAATCTTTTGTCCAAGATCAGAAATGCTCTCTTTTTGTGCTAGAGCATCTAAATGCTTTTTTTTTTTTTTTTTTTAGTTCACTCAGACCATTTATAGCATTTGAATCCCGAGTTGTCTTGACAAATTTGCATGATCAGCAGGGACTGAGAGAAGACAGCCAGTATACTTTTATTGTAATTGGCCAATATGACCTCCGGCTTATTCTCCCTCCTAATATTTGGGTGTTTGCCAAGTGCGCTTGCATGTGTGTGTGTGTTGTTGTTTTTGAATGGTGGGTTAATGCCAGTGGAGCCACTGACATTTAGACTCAAAGGCTAATGGGATACCTGAGTCTTCTGTGCACTTGCTGAATTGTTTTTTCGGGGGCTTCTAATAACAACAATAACAAGTTCAAGTTCCTCTTCTAAACTATCTGACGTTTGAATGCAAAGACTTTCCAAATTTGCCTTTATGCATTCATTTCCCGTGTCTGAGTGATCCCAGTTGGAGCCATTATGTTGACTGTCACTCTGGTGGCTACTGCTGAAGACTGAACTCATGTCACATTAAGAAAGGGTCATGGGGAGGCCACTAAAATAGAATCACATTGTCTCCACTATTGAAGACATATATGAAGTCCTGCCCTCACCGTTGCGAAGCAAGGCCTTCTTCAGACCAGCCATTCATTTTGTCTAAAGGCTCATTTATTCCTTCCCAAGGCTATGTTGTGAAAAACATAGCAAGTGATGATAGTAAGACCCGGTGGGTTACGAGACTGCAACGATCTTTCATCTCCTGTGAGAAGTCTTGCTTTGACCTGTTCTTCGACCCTGAGGGCCAGTGCTGCCTATTGGAGCCAGAATACTTGTTTGACATTGCTCAAAGGCACTACCAACCATGTAAATTCATGGATCAGCATTTCCCATCGTCTAGGATAACACATACAGCAAAACATAACAGTGGGTACCTCTGTATGATAGGCATTTAGGATACATTGGTGCTCAATAATTGGCACAGAACATGCTGCTATGAATGTACGGTAGGTTATCTACGCCAAGTGATCAGTAGTATTTCTGTGAGTGCTATTTCA
The DNA here is from genome assembly GCF_054856515.1 of Filicampus tigris. Lineage (NCBI taxonomy): Eukaryota > Metazoa > Chordata > Actinopteri > Syngnathiformes > Syngnathidae > Filicampus > Filicampus tigris. Next base: position 17,187,855 of record NC_141217.1, read on the forward strand.
ACTTTATTGTCTTGATTGTGGAGTACCCATCTTATAAGTTGTTGATTTTCCCCTTATGGTGGAAGCCAGTCCACCCAACAATATGTTTACTCTTTTTCCTAAAATGTGATAATGATAAGTATAAAATGCATTTTCTAAGATCCGGTCATTGTTATAACATATGACAGAGCAAGGTTCGTTTGCTCGTCTCATTTTAATTAGTAGATGCACAGCAATAACAAATTAGACCTCACATTTACAACCTTAGAAATAATATTTGACTACGATCCTTTCATGTGACGAGGCAAAATGTCAGATTGAAGAGAGTAATCTACAGTGGGAGATTGACATCTCCAAAAAGAATGTACAGCAAGTTTTAAGGTTCGATATTTCGTAACAGGAACAAAGTAGGACTGTAATGATACAGTATAGAAACCGAAAATCACGACGCACTAAAACATGAACCTGCGTCATATTTGGAATAGCAAAACTGCGACACACCGTTTGTGCCTCCAATCAGATGCTGCCATATGTTTACCAAACGTAATAACTATGAGTAACATTTACTAATGTATTTGCCACATTAGTAAAAGTAGCTAGTTACAAATAGGCAAAAACAATCATGAGGGATAGATAGATAGATAGATAGATAGATAGATAGATAGATAGATAGATAGAAAGACTCTTTTCACTGATCAGAGAGCGTTGGGTGTGAGTTTGAAATCATTCATTCTTTCACCTGAGAGACCCTTATTTTTTCCTTTCTGTCTTTCTCCGTATATGTGAAGAGCCTCTGGTTATTGTGCAACATCTCAACTTTCAGAGATATATCTGTCAATCATGCACATCGATAATAGCACCGTTGGTCATCAGGCTAGCCAGTCTACTTCAAAGGATCCGTTGTTTAGAATGCTAAAAACAACTATCAGATTAATGCAGCCTATTGGATAAGGTCTACAACCAAATGAATTGTTGAAGTATCTTCTTTTTCCACCATCAAACAGGATCCTGAATGGCAATGAGTGAAACTACCATCTGTTCATATCAGAGCACCTAATCTGTGATCCAGTTTGACTCTGGCATGTTGAGATGCGCCCCAGATAGAGCATAAAGCATCAGTGTAACCCAGACATGCAACATGTCTCCCAGGCATGTACACAGACGGCGTGAAGCCTCTTTCTCGTTTCTTTTCAGCACTTTGTCTTCCAGTTTAAGGATCACACTGGATAAGGTGAAAAACTAGATGATGCAACTGTCTGTCAAAAAACAATGATTTGCATTAATTGCGCATGAGGGAATCCTAATCATAGTATATGTGTATATGATTCAATACACATTGCATTTTATTCTATTATATGACATAATCAGTGCTGCATTGCACAAAAAATTACAAGCAGCGCAAGACTAAGCATCAGGGGTGCTGTGAAATCACCGTTCTTGAAAACCTTTGCCGCATGGAAAATCTAATAAAAATATTCAGATAAACATTCTCGTACTAAGCCAATATGATCACATCCACAAGTTAAAAAAAACTTATTTTAGATTTTCCAATCTTGACTTTTCAGTCAAACTACACACAACTTGAGATTTGCACCATTGCCCCAGGGATTTCTTGAGTAATTAAGTAAAGTGCTGTAGGCAATCATTACTATTCTGTTCACATGTTCCACATACAGTGCCAGTCAAAAGCTTGGAGAGAGTTTATAATGCTACTGAATGAGAAGAATAACAATTTGACAACATCAACTGCCATAATAAATCAAACAAAATGCATAAAAGGCAACAGTCGGGTGAATTTTCATCCACCATAAAGTTTCAGGGAAATGTATGTAAAGCCTTCCAGGTCATAAAAGCTGATCCGATCTTCTAACAGTAGACAAAATGTCTGCTTAAAGCAATACAACACAAACGATCGGTGTTGTTTTCGCTCATGATGACAGAATTATTTCGTTAACACCCCTTTTTTTTCATGACGATAACGAGACGATGACAAGCTAAACGTGGCTCTTTGATGACTAAAATATGATTTGAGTTTTTGTTCCCGACGACACAAGACTGGACGAAATTGTTAGCGTGTGGTCTGTCAGACGTTCAAAATGTATGACCGGAACCGTTCGGATTTTAGAAAGTTTTTGATTCCTCGTTAGCCACGGGGAAGAAGCACGAACAAAGTAGGACGGATAAAAAAATGTGTACACACGGCGCACAACCCCTCCTGCCACTGACGCTGTGTCGTAAGTGCTTACTTGCTTACTTGATTTCTCTGTAAACCAAACAAGCTTTGCAACATTTTTTACCTGCAAGATTGTTTTACATGAGCATTTAACTTCCACAGAAATAAGATTTGTATTGTATTTTTTTTAATGGAAAAATACTGTGTGCAGCCATAAAAAAAATAAACATTCAAGAAAATGTGGTTGTATTGTGTACTCTTTCAGAACTGGGTATGTGGATGTGTTCACGGTTAACCAATCATATTCAAACACCTGATAGCTGGGAATCAGCATGCACATGAAATGTGAAAATCTGAACATGCGATTGGGAAATTTCTGAGTGAGTTTTTGCAAAATGTAGTTGTGGGCTCAGATGGTTGCCTTTGTAAGAAAAGTCTTCCGTCTTGTCTCCCTTGGCCATATCCCATCCATATGAAAAAAACATTGTTTAAGTATGCTAAACAGCCAGTACTTTACTAAAATTCCTGCAGCTCCTTCAATGTTGCAATCTTTTTTGTGCATTCATAATTTTTGGAGGGATGTCCAGTCCTTGGTAAGGTTACTGTTACCGTAATTTTTGTCTTGCCTCTGTTTCGTAGTATATTTCAGGCCTTGGAAATCTTTTTTACCCTTCTTATGACTAATACCTTTGAACAATGTGCTCCCTCTGCCCCTGTGGAAGCTCTCCGCGCACCCTCTGGCTTCAAAGCCAGTGTCCTTACAAATAAGTCACTACTGTCCCTATTTTCACGTTTTGCAATGTATGAATGTGCACAGTGTCTTTGATATCTTTTTGTCACATGGAAAAGACGAAGAAGAAATTATAATCTTTATTTGACATATACACACATGTAGCCTACGTGAAATATGACACATCACAGGAGTGGACACAGCACGCACACTGGAGCAGTGGCTAGTTAAAGTGGAAGTCAACCCAACATTTTTCAATAATATGTTCTATGCAAGCCCACTAGTTGAAACAAGGCATTCTGATTAATATTTCATTTGTGGAATATGGGTTAAGCTGCAAAATCCACCTGTTTTTAGCCATCTCAGGGGCGGCCATTTTGTCACTTCTGTCGACTGAAAATGACATCACAAATGGTCAGGGCTCAGGTAACAACCAATCACAGCACACCTGTTTTCTGAAGCTGAGCCATGATCGGTCATTATCTCAGCCCTGAGCTACTGTGATGTCGTTTTCAGTCGACAGAAGTCACAAAACGGCCGCCCCCTGAGATGGCTAAAAACGGGCGGATTTTGCAGCTTAACTCATATTCCACAAACACAATATTAATCAGAATGCCGTGTTTCGACTAGTGGAGACTCAAAGAACTTCTTGAAAAAAAAATGATGAATGAATGAATTGTTATTAGTGTTTTTTTAGGAATTTTTAAGGTTTAATTGACCCCCCACCCCCCACCCCCTATTTCATTGGCACTCAATTATACAAATTTTCCCTATTTGCGGACCAACTATCCATTTTCTATACCACTTATTCTCATTAGGTAATAGTAAGTCCTCGTGTGTAACTGGAGGCTATCTCATCTGTGTTCAGGGTACATGCTGGACCGGTTGCCAGTCAAACACAGTTTCAGCCGAACTGAATTGACAAATTCAGGCAGCATAGGCAAAATCACAGCCAAGCTGTAATAGTCCATTTCCTGAGGAAGCATCTTTATCGGTGTTCCCTCCCCCTTGCTATGAGGCAGGAAGAAAAGGTGAGGACATGAGAGAAGGTGAGAAAGGAGGCAGAAACATGTTGTGTGATTGCAGGTTGCTGCCAGCCAAAGTCTTCTGTTTTATCCCACTTATAGCAGCTGGAACTTCACTGAAAACTGTACAGAGGCAAACGTGCACGAGATGAATCTGTGCCATAGTATTGGGAATTTATTTGTTTCTGTATGGTGTTCATGCATATACATTGTTTTTAATTGGTTATTCAAGTGCACCAACATGACAGACTAACGGGTATTTTGGATGTGACGGTACTCATACGTAACGTATAAGGCGACAACGGACAGGGTCACACCTCTTAATTAATCTGCTAATGAATCATTGATTGGCTTAGACTCTTAGGGCTCAATATTCATAGACAGCGCTGGTGCGCTCAAGCGTCAAGCTCACAGCGGTGATCTGTGATCGCCGTGGCCAACTTTACATCATCCTATGTTGCGCACTTCAACCTCCTGCATGGACTCCAGCAAATCCGATTCTGCTTCCACAATGTCAAGGACTGCGCATCCCTCATGCACCAATTTTAAAGGGAATGAGAGGATTGAATGAGTATTCTATTGACTGTGAATCAAGTCAACTGTCAAGTGTATGTGTAAGGGCTAAAGTGGTTTTACAAAGTATGTATTTGAAAGCCCTTTGGTGCAAATCGAGATACTAATTACGAACATTGTCTTTGTTGTTTCAGCCTCGCAGTACATGTTATGTGAGTTTTACATGTACTAGAGACAGAAAATGTCATTACATTAAAAAGTAAAAATCATCTCGAAGAGCAATATAATATTGTATTCAAAAGAGGTGAAACACTTAATTGATTGATCAACAACTAATCGATTAACAAATCAATCTACAATTATTTTGGTAACCTTTTGAGACCTAGTGTTATTTAAAATGGTCCACACCCTCAGAGTTCCAGCCGCTCAACAGGAGTCCAAAAGCAGACTTATTATCTTTATGTTCAATCTAAACAAAACATCTGCAAACATCTCCTCATGAGGATAAAGCAGTTCAGAAAATGGATGCATGCTTTTACTTTTAAAAAAGTAACAGGCATTTGTGCCTGTTACTGTTACTCTATTATCTGACTGACCAAACCAATAAATCAAATTATTAATTCATTTATCTCTGTGCATCTTCTACACTGTCAATTTAAAATAATGTCCTGTTTTTGAATAAAGGGAAGGAAATTGAAACGATTCATCGGCTAAATAATTGACGGATTGGTAAATTATTAGAATAATCGTTAGATGCAGCGCTAGTATTCACATATTCATAAGATTTCTGACAAATGTCACAAGCTGTTCCCTGTTGACTAAATAATTTCAGTTAAATTTGTAGGATCAAAAGGAAGAGTAGGCCAGAGAATTTATCAATATCTTTCTATCTATTTATCGCTCTTATCTCTGCCTGTCCCACACAACCAACTTTATCCCTTCTGGCCATTTGTTATATTCAGATGTGCTGCTCTGTTCTGTTCATTTCCTCACGCCTTTGTCTTTCAGTCATGGTTCCTTCCTTCTTATCTAACAGGCCCCTGGGCTTCTTTGTCTATCAGTGGGATTTCACACTTGTAATATTTCAGTCTTTCATCCCTTGCTTGCACTTTTACCTGTCACGCCTACATGCCCACTCAAACTCGGTGCTGTCCCAGATGGGATACGCTAGTTTGGATGTAAGCTGCGGTTATGCTGGACTTGTTGACATCAGCTCTACTTTGACATGGTGACTCCTGCGCTCTCCATAGACATGGCACGGCAGCCAGGATTTTTGCAGAATGCCAGAAAGACAAACAACATCCCTGTCAATATGGTTTGGAAGCAAAGATCTCTGTCAGCAAACAGCTGTCCCCTCCACAATCAGGGACAAATTCTCGAATATTGATGCCACAGGAGAAGATTCAAATCAATCAGGGTGGAAGATTTAACTGTGGTGTCATCATGAGAAGCATAGTCACATATGGGTAGAGTAGCCAAAATGTGTAAAAAAGTACTCATCCACACAATTACTCGAGTAAGAGTAGAAAAGTACTCAGTAAAATACCTTCTCAAGTACTTAGTAACTGGTGAGTAACGTCCGATTTTCAAAAAAAAATTCAAATCATAACAAGAATGTTAAATCAAATAAAACAAAATAACAAAGTATGAATCTGCAAATTCAAATATTGCTGAATAAAACTGAATAGGAAACAAATAAAATATTCATGCAATAACAAAGATTAAATACAATATAAAATAACATAAATTAAAGCAAATTCAGCCCTAAGAAACGGTCTTATACTGTTTTGCTTCCACTTGCTAAACAGCACAATAAGCATGGCCGCCTCCTGAGATGGCTAAAAGTGGGTGCATTTTCCTGCTTAAGTTATATTCCACAAACGCAATATTAATCAGAATGCTGTATTTCAAGTAATGGGCCAGCATAGAACGTAATATTCTGGGGGAAAATATGTTTGGGTTGACTTCCCACTTTAATGTGTGGGCGTGTGCGAGTGTGTGGGTGTGCAAGAGAGAGAGTTTGAGAGAGACAGAGGCTATACAATATTTATCCCTAAAGATGCCCGTTTAACAGTTACTCATGATCATTAAACAACCAAAACAACAAAAATTTACTGTACTGCATGGTGTTTGCTTTATTTTTCGATGTAACAGATAACAAATACTCAAGTAAAAGCAAAAAGTATGTCGCATTACAACCACACGGTAACTGTAACGGAGTAAACGTAGCACATTACTACTGACTCCTGAGCATAATTGATGTTTAAAGAAGGGTTCCTCTAGTGCCACCTATTGAGATGCTTTGTTGGTTCTCAGTCATCCTCTGAATGCTGGGACTGGGACGCAAAAAGAAAAGAGTGGGCCATTAATAAGAAGGGAATTGATCTGCTAAGGCCTCTGTGGGGTTTGCCTGTCTGCCGGTGATTGTAGTGTGCTCATTATCCATCTCTGCTCCAGGTAATTACTGGCTTGTTTTGATCGAAAAGCTTTCAATTAGTTGCTCATTAGCATTGTTTAATTAAACTCACCCCATGTCTTTTTTTTTTTTTTTTAAACGCGGGAGTGTTTCATCAGATGTAGTTGTTTGGAGTTTTACTCAAATTGAGTCAAAGGGTGGATAGGTGCACTGTCTGTTTATGAATGATTAGCTTTGATGTAAATTACTTACATACAGTAGCTGGTGACTTTGCATGTATATTACTTTAGACCCCATTGGGAGAATAATGGCACTAAAATTGCAAGATGTGAAAACACTCACTCATGCAGAACTGTGCTCCGAGGCAAGTGTCGGACAGTTGCAGACTGAGGAGCAGAGGAGGGAGTTTCGGCTATGAGAGGCAGTGAAAGAGTAGCAAGAACGGGAAAGAAAATGTTCAAGCCCAAAATGAATGCTTATGTGACGGCTTTAGAAAAGCCGAACTTCACAGTTGAGAAGCTGGACAATACACAGACAGCACACCCAGAAGAATTCTAAATCTCCCGGTGAAGGCTGATTCTTTGCTTTTCAAGTCTTTCCTTCACTTTCTCTTGTCTCGCACTCGGTCTCACTCTAGTCTTATCTTTTCTGTCACCTCACTTTGTTCCTGTCTTTTATATTTCTGTGTCATCTTGCATCTTTCATGCTGCCTTCCTCACGAAAGTCTCGCCTACATATTCAGTTCTTTCGCTGAGCTTTCTACTCTGCATGTAATTTTGTTCTCCCTTTGTGCCGTAGTTTACACAGTCGTTTTCCACAAGTATTTGTTTGAAAGAAACCGGGTGTGAATGCCCTTAATTACATACGTGAGTCAGTTTTTCGACAATGAGATATCCGCAACCAAGCAGCTCTCGTTTTGTTTTCACGGCACGTCCTGCCGGAGTGTGACTGCAAACAAAGTATCAGTGTGTGAGAGTGGCATGAAAGGCCTCCCCAAGTGTCACAGCATGCGCCGGAGCTGACTCTTGAGAGCCGAGAATCAGGACTCGACTCAGAAGTCGCAGTGAACAGTGACTAGCTTACTGAGCATGGAAGCGAAACCTGACCATGAGCGGGAATGACGAGCTCTGTTTCGGCACCATTTGATATTCACGTTATTATTATTATTATACATAAGCATTATAACCAATTGAGCCACATACAAAAAGAAGAAGAAATTGATGGGATTTTTTTTTTTTTTTTTTTTTTGTGCTTTTAAAGTTGAAGTCAACCCAAACATATTTTTTTCAAGAATGTTCTATGCAGGCCCACTAGTTGAAACAAGGCTATACGATTAATATGAAATATGAGTTAAGCAGTAAAATCCTCCCGTTATTAGCTAGTTCAGGGGGCGGCCATTTTGTCATTTCTGTCGACTGAACATTACATCACAGTTGCACAGGGCTCAGGCAGTGGCCAGCCACAGCTCATCTGTTTCTGAAGCTGAGCCATGGTTGGTCGTTATGAAGCCTGAGCAACTGTGATGTCAATTTAAGTCGACAGAAGTGACAAAATGGCCGCCCCCTGAGATGGCTAAAAATGGGTAGATTTTGCTGCTAAACTCATACTCCATAAACGCAATATTAATCAGAATGCCTCGTTTCAACTAGTGGAGGCTCAAAGAAAATATTCTTTAAAAAAAAAAAAACTTCCACTTTAACCCATCCTTGAGGAGCAGTGGAGATCCATTGTGGAGTTGGGTCAGTATCTTTTCCATGGGAATAGCTTGAAATTGTTAAAACACACAGTATATTTTTGATTTGAAGAGAAACCCGAGTACTCTGTATAGATGTAAGCATGCATTTGAAATGCATGTCAAGTGTTTGAAATTTTGATTAAGACACCCAGACTATTTGAATGGGCGCCAAATTCTGCTCGCATGTATACACGTCCATCAATCAAACATCAGACCTGGCTCCAGGATGTATTGTACATCTGGTATGTCTGGAAAAAAAAGGAGATGCAAATAATGATCCAATATATGCATAACAAGATTATTTGTTTTTACTTCCAGAATAGTTAAATCATTATTTCCATCAATTTACCTCTGACTGTCAACAGACACAGGCTCCTAAAAGTAGCTGCCACGAACAAAGCGCGGCAGTGTAGCTTCTGTTGCTTCAGGGGAACATACATTCATACACGCTAGTAATACACTGAATTATCTTGCATTATGCCCCTTCACCTTAGCTCAGAGATACCCATGATCCCCCAAGCAATAGCTGCCTGTCTCCCCCATTCTTGTGGATACCTGGGATTGATTTATATTAAGCTTCCGTACCCTCAGAGGCGAATATAAATCTTGCAATTCCATCACTCATTAATCACCATTCCTCAGATGTGGTTCCGTAGCACAGTTTGTCATCACATGGTAAAGGGGCAGGGATCCTCCAGCCCAGTAAATGGTCCCACCACATGGCACAGGGAATCTGCTGTGATGATTCCAAATTGAAAGACCCTTTGAGCCTTTGGGAGTATGGGGGAAGTTAGAACCAACCTACAAAAGGCATTGGAAATAAGTGAGCTGTAAAAAAAAAAATACAAAAAGAAAAGAAAGGAAATAATTTCCAGCAGGTTCATGTGTCTTCAAACATTCCCGCATGTGCTCACAGCCACCAAAACACGAGCACATGCCAAGTTGCCAATGTGCTCCCATGCGCACACCCTGTGAGTATACCCCGCACATCTGTTGCCTCTAATAGAGAGCCAAACATTCACTGTGACAGTTTTAGCCAACGCAGAGCGACGGAGAGGGAAGAACATCAAGCAAATACAGGAATGGGGGACAAGGAAAATCAGTGACTTTAACTACACACACTCTATGCTTTGTGAGAATAAGTCAATATGTTCCCAATCCTCACGTTGCCTGGCACCTTGGTCTTCTCTAAAGAGCAGATCGCAAATCAATCAACGCACTGGTGCATTGTGCTAATTCCATTTCAAGAAATGACAGCCCGGGTGCCCTAAAGTTGCTGCAGGCAAAGCAGCAGGGGATGCACGGGAACTTACAGGGGTCAGGGTGAGGCGTTCACCCAGCAGTTCCTCCTGAAAGGAGAATGAGAAATAAGCCAACTCAATAGTTAACATACAGTGCTTCTCATTTCAACTCTTACCTTCACATCTGCAATACTCATCATTTTCTTCCCCCTCTCCCGCAATATGGTCAACATTGGCCGGACTTGGAAACCACAGCTTGTGGTTCTTCCTCCACACGTTGGCCACATGTGTGCGTGTGTATGTGTGTGTTTGCAGGTCAAGTGATGAAGCAGGTTCAGGCTCCGTCTTGCGCCATCAGCAGAGCTTTATTGACTATGGCAGAGATGCTTCTCAGCGATTTCTCTAACATAAAGCGTTAAGATGGCCGTGCTCTCGACTTGGGCTAATCCTATTACACCAGAGTGCAGCTCTTAGTGGGCTCCAACTTCACTTTTATTGGAAATCCTTTGCTGTTATAAAACCTTTTAGCCTTTGGCTGGACTATTGCACTCATAATTCTAACTCCCGGCCTTTGGGCAATTCCCTCATGTTTGTGTTATTGCAACATTACTTATCGACATTTGTTTACGGCCAGATTCTCATAATTGTGATAATGCTTGTTTAAATCACCTACAAGTTTCTAGCTGAGGCCGGAAATCTGCGTGTGTGTGTGTGTGTGTGTGTGTGTGTGTGTGTGTGTGTGTGTGTGTGTGTGTGTGTGTGTGATGTACAGTGGCTTTATAGCTCTACATTTTCATTTCATTATTGCCAGCAGTCAGACTGAAACAACTGAAAGCCAGACAGAAAAAGTGAGGAAACAACCTGGGCTGGCTGTACTGCTCGTAATTTCCTCTTGAGCTGATCTCTAAATGGTTGTGCTTTGTCACTGCCACTACACCACCGAATAAATTCACTCTTTCACCTCCTCGTGCCTCCTCCCCCTTGCTCCCTAATTCATCTCATTTCCGCTTCGTGGTTGGTTCAATCCCCACCTCTTTTCAGCGCAGACTGCTCCGTATTCCAGGGCCGTTGTGTCGCCGGTGGAGAGTGATTGTGCCAGTGGCAGTGAGGTCAATTGGAAGAAATTGCGTCGCAGCCACCGTGGAGCTGAGGCGAGAAGTAACAAACTGGATACTAGCCCAATCCTTGTAGGCTGGGGTGTTTACACTACCCAGACCCCTCCCCATAAAACCCTACAAGGCCACTGCCCACAACTCACAAATAAATGCGCTGGTTTCCTCAATTTGGGCAGCAATGTCACTGGAAAACGCTGAGCTATGTGGTTTATCGAGTGTTGAATTTCTCAGCCCTGTGATATTTCAGCATATCCAGCATCATTGTAGGAGCTAGTGTGCAGCTTCAAAGTGGTGTGAATTCATCTAGAGTCAAGAACAATGTTTTTTTGAAGGACTGTGACATTGCTATTTTAATCCTACTCGGCCAAATTGCTGTATCATTTTATAATCTACTGCTGCCACACCAGTGTCCTAATTCAGTATTACAAATAATACATGCTCCACTGTACTAGTTATTGGGCTTGAGTGTACATGTAAATATGTAAATGTAACGCGGCCATTATTAAATCCATTCAATAAATACAGATTAGTGGCAAACAACAATGTGTCACGCCAGTCAATTAATAACCATCAAGGAAAATAAACATCTTTCCTCTGACCCAAGGGACCTCAGGCATCATAAAATTTGGTTAATAACGGTTTGGTACATGCTGTGATGTAAATAACTAATCCCTAAGAGAAAATTACAAAAACTGTAATGAAAAAGAGATATTTATTGGTTTGATTCAAACTTCTATAGCTTGGCCACCTTGTAAGGGTGCAACAAAAAACGGTTATAACCGGAAAAACGTTTTTTGATTTAAATGGTGCAAGTGCATCGAATCGAACTGAATCCACTTAATGAATTCCATTCGACTTTGAAATGTATCGACATACGTATCGAAACATCTTTTATTGGAGGGACATATCTTAGAACATATCTTTACAGTACTGACAAATTCATTCAAATGTGTGTAAAATAACAACAAAAAAGTCATTGCATCATACACTATCGAACTGAGCCATACTGTATCGAATCAAATCGTAATATCACTGAGTCGAACCGAACCGAATCGCTCCACTTTTAAATCGAACACTCCTTCAATCATTTTTCATCTAACACATTGAAAAACCGTATCGAATTGTCTTTTGTGGAGGGATGCACACCCCTACCACATTGTGTCAGATATCATTCCAAATCATCAGGATTCTTGACAAATGATTTGCTTAGATTTTGGAAAAGTACAACTCTAAAAATAGCTGCCATAAACAAATGCCCTTACAAAAAAAACTCCAAGGATGAGGCAAAATCAATTTAAATCCTAAAAACAAATGAACATTTAATAGCTGGCAAGACAAACAAATAAGCCACAAGCCAGGCCTGGAAGAAGACTGAATCCAAACGCTCATCAGCTAATCAGATACTGTACCAATAGCGTCTCACTGGATAAAGAAATGACTAGGCAAATGAAAACTGATTAATGGAAGAACAGGTAAAATTTTGAAAGAAGGAAATTATTGCATCACCTATTGGCACCTATCGAATGCGTACTATTGGAAGTTGACACAAGCGAATTCTGGGAGACCGTTTGTTGTCGGGATGTGTAATTAACAATGTCTTCTGAAGATGTTGGTGTGAATATTTCATACAGACAACGCAGCTGAGCAAGAAGGCAGTGGTAAAACTACAGTCATGTGTAATTCATAATGACTGACTATTTCGTTTGTCTTCTTTCTCAACATCCTCCTCACTAGGGATGTGCGGTACGTGCGTTAGAAAATATACAATGAGACTTTGACCATGAAGCTGGAGAAGCAGACTTCATTTTTGGTCATTAAGTTTTCATCTACTGGCGAGTGCAGTACCCTACTTGTGCTTTGGCTGGAACATACTCTTAAAAGATTATTTGGGCTGTGGTTGGGTTTATGAATTTGACAGTCAATGCTTGACTTTCACCCACAGCCAGCTGGCAAGGGCAACTGACAAAGCAACAGCAAGACAGTGTTTTATTTTCCAGGTGTTGACCTCAGACTACTGTTTCTCTTTCAGTACATTTGTTCAACTCATCACTTTCTTTCCAACAACCTTCCATACTTTATCGGCATGCTCAGAGCGGCAGAAACCTACACGTGCTTTTGATTCCTGCCTTGTTTATCCTCCCACTCATCCTTTGGTTGAGAGAGGTGTGATGACATTTCTTCTGCAAAGTAGCCCGTAACCCGGCAACATCACCCAAGTCAGGAGACCGGATATTACTGTAGATGATTAGTCACCAACAACCTGCACAGACATTTGGCGGATGTAGAAAATGATGGAGGGAGTGATTTTAAGTAACACATGGCTTGATATTTGTTTTTTCCCCTTTAGCACAGATATTTTCTCATTTCCTTTCAGAATTGGTGTTAGATGTGTATTTTTTTTTTTACACATGAAATTGATTTCTCTGTTACTCAGAATCTCTCTTCGACTCTCACATTCTGACCCTCTCTCTCACACTCTTTCTTGTCTTTGTCTCCAGCCACTTGGAAGTAGTAAATACCTATTGATCTAGGCCAAGTGAGGCTTGCTTGCTAATTGCCCCTTTTCATCTGCTATCCCAAGCGTCTATGCGCTGTTGTGTTGCTCTATCTATCTATCTATCTATCTATCTATCTATCTATCTATCTATCTATCTACCCATCCTAAAATAATACAATAATTGATACAGGCGTTTCATGCGAAATTGGCTGATGGGCTAAGTTATTAAATCAATGACAGGCACCAGTTGTGCACTCACATTATGCTCACATGAGGCAAAGTCATGTTTCAATCCGCAGCCTCCCTGGTTAACCACATGTGCTTAAGACTGAACCAGCACTTAATGGAGTCTGACAATTCAGCACAAAAGATAAGCGCTTTGTGGAAGCCTGGATAGCTTTGGCGACAACTTTGGGGTGGCCAGAGAGATACAGTTGTCATTTAAAATCAGTGTGGTAAATGAGCTAAAATAACCGTTATTGCGAACAACAGCCACTGTCCACAAGATTGATATGGATGACCTTCCATTGGGGAAAACGATTTTAAGGATGAGCAGGTGACAACAAATGAACCTATGGTTTCACAGGTGTTTTATTTGCAATATGAGCGAGTGAGTCATAACTGGGTGATGTCTGCCCTGTCACCTTAATTTTTTTGCATACACTAGACAAATCTGCATGATTTGCGACCCGGTGCGTAGGTGATTTATGTAGTGAGCGAGACAATGAGTCCATGAAAATTTTTAATTCTCTGGTCTCCAGGAAAGCCTGAAATGATGCAGTCTTTATTAGATCTGTGCCATTATTGCCTCACACATTTGCTTGTCATCTGTTGTTCAAAATCCACTTTCATATGGCTCCCGCTCCCCATCCCGCTCCACTCAGCAGATTCACTGTAATATTATGAACCGTGTGTGGGCGCTTGGAGTAAATGGAAGTGACACACCACATACCCTTCTGGCTTCCCTCCAGTCACCTCAGGACAATTTCCCTACAGAGTGGCACCTCATCTGCTGCTTCCTGCATGCCACTTGGGAGAAACTGCTGCTTTTTAAAAACCAATCACAGAAAACCATGTAAATTCAGGATGAAGGCAATTAGAGCTACAAAATTTGTTATGGTTCAATGCGCAGCATCCAGTCTGTGACTTTGTGAGGATACAGTCAAGAATGTGTACACTCTTACAAACTTTTACAGGGGGTTTGTTCAATAGCCTGTGGGAAAAGTAACAGAGAAGGTCACATGATCTTGACTGGATCTTTAAAGCGGAAGTCAACCCAAACATATATTTTTTAAGAATATGTTCTATGCAGGCCCACTAGTTGAAACAAGGCATTCTGATAAATATTGCATTTGTGGAATAAGACTTAATCCACCCGTTTTTAGGTATCTCTGGGGGCGGCCATTTTGTCACTTCTGTTGACAGAAATTGACATTGAAGTTGCTCAGGGCTCAGATAACGACCAATCACAGCTCACCTGTTTTCTGAAGCTGAGCCATGATTGGTCATTCGCTGAGCCTTGAGAATTTGTGATGGCATTTTCAGTTGTGGGTTGTGTCGTGTTCTTTAATCAAACAAATGAAACGTGGTACAACTGCGAACTTGTCGGAAGCTTTTTACCTTTTTCTCAACACTCCAACTGCTTGCATGGCAACAGCGCATGTCCAATACATCACATCAGGTCCGTGACCAAAGATCTGCATCACCAACAAGATAATTCAGTGTACTGTAATTTCGTTCATACCGCAGGTTGACTTCCGCTTCAAGAGTTGAGGAGCAATATTCACTTACAGTACATATAACACAAACTTGGTATGCCTACGACATGTATTCCCATGTACTGAAAGTACTGTCATGCTGCATACAAGGGAGCCAGGCTTGCAACTTCCAGAAACACACAAAAACATGTGCACTGACTTGAATAAACAAGTACAAAGCAAAACAGAAAAATGCTTATCTGTGAATTGGATAAAAAAAATAAAAAAAAAAGATAAATCTGAAGACTCTCTCTGTTGAAAGAAGGTGGACAATCAACAGATTGTAGTGTGATGAGAAATGTGATGGAAACATAAACATTTTGTTTTACTCTAGCCTGACTTCTTTCTTAAAAGCCATTACTTTCTAAATTAAAGGTTCATTTAGAGTTGACTTCACTTACACTGATGTGTTGTGTGCTCGTGCTTGATTGTGTCTGCAAGATAGAGTCTGTGATATGTATACATACAGTATACACTCCATGGAGGCTGGTGGATGCTTTTAAGAAAGCACATGTAGATATGTTGCTTTAGTTGCCTAATGTGTCACGAAAAGTTCTCTGGATAATCCTCAACTCACAAACAAAAGAATATTTTACTACAAGTGCTTGTGTGTGTACTTAGCCCACCCGAGTTCAACAATTTAATGGATTCCAAATATTAGATTTCTCCCTCGACATTATGCAGGTTGCTCTCTGCTTGAACCCACAGCAGTCCATGAAAATGGAGGCCGTGGGAAATGTGTTTGTATGTATTGAGCCCGTTACTGTGCACCATGGTGCCTAGCTGATTACAGTTGATGTACTTCTCTTTGTCACATACTGTGCTGCATGTGTTTGCTCGACATAATGTACAGGTACATGTGTTTGGACAAGAGGCTTGTCAGTCTCGGAGTTGCCTGTTGCTAAGTTCCAAAGTGGTAAATAAAGAGATCTCTATCATGAAAACCCTTCTGCCATAAAGCGGACCGATGACCCTAGCTGTCAATCCATTCATGGCTTGCTCTCAGCACTCGTATGCCTACTCGTATTATTGCGCTTTTCCTTGATCTTCACGCTGCGTCTGCTTTTTCGGCTTCTTGTTGGCATACTCCCTGCACTCGTTGACTAAAGACAACTTTCTATGACAAGTGATTTTGTTTGGACAGCAGTAACCTGACGATTTAACTCATACTACATAACAGCACATTAGCATATTGTTTGCTTGTATTCCCTTCAGTCTAGTTTTCATGGTACACAACAGAGGGCGATTGACTCATGGCCACTTGATCTTTATACGTGGCGCAGACTTAAGATGGATGCTCGTACTCATGAAGGCGAACACTCAGGCAGGGGTCAGGACAATCAAGTTTCTATTCTGTGTTGTAGCGAGAGAAAGCATTTCACGTTAGCACAGGTTACAGAGCAATCTCTCCCCCGTACAGAAGCTGTCTCTGCTTTTTTTTTTTTTTTATTTATCCAATGTGCATTTCATCCCCCAAAAATATATAGGCTAACAAAAAGAGTAAAACAAAACATGTAAAAAAAAATCTAATAATATGAAATACACAGTGCTGTTGTAATTAAAGAAATGACACTGGGGAAATACAAAGAATTTCTAACAAAATCATAGTCACTGTTTCACATTATTAACATTTTGTTTCACATTTTGAACCCACAAAAAAAAAATATATATAAACCTCTCAACCAAGGTTTGCGAGAATAAAGGTGAGTAGATTTTGCTTTACTACTACCATATTTACAAAGGTTTATGTGCAACAGAGAACATTGGATTAACAACAAATCATAACGCACCTGTGTTGTAGCTAGAGAAAGCATGTCACGTTAGCACAGGTTACAGAGCAATCTCTCCCCTGCAGCGAGTGAGAAAGTACACAAATGAGGCAACATTTTCGACGAATCTTACATAGTTTAGCATCACTTTTACTCAACAAAATCAACTATAAAAGTTTTATACAGACTTATAGTAGGTTAAAGCCACATTTCTTTGCAGTTTCAAACGGGATAAACAACTTTTACACTCGCTATCTTAATCTTAAAACAATGGAGAGAGCATTTCAACAGGTCTTTCCCGTACAGCTGTCTCTGCTTTGCCGGGAAAGCCAGCTACGTCACGAAAGTGCCTCTGTGTGTTTCATCAACAAATGCCCCCCTTGCTAAATTGGGTTAGGCAGGCAGCGCAGAACCAACAAACATCCACAAAATGGACAATGTCGATCAATAATACGGTACACAGAAATAACCCCTAAAATGTTGAGTTTTGAGAATGTTCACAAAATTAATTTGGTAACAGAGCATTACAACTGCTCTCGTTGAGTAATGGATTTAGAATTTCTTTGGCCAATTTCTGTTAAATACCAAAGCAGAATAATAAGGAAAAGGGAGATGCTGTTAAGCAGGTGCTGCTTTACATGTTCCAAAATGATGCAGAAACCGTGATGGCATTAAAATGCAGTCATTAGACTGTTAATTGACTGTTATTAACAGCTTTAAAATGTAATTGTTAGCATGGTATGCCTTGGGGTGTCTCTCTCTTTGATTAAACACATTCTTTAGTGCTAATGCCACTTTAGTGTTTAAGAGTTTTACCCCTTCGTAGTTAGTCATTTGGTGACCTAAGGCAAACCCAATGAGGGATAACTCAGCGTCAGTTTCCTAATGATGTGCTAACAAGTTTGTTATGCTAGTTGTTAGACTGCCTCTTCCTGAATCATACATGCACAGCGATATAGAATAGTTCATTGCATGAGAAGGGAAGACGGAGTACTCCAAAAATTTGGATGTATTTAGCATATAGATTTTTTTTTTCAAAGATTGTGGTTCAAGACTTCCACAATAATAACTGCTTTGAATCAAATACAACTTTATGAATTCGTTTTCATGACATATTTGGAGTCCTGTCTACATGGCATGCTCTTCTTCTTTATCTTTGAATTTCCTCACTTGGGTAGTTATCAGAATGTTGTTTTAAAAGAAAATTGAATAGCACAGTAACCAAGCTGAGTTTTGTGAATATTCTTTGTCACGGCACACACATTTTTACCACGCGCTACAGAGACTAGATGGATGGAGTTTATAGTTTTCATGAATGGTGAAAAAAGTTGGGAAATGATTCATCTTTGTCTCACTTAATAAATAATAAAAACCTGACATCTGAACAGGAAGTGTAAACTTTTTATATCCACTGTAGACAGACAAATATAATTTGGTGAGTGTACTAATTTGGCAAGCAATTAAGGACAAACATCAATCCATTGGGTTGTTTTTGACAAAAATAAAAATAGCATGCGACTTTGTCCGAAACAGTTCATTGTAGATGTAGAACCGGTCCACGGATGCCTATGTGTCTGTGCATACTGCTGTTTCAAGCCTTTTCTCTCCCACACAATCTTTTTTTTTTCTTGTCTTTGTTGCACATCCCTGAGGGAGTCTGGAGAGAGAGCGGGTGCAAACAGGAATCGCTAATGAAATATGAAGGGATGAGGACGGCAGCATGGTTCCTGCCAAGTACCACCTGCTGTTTGACTCCACAAGGGAGGCGGGCCATTTGAGAGAGAGGACTGAATGTGTTTTGAAAGAAAGAAAAAAGTACCTTTCTAAAAACTTTTACAATAATTTCTCGAATTTTATTTATAAATGTTTCCTTTATTAAATATAACTTCACATCTCTTTTTAGGTAGCACCTCATACTTTGCTCTAAGTGGAGCAGCATGAAAATGGCTTTGAAAAATGCCAACGCTCTTACAGACTCACTCACACAGCTGTTTCTTCAGTGTTCACATTTTTGCAATCATGTGGCTGTTAATGACATTTAGATGTCACTGTTTCTGCATTATAATTTTGGTTTCAACATTGGATGTCTTTGGTCAGAATTACATTAGTTTTTGTAAAAAAATATATTCAGATAAATTTGAATAGTTAATATCACATACTGTTGGTTGTTCTGTTGTAGAATGACTCTACACAGTGGAAGTTATGAATTAAATTCATTCCATCAACCCATTTGCAACCTGAAATGCTTTCAAATCAAGATATTGGGACACTGATGGAATCTTACAGCTGTGACTGAGAGACTGCTTATTTCATATAACTTCTGGTGTGTATTATTCTCTCATAATATAAGCGCTTTGATGGATGGATTGTTCTTCTGCTCTTCCTTGTGTGCGCACGTTGGCAAAAAAACACATAGACAGCTCAATAGGCAACATGTCAATTGTAAAACAACTTTGAAATGTTTAGTGCTAACGTGATAAGCACAAAACAGCCCCTTTTACTTTTCCAACTTCATTTTTTTCTGTTCAGTGTGCATATTACTAAAGAATGTGTGTACGCATGTGTCTTTCTGTGTCTGCTTGCCAGCTCAGGACTTGGCCCAGGGAGAAAGCAAGAATGAGAGAGATAATGAAACAATAAGTCTTATCAAACCACTGCAGACTGAGTGGATCTCGCTTCAGCTTTTCCCGCTCCCCTCTGCTTCTCTTTCCCCCGACTCAGCACTCAATTCCTTGACAGATTCTTGCAGCTGCTCAGGCGCGCGTGATGCACCAGATGACGGCACCCTACTATCTACTTGTGATCCCTTATGGTGCTCTACGTTGCGAGTGCTGCTGCAGGGTTAATCTTTGATTAACGCAACTGGCATAGGGTTGCTATTGGTGGTTTGATGGGATTGTGCACAGAAACATTTGCATACAGGAGGATGGAAGTTATATCGATACTATACTTTTATTTGGCAGATTGGTGCCGGTATACTGTAATTATGGAACGTCTTTTAAAGTGTTGAAAGTCTTTCAAACTGTGGCTTGTTCTTCATTATGGACCCAGAGCTGGCCCTCATCTTAAGAGATAAATTATTCACAACATGGCCCAAATGAATAATAATCATCCAAACCCCCAGTGCACCCCTTTATCTCTCCATTCTTTTAACCCCTCCAACCCATCACGGTGAAGGCTACTGGACTGCAGCAAGTATCCAGTGTCAGAACATTGAATAAAAGCCAGTTTGGTATAAGTACACTAATGATCCAAAAGTCTTTTAATGTTGTAGCTTGAACAGACATCTTTTGGTGGCTCCACGTCTCATGTGTGCTTTAATGCTGGTTTGCCTTTGTTTTTTTACTCGTTGACTTTCAATGAAATTCCCATCAAAATAGCTTCTTTTAAATTCAAGTATTCCCATTGGCAAGATTACGTAGGAGTTTTGCCCAAGTCCATCACATCATTTGTGTTGTTTGAATTCTAACACATGATGGCAATACAATCTATACCTCAGGCAAGGTGGTGGGTGAGGCTAAAATAGCAACATTGAGAGGGCAGCCTTGGCATTTTTCCTCTTTTTTGTCAAAAGGTAGAAAAGAAAGAACAAGTAATTGTGCTGAGACAGTTAAAGTCGAAAAACCTCATTTGCTAAAATTGTAGCCTAGTTTGTCCTTGTTTTAACAGATCCTCAAAAAAAGGTGCAGTATATTGCTCACTTAGTGCTTAAAGCTACTAGAATATTATTTAGCACTGTACTACTTAACTACTGTTTACCTATGCATGGTTGTTGGCAAATTGCTTTCAACACCAGATGGGCCACGCAAGGTCAGCTGACAGTGCTTGATACAAAAGCCAGAAGAATAAGACATACAGTAGGTCTCTTTGATGCCTTCTTCTTCTCTTTTCTTGTTGCAAATGGAGGCGAGGCCCGGCTACTTGCTCAGCCCCGAGATACACAGTTCATCTTGTCATCATTTTTGATTTTGACTCCCTTCCATTGCCATCACCCACACTCCGTTGAACTGATTCCCATCTTACCTCTCTGACTGCACTCTGTTTACCCAACTCAAATTCTTCAAATCCATCCCTTCTTCTGCCACTTCAGGTGTGCCCCAGGGATTTGTCCTCAAGCCCCTCCTCTTCATCATCTACCACCTGCTCCTTGGCAATATATTTCGTAAATGTAACATTCACTTCCATTGTTATCCCGAGGACATCCAGCTAGCTCAACCTCATCACTAAACCCTTGTTAACTTTACAACCCACTTCCCTTACCAATCAGAGTGACCAAATGTCACGACTGGTGACGCCGATTCAACATACGTAAACGCCCCCCAGACGCTTAGAGACCTCACTACTGGTCACAACACCAATCAGACGGCGCTTAAAGGCGCCACGACGCTTCACGACCTCCGACGTCGGTTTGGTGTATCAGGGCCTTTAGCTGAAGATTCCATATTTACACTCCAAGGCTTAACCATTCAAAAGCTCATGAAAGAGATCACGGAATTGATGGCGAAGGTGTCGGAGTTGGAGAAGGAAAATGCAGACGGAAGGACATAGGTTTGTGGCAGAGAGCAGCGCAAGCCTAAATGATACTGACAGCGACACATTAGCTCCAGACCTGTGAAATTGTGCTGTGGTAATTGAAAAGGCGGCACATCAGCAGCACTTACTTGCAATTTGCAATAACCACCCCACCACTTCCATCCCCTTCATTCTTCCTTTTCACATTCCCCATCCACTCTTTTTTCTATTGTCTTCCTGTCTTTATCACATCCCATTCCCCCCCCCCCAATCCCTCCTGGTCTGTTTGCCATCTCAAGTATCTTTACACTGCTGGTATCCCTCAGGCTTAGCGTCGAGCGTCACAGCTAGGCCTGACAGTTGTCACCTGACTCGTAGGCTTTGCCCCTCCGCCATGCCTCTCTCATCCTCATCCCTTGCTGTACACTAAGCTGTAGCGACACATAGCAGGACTGTCAGCCAGCTAAAGAGCAGAATTAATTTGTTTAATTTCATACCCTTTCATTTAGTAGCCGAACCAGCTGTGGCACAGTGTCAACACAGCCAATGAATTTTAAATGCATCTCTGTTATTTTCCCCCTTGAAGAGGCAGCCGTTTGGAGGTGAAGTTATGGAGGGAAAAAAAGTTATTTTAAAAAAATGACCACCTTCCATGCATTAGTCAGTTTATTTATAGGAATAGAATTTTCTTCAACAAACATGAATGTTCACTGTATTTTTAATTCGTTAATTAAGCAAACATTTTTGAGCTTCAGTCATCTTGCTCAAAAAAACATTTCTAATTGAGGATAGAAAAGCATTTCCACCGCGGCCTCATCTGATCAAGCCTCTCTTACACTGCCACAGTGTCAGAGGTATAAATCCTGACAGCAGCTGTGTAATAGGGAATAGCAGAAAGCTACAGGGTGTAAAGTTTAACAAGGCTCACTCACTTGGTGTTGAAAGCATTTGGCGGACAAGTACTTTATCACACCAGAGGCTGGCGCAAACGTTGTTACTCATCGAACTATTTGTGAACACACACACACAGACACAGAAAAGTCCCACGTGTGTATGTTTATTCCTTCTGAAAGGCATGTGTGTATGTTTATTCCTTCTGAAAGGCTCATAAACTCGGTGTGAAAAGGTTTTTCTCCGCTGAAAATATTACAGAAAGTTAAACAGTAACATGCAGATCCACATCTAACAGCCATCACGAGAAAACTGACTCCAATGAATCTTCTGCACCAACAACAGCCTTAACACTAGAGAGCTATTCTGAAAGCAATTGTCAGTCTTTTTTCTCTTAATTTTTTATGCTGCTTTCAACTGCAGTGCTCAAGTTGGCAATTGAGCCTATTGGCATTGGAAAATTCAAGAATAAAATATATCTATATTTACTCTGAGATCATGTCTCGTTGGGCTGTGGCAAACTAAAGGTTTTCACTCCTGACACACTTTCCTGATCAGGCCCAGCTGTGGTGAATTATTTTTGTGCAAGAATTCATTCACATTTTAATGTCTGACTGTTTATGGATGGTAAATGCTGGAATGCATGAGGATACCACAAGTGTCCAAGAGTCTTTGTTTTGGTACGCCACTTATTAACCCCCTCATTGTAGTTGTGCTCAGTGCAAGTCACTTTTGGGTTGGTTACACAAGGGCACTGAATAGAAGACCATTCAGTCACTGAAACATGTACATGCAACATTTAAACAGATTTCAAAGAACACGCTCACCTCCACCAGTATGTGATGGCGGCAAAGGGTGAACGCGACATGGTGCGTCTGACCACCATCACTGACATACCAAACTTTACCTAACAGCTGGATGCGACAAGCGCCAGGGAGAGAAAGTGAGAACTACTGGGAGCGGCAAATTTCTGCTGCGCGCCACCGTTCCAATCCGTCACAAACCCAGCTGTGCCATCGCCCACTGTGGCTGCACTCACATTGCCCTGCAGACTTGCCTAAAGTGTTCTGTGTTCCTTGGATGTCGACAATAGCTGCCTAGCTTCCTTAATTTTAAGATCCCCCGCTGTGTGTGATTTGAGTCATTACCAGTTGGACCTAATTCACATCGCATCCACCTACACGTGGGCCACTCTGTTGAGGAGTGATGACGGCGCCAGTGGCCCCTGCCGTGTACACAGTTGCATGAAAATATACCACGGTAGGCAAACATATAGTAGTCAGTACTTCATTATTTGCCTTTATAAAAAAACATTGCCCTGAAATTATGATCAGTATGTATCGGTAATTATTTAAGAGTTCTGGAAACCACATACACCCACTGATAGCTTGTGCTAGGATTCACAAGTCTTATTTGTTGGTTTGATAAATGTGCTTTACTTTTTATGAAAAAATGTTGACTTTCCCCTGGGGGCTCTTTTTTCGCAATTCACTGTGTTATTTTATGTTGTTCTACATTCGTTCTATGGTTGCTGTTCCGTGAAAAGCATTTACTTGTCTGAACCGGTCTGTGGCGCAAAAAAGATTGGGGGGATTGGGGATTGTTCATTGTACACCATGCACTTCTCCTGCACTGAATTTAAAGGGGATGAGAGGAGCCACTTCCATGGGAACCAAATCAACTCTATTCACGCCCACAACGGTGCAAACGTCTGTTTCTAACTGCGCTCATCTGCAAATATATTAAAGGAAAAAACAAAACTCCACCCATGCACACAGTTTGGCTTTGTGTTATACTTGGGGTGGGCATGAAAATAGGACCCATTTTGTCCCAAAAAAAAATGAGGATTTGAGAAATTATAAGAATTAGAGAGATTATAAATTGCCTAATCATACAGGAAGGCAAATATGTAGTATCCTAGTAACCTTTTTTTAATTGCAGATCTTGAATAAAGAGATGTCCATGTAGTGAATCTCACCATACAAGCTATCTGGTGCCTCATTCTGTGACGAGGTGGGATGTTGACATTCAATATGAACCCAAACCATTTTCATAATTAAAGCAGTGGACCAAATCAGCAGGATCAGCAGCTATGAAAGTTGTTTTAATCCACACTCCTGTCTTTTAGTAATATTGATTTGTTCATAACAAGCAGAGCTTTGATTATTAAGACCTTCATGGCTTTGATAGAGGGCCGAGGGGATTTCTGAAAATGCATGAAACATAAAAGCAATTTAAAACGAGTTTATTAACAATAAATATCCAGTGCCAAGCAAACATGTCCTACTTTAATTAAAATGAAATTCACATTTACATCCCAGTGGAGATTGATTTGTCTCTCTAGTGTTTATTCGGTGTAGCGGTGCATAGGTGCCCTTTGCCACATCGGTTTTTGCATCAAAATACACTGTATGGGAAATTACTTCTTTAATAAAGCTGAACTAAGCCAAAAAGCTCACGTTGTGCTTTTATCTTTGTGTGCTTCTCAGACTTGCGTCCTTTGAGACGTCAGAGTTCATCACTGGCAGTTCCTTAAATGGTCTGCACTCACTCAATGCAGGGAGCTAATGTCTTTGACCTCAGCTCTCCCAAAGGAAGTGCTCTCCGACGCTCGCGCATGAATAAATTGGCATGCTTATGAGAAGCCCTCATCAAGAACACCATTTTTGCCTTCTTGTCTTTACATACTGCAATGCGAAACAATCAACTATTTTGTCGAGGAGGAGCTGCATTGAGGCGATTTCCACTTGTTTTTCAAAGGAATATATCTAGTCAATAAAGAGCTTTTTCAAATCAGATCACTGTTCAGTGAACCTTTTCTGAAGGCAGTAATAAACACTTCTCTTCTGAACTATGCACTACAGGGCAAAAGTTAAATATTCCTCCCATGCGGCTGAAGATTCAGAAAGGTTCTGTTTTCTTTCCTTCCAGTTCCTGATTTGCAAGATTTTATGTTAGCTTTTTAAGTCTTGGACCACATTTCTGTATTTCCTCTTCAAAGTCATTTTCCCTTTCTCCATGTATTTTTTCATCAAATATTCCGCTTTATTTTTTGTCCCAGGACAAAATTCATGATGCTGATGTGCATGGACTGTTTGTGTGTGTGCATGCCTGTATTTGTTTAAGTGTGGTGGTTTCATAACCTGACCTTCCAAACGGTTCACGTCACAAACATTTGTTCCATAAATCCTCTGTGAAAGCAAGCAGAAAACTTTGGAAAAGGGCGGAGACTTTCAAAACTAGAAGTGCAGACCTACGTCCGTGCCAAACTGTTAATAAGTGTTGCCAGTATTCATATCAGTGTTCAATCTTTGATTGTTTTCTTTCAAACACACAAACACCAAAACTGAAAGTGCTCAAATTTGTCTCCCTGTCGCCATGACAACAACCTCAAGTGACTGGACACCGGTGACACAGTGGTGCTGTATTTATTTCCTTTTTTTCCCCCATTGTATCCATGATTCATTGTATTGTAAACACTTCTTTCCATTGGTGAAGCAGGTTTTTGTCTAAACCCAAAGCAGGAAATACATGGTGAGGGATAGCACAAATTAAAAATTCACACACTTTCTGAAAACATTTTTTTCCTATTTTCATTGAGAATCGATGATCAGGAGCCACATGTATCTTCACTTTTTCTGTGATCGTGTACGGGTGTAAAGCGTGCGACTGTCACTGTGCATATCAGTTGGCTCGATAGCAGAGGGTGGTGTCGGTTCTAATCTGGGACAAGGCCAGGGATTGAAAGGTCAGCTCCGCGGCTCCGTAGTGAGCGATGGAGACGTGCACTGCGGTGCACACATGGACTATACAGGCACAGATACAATAAGTGCGCAGAGAGATGCATTGAAAAGCAAGCACCAAAAAGAATATATTTATGAAGAACATGAGTTGTGTGAAAAGGTCACCGCACTGAAGATTTGCAGGTGTACGCAGCCTACCTGTGTGTGCTTGCGTATGTGTTACAAAGTGCAAGAGGGAAAGTGATAAAAGTTCCTCTGTGTGCCTTTTGGAAGACTTACGATATGCCTCTTGGGAGCAAAGCAGACAACGTAGCAGAGAAGTGAAGAGCGAAGCAGAGACAAGAGCGAATGGCAAAGTGAGCCGAGAGAGTTGAGTGTGAATATCCTTAAAGTGCTCCATTTGGTGAGTCATTATTTTCACTAAAGCCGCTAAGAGCATTTTGCTCCCCAAAGGAATCGCTCCTCCTTTCTACCTCTTCCTTCCCACCCAATCCTTCCAGAATGCTGATGTGTATCATTTACATGTGTGTCAGATGCTGCGCATTCTGCTCAGGGGGTGAGGATTTGGAATCCATCTCAAATCTGTTACTCATAAATAATACAAAAAGAACAAATTAATATTCTGCATCCAGTAAATGGTGTGCTGGCCCTTACAGCTTCACTCATATTCATTTTTATTTTTTTTTTCTTGAGGAGACCCTACAACATTATGTCAGTGGATTCATGCCTTTGTATTGCTTACTCATCCTGTACATTCTTTATGGGTTGTGGCGGTTATTGTGTCCTCTCTTCAGGGAGCTGGCTGCAGCCATATAGTCAGCTCAGCGTGATAAATGGGAATGCAGAAAGAACAAACCGCACCATTGTGGCAAACGAACATTTGTGGCTGCGGCCTGAAGGCCAACAAAGGCTTTCTCTTTCACATAAGCACTCTAGCTAACACGCGTGCTTGAGAGGTGCACACACACACACACGCCTCCTCCACCCTTTCATTTGTCGTTCAGAAGGTTACTGTCCTCTCCTGCGTATTATTTCGATCTGTGGAAACAAACGCCTTCGCTCCCACTGGATTTCGAGATAAGCAGATTGGTTTGTCTTTCGGAGTAGACAATAGGATCTCAATCCACACAAAGGTTCATGAAATGGCACCATCGCGGTGGGAGAGAAGCCGAACTGAGCTTGCCAGAGTGCCAAAGCCTTCCTTTAATGCTCGGAAATGTCAATTGTAAATTCCCACCTAGGTGATTTTGTCATGGTTACCTCAAGGCCAGTCCAAATGTCGATGCCACTGCTTTAGTGGGGGAATAGTTTGACACTTTTGCGCAGTTCAAATGCAAATGCTTAAGTGTTTCATGTGCAAACAAGAAGTCAGCTACTCTTTGCGTTGGTTTTTGCACAGCAAATGTTTTATTTCTACTTTAACTTGGTGTCAGCTGCGTTTTGTTCCTCCTCCTCCCCTTCGCTTTCTGCCTTCATCTCTGGGATCAGTGAGAAGTTCAGCAAGAGACTTTGTGGACTCTGGCAAGTGCTTGAAATGCTAATCACAATTGATCTGGATGGGGATATTACAAAAAAAAGTGAGCAGATTGCTGCCACGGTGCTCAGTGTGCGGCTGATTTTGAATGCTATAAATATTAATGGTGCTTTGGCCGCTAGAGGAAGGCACTTCTCTGACAGTACCATGATTACCTGCCGGATCCAGTACACAGCAACTTGTAGTAATAAATGGTATAGATGTACACATATACACACATAGAATGAGTAGCATAATTGGACTCAGTTTTGATGTGGGGATGGTAATGTTGCTAAAATGGGGTTGGATTGACGCTTGTTAAATTCTGTGTTACGATAACAACACATTTCCCCCCAAAAACTATGAATGAGCTTCCAGTATGTCATTGGAAATGAATGAAATTAGTGCTGGGCCCGCTGCTCTGGTGTATGCAGTAATCGTCAAAAAAGGTTTCCAATTTAATTTTCTGGATGTGCTTCTGATCTTTATCTTGTTGTCAATCTTTTTTTCCCAAAAATCTAAACATGCCTTTCTATGTTGATTGAAAAAGGTCGGGCAAATTCAGAAAAAAATAGCCGATTATGAGTGTGTATTGCGCTTCACAAAAGGAGGATTAGAGTTTAAAGGTTAAGTCACCAAAAAAAAAAAACCCTCTCAAAAATGGACCTATTATCTCGTCACCTTGACAGTTCTCTCCTCTTGCTTAAAATCTGTTGATTTTGCAGACTAAGGTATTTCCTCTTCACTATCCCAATGACATAGTTATATGTCATTTCACAATGGGTCTGAAAAAGTCTGGTACTGAATGAGTTAAAAAAAAAAAACACTTTTGTGTAACCTACAAGTTACTTTGTACCTTTCATTTTAATTGAAGTGAGTGAAAGTCGATCAACTCCTCGACAGAGAAAAGGAGCGTTCTCCGAAGCCTCGTGTGCTCGAGTGATCCGTGGAATTAACATCTTAAACGGTTTTGGTCATGAAAGTACAAGTGTTCGAGGTGAGCATACTCAGTTACTCACATACAGAAGAAAATGCCCAATCAATCTGTCAGTAGATGCCACACAGGTGCGGCCAATCGACATCAGCCACCTGCCAGATGACACAGCCTGGCACAGACTTTCCCATTGTAATGTGTTTTGTAATGCAACTCAACTTTGGACAAATGCTTACATGAAAATACTTTTGTTCCAGGGATACTGTCATAGCATGAAAAGTTTCACCCCATTTCGGCTGTTATCAAGCACAACAAATATTGAATATTTGTATTCATATTTAAAATATGCATGTTCGTGAAACATCTTGCAAATCTCTTGACCCATTTTCGTTCTTATTTATTCGGAGTCAGAACTTCTGATCAGCAGGCAGCTTCCTCAAAGATGACCCCCGGGCACAAACAGACCTCACACCCTCCCCGCCCCCCTTCCCTCTCCCCCACTCCTCCGCCTTTTGAATGGTCCCAATGGCTAAACATGGACGGTGTGTATTGATGCACATAGTTGGCAGTCTGCAGACAAGATCGAGGGCCATGGAGAAAATCGATGCTTCCCATCTCTGCTTGCTCTAAGTGATGTGAGGGCAATAGATAGATTCTCTTTATGACTTCATTATCGGCTCTGTCCGGTTTCCGTATCAAGGAACACAATCATAATCCACTACTGCTTGAGGTCAAGACTTGTTAACTTAGAATAATGCCTGATATTTGGCCAGGGAAGAAATGCTTTGTCATTGATAGCGGGAGATAGAATTGATTGGAAATCATTCTTTGATCATATGATGATTGATATATTGATAGTCAACAAAGTGCAACCCAGTTGTCACATGTGGAAGTTGTTACAAGCCTACTTTTTTCACCCGATTGAGCCTTAAACTGCAGCGATGTGCTCTGCCATGCTTGCCGGGTCATTTAATGAGAGTGCTAGCTAATTAAATCAGAAACGCTTTCTCCTGCTCATCACCTCCTCCACTGTGGGGTGGGACATGACTTGTGCTTCTAGGTCAGCCACTCGTTTTTCTTAACCATGAATTTTGCTGTTCTATCATTCAATCCATCTCTTTATTCCCCTCTCGCGTCTCTTTTATCTATAGTGGCTCACATGGCCCAGGGCGTAATTGCTGTTATTCTATTACTGTTTTTATCATCCTAATATGGAAATTGCTTGATAAAAAGGTTTGGGTTGCCGTCTTAAAGCCAAGACTGTCAAACAAATGTCAGTGAGACTTTCAACCAGCGCTTTCTTTTGTATGTTTACAGCAAAGTACACTTTCACAGGTTGCTCCACAGCTGCAGGGTTACGATCTCAATCTTGGCTCAGGTTGTTCCAGTTTCTTGGGTTCAAAGGCCAAAACATTGACTGAAGGAAAATCGTTTAACCACCAGGGGCACCCAAGCACATTGTTTGACATTGATTTATTTATTTTTGTTGTGAAACTCTGCATGTGTAAAGAGAAACACGCATATCAATATTAAAAACACACTTTTGCAACAAAATAATTGCCTTCACATTCTGCAGATGATCAACGTACAGTATGTCAGATGCAGTAGCTTGAAATATGGAGAATAATATTTGTGGAATTGTCACGGTGACCCTGGATCACCTTTTTTGTGGGCTATATGTACTGTGTATGCGTTAGCGTTAGCGCAAAAAAAAAAAAGGTTTAAGTACAGTATTGTTATACACATATGTTTACACTTTAACCTTTTGCCCAAAACATACTGCACTGTGAAATTATGGACATTGTTGTCTCCATATTCAAGTTTTTGGGGGGATTGCTAACTTTTCTAACTTTGCATATCTTGTCCTATCAGGTTCTGCATTTATGCATATTCTATAACTGCACAACTTTTAGTCAGATGAGGAATGCCAGTGTGAACTCTAAGTGAACGGCACATTTTTTTTGGTTGTTGTTTTGGTCAAGATTAGATTACAGTACTGGACTATGAATATGAACACAGACTCTTCAACTTCATCCGCTCCTAGAGTTTGCCACAAGGCACCTAAAGGAAACTCTAACCATGAGAGGCAAAATTTTGTGGTCTGATGAGACAAAAATGTAACTCTTTAATGTGAAACCCAGATGTAATGTTTGGGGGAAACAGGGAATGCCTCATCACTTGGCCAATACCATTCCGACATCGAATAAAGCATTATGAGGTTTTTCGGGGACTAGTAAGGTATGCAGGAAACATGAATGTAGCATTGTGCAGAGACGACCTGGATGAAGACCTGCTCCGGAACGCTCTTGACCTCAGACCGGGGTGATGGTTCATCTTTCAGCAAGATAACAACCCTAAGCACGCTGCAAAGATATCAAAGGAGTGTCTTTAAGGCAGCTTTGTAAATGTCCTTGAGCTTACACATTCAGTGCCAAGACTTGAATCGGATTGAACTTCTCAAGATTGATCAGAAAATGGCTGTGCACTGACGCTCCCCATCTAACCTGATGGATCTTGAAAGGTGCTGCAGATTAAACTCCCCAAGATTGTGGCATCATGCTACTCTCCAGAAAGTCTTGCTTCATGTTGTAATTTTCAGATGCGTAGAATTCAATTTTCAGTGGTAATCCAATTACCACTGATGACATTTTTTGTGCTGCAAAATGTTTTTGCACCGCCAAAAGGGTAGGAAAAAAAAAAGGCTGCCCAAGGGTTCCTTAGTGGATTTTCCGTTTTAAGGGACAAAAAAGCTTTAGTAGACAGGGAATGATTGGTTGCTTGTTTCCTGAGGGGCAACTTTTAAATACATGACAGATGATGCGAGACTCCTATCTGCCTGCTCTCAGCATGTTCTCCCATGTTAATGTCCTCTGATGCTGTGACAGACAAAAGCATGTCCAGGGATAAATCCTTCCTCGGTCATTGGTGGAGCTGTCACTCATGCGGTCAAACAAATGTCTGCTCTGCTTTTTCTGCAATTCCATCTCATTCTCTTCCTGTCCTTCCCCTCACTCAGCACCTCTTCTCTTTCTTTGTCCGCCCTCCCCGTTGGTTACATTTTCTTTCATTTTGTAGCAGTACCTATTATTTTTACATCGGAACAAATGAGGGGAGTATCGTCGCTTCAATTGCCATGGTGACCAAAGAATACTTACGTCAGCCACAAACAGGTAGTGTCGCAGTAATAAGCAGTAAGAACAAAACAAAACACCATTTTTGATGTGATCATAGCAAGTACACACTGCTGTGGGCCATTTACTCCCACCACCGTGAGCACCCCTTAGCAATGGGGAAATCAACCTGGAACTATGAACAGGCAGTATTCATACTTACTTTACCATGCATGGGAAAATGCAATCATATTTTACTGTTACTTTAATTAAACACATTCTGCATGTGAAGACTAATTGTTGTTTTAATGTACGAAGATGAATTATTAAAACCGCCTGTTGTTGACTGGCACGCTGATATTTGCACAAACGTGTACATGCACACAAGTGCAATTTCCTCTTGACAAACGCATCTTATAAAATAGATTCCCAATAATTACTGCTGTCATCTTACATTGCTTTCCTCTTTATTTTCTCCAGGCTGTTGTAGGTTTAAGTGGCTGTTCTGTGGAACAAGACAAGCAGTGTTCCATAATGAAGTGTTTAATATTTGATGCCATTGGATTTCACAGCTAATAAAAGCTGTGTGAGCTTCCATTAGCCCTCCATCCTGACTTGGGAACAGTGCTGCACGGTTGCACAAAGTAAATCACTATCAGTCCAGCACCAGCTAAATGGGGCAACGTAAAAAAATCTGTCATGATAAAAAGTAACAATACTTACATTCTGCTGGAGTTTTACAATCACAGATTGTAAATTATTCACGCCGCTACATTATACTGTTTTGGTGCCTTTCTGTTTGTGCCAAGGGGACACCCGAGTTATTTTGTTCGAGGCAAGTCGCAGGGGAGTGGGTTTATAAAATGTTTATGAATATTTGAGAAGCGTGAGGCTTTTCACAATTCCTGAAAGACTTTCAAGCTTAGGGAAATGTACGACATTGAGGCGGACAAAATGCTCTATTTAAAATTTTAAATGCACACACCTAAGGAGTGAGTTTTTGCTTACTCTTGAAGTTAGGGACATAGAGGCAGACTTTTGTTGTCAGCTGGTTCCAGGTTTTCATCCTTGCTCCGCTGGTTTAAGTTGTTACTGATCAGACTAAATCAACTGCTGCTGCCTAAAGAGCAAGTGACTGTCTGGGTAATAAAGTCACGGACAAATAAATTGCACATTTGTCTCTGGTTGGGGGTTTTAGGTCCTGTCAGTGTATTTGACTTTGCCATTTGAATACCGTTTTGCAATCCATCTCTTTTTCCATTCACAATACTCAAAAGGGGCCAAACTAATCCAGTCTGCATTGTCACAATGGTGTCAGTAATTGCCTCACAATAAGGGGGCATTTAGGAAGGGCAGACTCCAGTGAGTAACAACCAACATAATTGTCAGGAGGGACAAATCAGACACACAATTTGTGCGCTAATCCTTTAAAGTGGGGTCAATAGTGCCATTCAACAATACTCCATGTGAAATACAAAGATTTTCCACCATCTAGAGAAAACTAAATCAAAATATAGATATAATAAAGACACACCGGCTGCACACATTAGTAGTAAATGCATACCCATGTTAACGCATTTGCACAGTTTGTATTTTGCATTTCTTTGCACCATTATGCTGTCATCCTCAAAAGTAGGACTACATTTTTTTTTCATCTATTTTTGGTCTTGGTCAATCATCTCTTTCCTCCCTCCCTGTCGCTCATATCAGTAACGTGCAGAGTGAGAATTTAAAAAAAGGCAAATGCACGCCATTGCTGATGGCAGTGTGAAGTCATGATAGGCTTTGAATCTGGAGAAGAGCATTAATTGAGGGAAAGTGCTGCTTCTGTTAGTTGAGAGCACAATAGGACTTTTTTTTATAGATACCTGATCTCTGAACACACATTTCTGCTTTGTTGTATGAGCATTATATGTTGTTTCTTATTGTGTTATTAAACAAGAAGAGAAAGACGCAATAACAAGCTGACTTTCCTAACAATTGGATAATGGAGAAACGGTTGCTTTGTGAGGCCACAAAAGATCTTTATTTGTCCTTATTTGTATTGAGATAATCCTGCATGGAACAAGCTAAGATATACTTACGTGTCAGTTGAAAGCCAAGTGTTTATCTCAAGATGTTAATGCAATATCATCTGCCTTGAATGATCCCGCCAATCTTATTTAAGGTATCAGATATGCAGCATGAAGTCTAATTTGAAGATGGCCTGAAGGCTAATATTCCCTGCGTCGCAAGTGGTAATTCCCCACCAATTCTATTTATATTTCAGAGCTGGAACGAGCTGTTGCTTAAGCTATTATTTTGAGAGGTGTTAAGGTTAATAAAAATATGCCCTGCAGTTACCACACTCTGAAGTTAGAAGCTAGAACAAGTTTTGTTTTGTTTACTGTCTGGTTGCTAGGTCAACAGTGCGCCTAACCGCAAATTGCCTAACGTATGTTTCTTTATATAAGTTATGTACATTTCAAACGTCTTTAATTTCATGTTATTATGTGTGACAACTCCTGACCAATGTACGGTATATACAGTACTACCATCGTTATTAGGTAAAAGCAGTCCTTTATCTAGTACATTTTATTCGTTTATGACATACTTTAGTATGTCAGCTATCTCTGATTATTCAGCATTTTTTACATGTACATTGTGATAATGCCTCATTTTCTCTTTGGTTATCATGGATCCATCTCACTTGTTACAGTCCATGGTTAAATACAGCACCGCAGTAAGAACACTGACTTGGCACCAAAGTTCACCCTCATGCATTGTGTACTGGAACATTTCCGACAGAACCCAGCACCGTAAAGCAAACAGATGGACCCAAATGCACCAAAACAGTCACAGACAGTTCAAATCATAGTCCGATATTTACATAAAAAGCTGTTGGATGTCCTGACTGGGAGTCCTATTAAGCCAACCACAGTGGACAAAAAGTAAGAAGTGCCAACCTACCAAAATAAAACCAGTAACAGTGCTAAAAGTCACTTCAAGTCACCTTAGCGACAGGTGGTCATCACTTATCATTACACTGACAGACAAAAATACTTGAACACAAGCTAAATAGGATCAAATGTAACAAGCTTTGTGAAACATCACCCTCAACACATCATCATGCGCATCATCAGCCATATGGAGGTATGTTAACTGTGGTAAACAACTCAAATTATGAAACATAATATGCTTGCACTCACAGCTTCTCGATCTGCTCTTTATCCCCTGCTAATATTTATATAGATAGGAGAGGCATAAAATGTGCTCATGTAAATTTATTTCACCCATACATACAATTAGAGAGGTGACATATCGTCTCTCCGTGGGACTTGAGTTTAATATTTAATAGCAGTGCTTGGCTCCTGCATAACAAAGTAGGGAAGTGGGCAATAGAATACGTTAATGCGGAAATAGTTATTCAGCAAAATGACTCCTTGGATAACAATGGCGGGAGCAGGAAGAGAGGAATAAAGAAGGGATTTCGATCCGCACTCCAGACTATGTTTTACATTTTCTTCTCAAAAGCGGAAGTCAACCCAAACTAATTTTTTTAAGAATATGTTCTACGCAGGCCCACTCGGTGAAACACAGGATTCTGATTACTATTGCTTTTGTGAAATATGAGTTAGCAGCAAAATCCATCCCTTTTTAGCCATCTTTGGGGGCGGCCATTTTGTCGATTCTGTCGACTGAAAATGACATCACACACCCTCAGGGCTCAGATAACGACCAATCATAGCTCAGCTTCAGAAAACAGCTGAGCTGTGATTATCTGAACCCTGAGGGTCTGTGATGTCATTTTCAGTCGACAGAAGTGAAATGGCTAAAAACGTGTGGATTTTGCTGATTAACTCATATTTCATACTAATCACATTACCTTGTTTCAACTAGCCTGCATAGAATATATTCTTGAAAAAAATATGTTTGGTTTGACTTCCACTTTAACTTATTGTTGAATTCATTTTCATCTATCCATCCTTTTTTTTGTAGCGCTTGTACTCATTCGGGTCGCGGGTGAGTTGGAGCCTATCCCATCTGACTTTGGGTGAAAGGCAGGGTTAGCCTGGGACTGGTTACCAGGCTAACACAGGTTACATCAACAAAACACACACTTGAAAACATTTTAGGGTATTCACTCAGTCTAACATGGGAGTAACGCATTCTCACTTGTGAAGATAATTCAGTTGCAAAGAAATATTAAAAACGGCAAACCTTGTTTACTATTGTAAACACAATTTCAATTACTTATTGGAGGAGCTCATCCCGGATTATTTTGTAGGCTTTCATTGCTGTGTAACACATGCATGCATGTGTGAGACAAAAGCGGAATGATCTGCTTGGTAGCCTTTATCGTTGACCCTAACCCTAACCCTGAAGATGAATAATCATATGAATAAAGATTGCAATGGATAATTTTGTTGCTGACACATCACTGTGTGTGCAATATGCTGTAGAATTAAAATGTATCATGCACGTCCGGGTACTTCATTATCTGCACACAAGGGACTGAGTCTAATATGAACACGTACAGGAAGGAAGGGCCTGCTACAGTACTTAATGCTTTCTAATGAAATTATACATTAGTATTTGCTGAAAGGCAAAAGGAGAGCCATGTAATTAAAGAAGTGTTCTTGACAAATGGTGATGATGTGCAAATATGTGTGGGAAGGAGCAGAGCTCTTCTAGCTCCAGCTATTGTTGACACTATGTTCTGTTGTTGTTGTTTTTTTTTTCTAAATAAGTGTTTCTATTAGTTTACCATAGTCTGTCTGTTTGCAACTGCATCTTTATGGATTTTATGTGTTAAATTAAACTGTTAAGCGTTGATAATGGGCACACATGCCCCCTTAACCTAACAGACCAAACAGGGGATGTCTCAAATCTTTGTCAACTGTGGGTTTATGAAGCCCTTTGAGACTGTTTGTGATTAAGGGCTATGCAAATAAACTTGAATTGGCTTGCTTTCTCGTTCATTAGAAGCCAGTCAGATAAAAAAAAAAAAGGAAGTAGAATAATAAATTGCATAGTGCTAGCGAGCATTGAGCAAAGCTGGAGTGCTGTCCTTTGCTCGTGTTTTAAAAATGAAATGATCAGTTTTCCATTTCTGTGTAGTTGTTTTTTTTTTTTTGCTATGCAACGGCCATGTCCTGGACCGCCATTGTTTCCGAGTTTGGTGTATTGTCTCACTTACATCACATATAAATCATGCTCAAATATAGCTTCCACATCTATCTTCTCAAAGGATGCTGATCGGTCTACATGTTTTTAATGAGCCTCAATTGTATTAGATTGAAGCTATGAAAAATGGGCATGTGCCATTCTGCGTAAGATTGCAATTACTACCAAGTAATTACCAGTACCATCGTTATGACGGTTCTCACACTTTGAAGCGCTATCTCTGTGCTTATCTATGTAAGCAATGTAAACGATGTTCCTGGCCTTTTGACTTTTTCTGTCTCTGTTATATATTATTACCATGCTGCAATTGTATTTAATGAAAAAAAATATACAAATATTACATAATTCCTTTAAAAATGATGACTCAGGTAGATCTAGTAGTTTTAGAATTCTGGTAGTCCGAGCGTTAAATTAAGTTGACTGAATGAAGGGATGCAATCTCAATCTTAGTCACTCAGCGTCAGAATATTTTTCTTAAAATGTTGCTCGTATCTCCAGCAGAAAAAAATGTTCAAAATAGTTTGATCTAAGGTGAGATTTTGTTACGATGGCGGCATTGTGAAAGTTTCTCTCTTTGGTACTTTGGAGTATTTCACATGGGGAAATGTATGACTCTTTCCCTGAGAATAATTCATTTAAATTTGGGGCGTAGTTTAAATACAAATGAGTATTTAATGTTCTTAAAAACATTGCTACATGCGGTCAACAAATAACAGCCCCTGCAAACCAATTTGCATGTTTTTCATATACAATAGATGTCAGTGAGAGAGCAAGAAGTGTGTGTCAACATTGGCAAGATATTTCATTCTAATTTGAATACCATAATCATCATCAAGTAGGCTTCATGTACTGTCAATGAAAGGGCAACCAGTTTCTCAAAAGGTAGACAACTAATGGATATTGTCAATAATTATTGTTCTGTATAAACCAAGAAGATTGTTGAGGTTTGCCAGAATGAAAGGACCATTTTGGTCATGCCCATATTGATTGACAAGAATGAAGACCGCAGAGCACCATTATACTGTGGAAATTCTCTATCGTCAGATTGCATCTTCCGATACGTTCCTCCTCGTTTTACTGTTTTGGCCCCGACTTCCCTCAGCATTTACAAATGGTGTTATTAGTTTCCTCCCTTTGACGTCCATGAAGTGTCTGTTTACATCATCTATTTGCCATTAACACGGGAATGCTGTTTTGCATTTGAACATGTCAGCAGAAAGAGGCTAAAACATCAATAACCACACATCCCTAATATTTATATCTCTGAGTAGAACATGACTGACCATATGAATAAACATCAAGCATCCGTGCTGAGCTGGAAACTGATGTTGTTGGCTTTATTGAAGACTAAATGCATTCTTTTCTCTTTACAATTCCCCCTTGAAATTTCATTTCCACCATCTAATGTTGGCATGTTTTCCCAAATGACAGCAGACAGAAAGAAAATGGGCAGTGACTCCATCTGCTGTGAATGACGAGTCGTAAAATGCCCATTACATGCCTCCTTCCCTTTCTATACACAAACTTTCTCTTCATGGCAACTTCATATATTTATTTTCATTCCCTGAGTGGGTTTGTCTCACTCAGTTGACATCTAAGACAAGAATGAACAGAATGACAGAACAGGTACTCAATGAAGAACACTTTGGCTGAATAAAAATGAGTGCCTCGTAGCACCCACTAAACAGTAGTATGAAATATTATCTTTCAGTTGAGTATTTTAACAAGTATGCACTGTCGTGTATTGTAGTGTTGTACTGTATTCAACAGCTGCACATCTCGTTTATAGTGACTTTTTATATTTCCAACATTAATGCTGATCCTAGGATCTCTACTTCTATTTTCTTTAGCACTTATCCTTTAAAGTTCAATGGGAAGGCAGTAGACTCTCCTAGCTGATTTAGGGGGAAAGGCAGGGTACACCCAGGACTGATAACCAATCACTCACAGCGAGTGTGGGTGACACCATAATGGAAAATCGCATGCCAACTGAGGCAGTAAAGTCCCTCATAATGTATTAATGACACAGTTTTGTTTTAGGTCACAACATGAGGACATATCTCAACATAGCAATGGGGACCAGATGCAGTGTCTACACCATATAGTCACTGGCTGGTCCACAAATAATGATAATAATAAAAACATTATAGACTGAGTAAAACTGTTCCATAAAAAGCATGCAACTGCCTTTTTGTTGCCCATTCTGGAAAATCTTAAGTCAGGAGCTAATCATCAGCCAAAGGAGTAACAGTTAGCAGCCTGTTTTTTAAATGGCTCTTCATGTTATGATTTTATGAATACAAATGATTTTGCTATTTTGTTCATGTTGCAAATTTGTATTTTACCTTGTAGTGTTGTGGGGGTAGACCTTTGTGCAGTCAG
Organism: Filicampus tigris; assembly: GCF_054856515.1. Classification (NCBI taxonomy): domain Eukaryota; kingdom Metazoa; phylum Chordata; class Actinopteri; order Syngnathiformes; family Syngnathidae; genus Filicampus; species Filicampus tigris. Next base: position 17,227,056 of record NC_141217.1, read on the forward strand.
AGTGGAAGCGTTTCTCATCAAATGATGTAGCCACACTGGCCTTGCTCTTGACTGGCGAGCAGTCTACAGTGCAGTCGGCCTTTTGCTGTCCTCTGGCATAGGCTCCAGCTCCAGCCGTGACACTGAACAAGATAATTGGTTTAAAAAAAAAAAAAATGAAATGGCAAAATGCTTTGCCTATCCTATACAATGGGTAGAGAAAGAATTCAGACCCCTTGAAATGTTTCACTTTCTGTGTCATTGCAGCCATTTGCCAAAATCAAAAAAGTTCATTTTATTTCTCATTAATGTACCTTCAGCACCCCATCTTGACAGTAAAAATCAGAATTGTTTGCATATTTATTAAAAACGAATGACATTTTTCTACTGTTTATGAATTTTCCTATACTTTTCTCAATGGATCTTTTTGACAATATATTAATATCAAACCTATGAGTTTGAATTATTCACAAGAGAGCTTTATTTTGGTGAGATTAGAGCCATATAAATAAAATGTACTTCAATTGACTTGAGAATCTTCCATGCAAAAGTACCATCCTTGAGGAGCTGGCACGGATGCTCTACCCACCTCATCCCACTCCTGAGTGAGGGGTATATCAGGTGCACAGGCGTGCATGGTGTGGTACCCCAGAGGAACTGGAGTTGAGATGAACCAGTGAGGTGTAACGTATAGGCCATAATTGTATTTTCGCACTAAATTGCCCGGAGGAGTAGAACAGTCGCTGACTGGGGATTAATTCGATCTAACCTGATTTAAACCATGTACTTTTCATCAGTTGATTAATCATCACCCATGAGCTCTTGATTTTATGTATCCCATTAGCTTTTAATGTGATTGCCCTGTTTTTGGAGATGTAACCTTTTCACAGAATACATTACTTATCTGAGACAGCAATTTCGGGGGAATAAGGACAGAGAGCAAGTGAAGGGAAATTTGAGGGGCTTTGATTTCCCAGTGTAGCCATCGGAATGAAATGCTTTTAAAATCTGTTTAACAGAGGTAGTTTCGCAAAGGGCATTGTCCTTAATTCTTCAACAGATTAGAGACCAAACAAAATAGAATATTCACTACAATTTAGTGTTAGCAATATACAGTCATTTTTCATTGTGGAAGCACAAATGCCAGTGTCAACAGAAACACATTGCTATTACGCTAATAAATTTGCTACATAGACTCACATCAATTAGGCTGATTTCAATTTAAAATGGCCACTGTGGAAATGCGTAGTTATATTTCCGCCCATCGTTTTGACCAGATTAACAATTCTACAGTCTTTTATATAGTGTTTAAAAGAGCAGTTTGCTGGGAAACATTTACCTGTTCCTGAATAAAAATGATGTTTTAAAGTATATGTTGTTGTTTTTTTTAAATTGCAACGAGACAGTATCTACAGTAAAACCTTCCACTTTTTACTGCAAGTATAAAAGGTACAGCAACTGGTAATCACATGGGCACGTATTGCTCTGCACTTTTTCGACGTACAGGGATACATTGTGGTCATCTCTTATCATTCATTACTCAATTCCATTGAACACTAAGGTCACAATTTAAACAAGTGCTTTTCATAAATTCCATCAGTTATTGTCAACGCAGCCTACGCTCATCTTTTTGCATTGCATATTTTTGGCCCCACTTTGCCATAGATTGTGTGACTGTTTAAGCGCCACTGACAGTGGCCTAATGTAAATCTGAGCATCTTACTCTCTAACTGCAGATGAAAAGCACAACGCTATCATGGTTTCACGCATACTCTGGAGTTTACCAACATGCAGAAAATTCATGCAGACAAGTGTCTATGCATTAAAAGGAAACAGAGTAATTAATTTTCCATCAGACATGGTCACACAATCAAGGGTTAAGAGAGAAGTGTTGTGGAGCGAGCTTGTGCTAATGTCATTTATGAGTTTGCAAATTATGCGTTATGGAAAAGAGCCAAGAGGAGACTAGAAACATAATTGCATTGATTTCCTTATGATGGATATACATAATGACATTTCTCTCGATTTAGAGGAATTGGAGTTGCCGGATGAATTTTGTTGCCCAAAGACATAAACACAGGATTATATGTTGACTGAAACTCCAAATGATCCTCAATGCAAAAAGAAAAAAGATTGAGCGATAGCATGGGTGGCAGTGGCGGCGTATCAATAGAGGGTGCTAGGCCACCCTCCCAAAAACACTTCATAGTCCATAAAATGAAAAATCCAATTAGATCATAATGGTAAATGGAGCACGTTTATGGAGCGCTTTAGCTACACCATACGTTCTCCAAAACGTTTTCCCAACCCTCAGATTCACTTTTTGAAAACATATCGGGTTGTGTTCCTATGCGCTAACCTATCTTTCACCCTACTGAAAGATTTTCCATTTTAGTTTAAAATAGCTTACTTTGACCTCCAGGTTCCCTCGCCGTACACTGCTCAACGCCAGAACCCAGGATGTTCTTTTGGTCCGATCCGCTTCATTTGTTCCAACTGCTAGCTAGTGCTAAGCTAACCTGGGTATTTTCATATTTCATCTCGGCTTCTAGGATTGCCTCATAGGCCAACAGTGAATAAACATAGGTGTTGATACACTGCCTAGCTGGGCTTTATTGACTGACTGCTTAGCAGTTAAATGTAATGCTCATTCGAACGTAGTGCGCTTTCACACATGACGTGCACTCCCCACATACAGTACATACTATCAACCCTTGCATATCGTTAACAAGTTCTGTGGTTTCCTATGGTCTGGGTGGTCGTAAAGGTACAAGAGGACATTGGAGGGCGGGGTAGAGGAAAGGGAGAAATGAAACTGAAAGCTATTCACCAGTTAGCATTGTTGTTTTGGCGTATTTATGGCCAACAGTAATCCTTTTTGTTCTCATTAAAGAGTTTGTTGCTAGCTCGCTGCATGGCCTGATTCATTCTGCAATGCTAAAATGGGTCACACATACTGAGACGTGAGTGTTGGCACCCAAACATCCCTCTGTGACAATATAGCCGACATTATTACCCATTCTGACTCGAATCCGAAAATTCTGATTCTGTGTTTGCTTTTCGCCTTTTTGTGATATGCCATTATGCAAAGTAGTCAGTGTCCAACTATAAACAATATAGTTTATTTTGATTGGTTATTTTTCTTATACACGCAGTACTGCAGTGCGCACATCGTATGGCCTTGGTACGCATTGCACATTTAGTTAATAATATCATCTAACCTTTAAGAAATCTGCTAGGGCACAGGCAGGACAACGACATAAATATCTACATGGACCAACATGCAAATATTTATTGCCTCATCTCCTCTCCAGCTTTCAGTTTACCCTGGAGGGTTAGTTTTTGATGAAATGTCATTTCTAATGGAAAAAGGAATGACACAACAAAGAGCAAGTTATGTTCCATTTTCCAGAGCTCGATGGGACAACCTCTGCATATATTAAAGGCCTGATCGACATATTGGATGACTTGTGAGGACACTGGGCCTGATTCACTAACAGTTTTTAAAAACTGAAAAAATTGTGATCAAGTTGACCAAAATGATACTTTCTATGATTATAGTTCTTCACCATTAAAGTGTATTAATGTGTTCCATTCAGCTGGACGTTCATACATCTTTTTTAAGTCTATGCGGGATGCATTCCATGAAAATTTGTGTTAGAAAACCAAATTTCTTCCAAAATTGCTATCTGGCTCAATGGTCAGAAGTTAGAAATCTAAACCCTAAACACAAGGTGTAGCTGTGCAGTTGCTGTGCTGCAAACAATTGTGGTTTGGGTCTCTTTTTCCTTGGCTTTTCCACATTGATTTCTTACTAATCCTGTAAGTGTAGTGAATTATTTGTTTATGTATTTGCCATTAAATTATGAGTGCTAAATTCATTTTATCTGCAATTCACTTGTACTTGACACGATCTTTACTTCCACATTTTATAACCATGTGAGAAAATAAACACACTGGTGCTTTATCTTTCCTTTTGAAGATGAAAAAGAACACTACAGAGATACTTAAGTACTTGGAAGTGTTCGCCGGAGCACCTAAGAGACGTCACTTGGCAGGTGTGTCAGACGGCATAGATAGGGTAGGTCTCATCCAAGAGACACAGGCTCTCATCTCTCACTCTTCTGAAACACAATAAAGGGCCCATCTCCTCTCTGCTCTTTATCTCCACACTCATATCTCCACTCTGCAGACTTTGTATTTCTGCATCTTCACAGGCACCTTTCACCACGAGAGAGCATATCTTCTGGACCAATGTTATCATGTAATACTTCATCTTAATAGTCTCGGAGACCCAATGACGAGTTGTGAACTCACAGTTTTTGAGAGAGCTTCATACGCACTCACACATGCATTGACAGTCAAGATGTTTGGAAACAGGCCAGTTAGAACACGCAATAGTTCTTAAGTCTGTACAACTCTCTGTTTAATTCTCACCACGCTGCATGAAGCAACTCTTTCCAAGTAGCAGATGCATGTGGTCCCCGCTTTGTTTGTGCACCATTAACTAATTTGTTTTTAGTCTTTAGCTTTGGATTGGTGTCACACTCCTAATCCCCACACTGCATGGAGCTGCCTCCCCTCCTCCCGAACCAAAAGCAGAGCTGCTGGGAAGCAGGATGATGGAAGCAGGTGGAATTATCACAGCTCATTTGGCGCTAATGTTTTGCTCCTCTTAATTAAAGTAGGATTTACACTGTACATAAATGGCGCCAAATGTGTAACTAAGGTTATTTTCGTTGTGCCTTCCCCACTGCTTGCTTTCTCTGTTCATCTTTCTGCTCCAGTGACCACATTTACGCATTGGTCTCACAGTGCCTGTGTGGAAGTTGGAGGGGACGATAACTTGCAACAGTCCGTCTGTCTGTCCAGTCTGGATGCAGGCTTCCTTCGATTTTTAATCATTGTGCTGCCTTTATTTGTTTTTTTTACTTTGAACTTATCATCAAAATTCAGGTTCCCCGTCAACCAGACCAATTGATATCACATGAATGACTATGTGTGAGCTCTATCATTATTGGTTGTTTTTCCAACTTACATTTCCGCGTGCTCTGCAGAGACCCCCGCCCTGTTGCGTCTGTCTGTCAGGTCTTCCCTATGCTCTGCACTCCATATTAGGACACAGACTTGGCTCAAGGTGACTGTATGTGGAACACCTCTCAGGAGATCTGCAGCACCTGTTTCGACAGAGAGATGCACACATACGATGCATACATGTCAACGCACAATGCCTTCCTGTCTAAATGATCTGCCATTGACCTCTAAATAGAGCAGACCAATCAACATCCTTGCTGGAAATTCGAGCTGTTGCATTGGGTGTGGTTACTACTCAGAAAACAGCAGTTGTCCGAATAACACAAAACAAAGCCAGACACAGTAAGTCACTTCGGGTAATCTGTTGCAACCTATTAGAATTATGAATCAGGCCGGGTTTGGATGGTCAAACGTTGATGTCGATCTCCGTTTTTGCGAGAGGACAGATCAGCTTGTGTTAACCTTTTGTTTTTTGTTTGAGCAGCTTTGAGTTGTGATCTATATCTCCATATACCTTGATAAGGTCACTATGGGCAATGATAACTGGTTTATGTGATATTGATTTACTATTGAGGCTGATCGTTGCCAGACGGTGCCCAGCAGGTGGCCTTGAGGCATAATCAATTTATCAGCGACTTAAATCGACAAGGACCGCTGCAATAAAGACAGACAATGTGTCCTCAGGTAATCCAATTGAGTCCACTCTAATGTAAGCTTTAAACGTAAGTGTGTACTTACGCTATACGTCTTCATGTGGAGAGTTAATCTGCACATCTATTTCTAAAAAAAACATTTATAGTATTGAAGCAAGGGCATCAGTGATTCCTCTATTCTCTTTATCTTTAATTTTTTACCCCTCTCGTCCTTGTTCCCCACCTCTGCATTTGCCCTCCATATCTTGTTGTGTAGGTGATGAGTTATAGTGGCCATGGTGATGCAGCTGATAGATGAAGGTGAACTCAGTAGTGGCCTACAAGAGACTTTAGAGGACAAAGAGGCTTTCATCCATCCTTCTAGCCTCCTACATAAACTCAAATCTCATTGCATAATTTGTATTTTTCAGTTTTACTAGAGCCAATACATTTGTTCTGCATATTATGTGCATTACATATGTGGTACATGTCTATAGCTTGTTATCAGAATGATTTTTTAAAAAATCCCCTCCGATTGTATTGCAGTGGAATGGTAGGTTGTAAAGATGGATGCAGAACCTCGATGTAACGGACTAATATAGGGGAATGGTCGCACTTTGAATTGTTGTATTAGTATGTTGTTGAAAAGGAAAAAAAAAGAAGCTTGAAACTTTTTTTCATCCAAAATTAACGCTAAGCTAATGGGCAGGTTTTCCATTGCATTTTATGGGAACATCTTGGCACACCTTTTAGCTGAAGCTAGCCTGTAATGTACAAGATATCTGTGACCAGAGCTGGGCATCGTCAAACCGTCATGAAGTTCCTGCCTGCATATTAAGCCGAAGCACGTGGTCCCAGGCTGTCCTTTCTCTGTGACAGCCAAACGGCGTCGAGAACTTAATGTACGCATCACACACAGGTGCCGCACAAGCAGACACGCCAACAAATAAAGAAAAAAAAATTAAATAAAAACAACAGACACACGCACAGCCTGGTGAAACAAAATGGGCCACTTTGCCCGAAAGGTATAAAACACACATTTTTAATTTTTTCTTTGTTTGGCTGCGTGTCAGGAGTGCGGCACCTGCCTGTGACGTGGTACCAGTTTAAGTCTGTTCTCGAGGCTTTGACACTGGGACCACGTGGGCCAGCCAAATATGCAGACGAGAACTTTGTGACGGTTAGGCGATACACAGCTCTGTGACAACAGCGGAACAATCCTGGAAATAAGTGTAGGCTAGCAGTCTCTGTCTGTAGATTTCCCCGCAATAACTACCTAACTAACAGACTACTGTACAAATTGAGGTTTTGAGTCGGACGGTCACTGGACACGATTTTGAAATCCGTTAAATCTGCATCCACTAAATCGAAGCTCCTAAATCGAAGGTACTTCAGAACGGATGGCTTTCAGTCATCATTCTTATCCCCTGCATATTCAATTAATCATAAGTGATAGGTTCAACAAATTGTCTTGAACCTTTCGATGATCAAACAGCTTGGGAAAATACAGTAAACATGCTCGGGATGGGTGTTGTAATTCATTAATCAATTTATTGATCTTTGAGAGACTGTGGAATTATTGATAAAACATGTCTTGGATTCAGTGAGATGAAATATAGTGAACTACTGGGCTGCAACCAGCAGAGGCGCTTTTGATTCCATCTTTAGTAGTTTGTTAATGACAACCGTTAATGACATTAACCATGGGAATTTGGGGTATTGTACATCTGCAGTCATTCCGCTTACAACAGCAGTGCCATCAATACAGGAATTTAGAACCTTCAGAGAGAGCTTTTAGCATCCGCTTATTTAAAAAAAAACTCATTTAAATAGGTTTTTTTCTGATCAAACAGGTGATAATTAACTGAAATTCACTATTTGGACAGTTCATATCGTATCTCGTTATGCTTTAAAGAGAATCCCTTCTGCTGCGATAAGTATCCTACTTCTGCATTGCACCTGCTTCTTTATCGGCTACAAGATAACATGGCTGGTGTGCAGTGCCACTGGGCAAGAATCTGGTCCCACTTCCTTATCCAAGGCAGTCAGGTGCAGGACTCTTCCACATCCGCTATCTGCATGAAATTACACGCTCCTTAAGCCCATTACCACTTCAAAATGAACAGGCACATAGGAAAGCAGCCTCCCCATTAGTGCTTTGCAGCATGCAGTATAGCAGCACCTGTCCCTACCCTAAATATTAATGGCAACTTCATCAGAATATTGGGTACATAGCATGTACAAACCCAATTCCAATGAAGGTGGGACATTGTGTAAAATGTATTTTAAAAAATGTACAATGGTTTGCAAATCCTTTTTTAAACGTTATTCAATTCAGTACTTTACAAAGACAAGATATCTAATGTTGAAACTGATAAACTTTATCTTCGGGAGGTGCAAATATTCAATTACTGTATTTTGAATGTGATATTTGATGCCTACAATACGTTTCATAAAAAGTTGGGACATGCTTATGTTTACGGCTGTGTTACATAACCTCTCCTTTTAACAATACTCACCAAGCTCTTTGGAACTGAGGACAATAATTGTTGAGCTTTGTTGGTGAAATTCTTTCCCCTTAAGTTGCTCACCAGTCCGGGGTCTCCATTATGGTATTTTCCGTTTCCACTTTCAACACATTTTAAAGAGGAGACAAGTCTGGACTGCTGGCAGGCCAATCTAGTATTTACACTCTTTCACTGTGAAGCCACTACTGTTGTAACACGTACAGAATGTAGCTTGGCATTGGCTTGCTGAAATAAGCAGGAACGTTCCTGGAAATTTGACTACACTGAGAAGCCCAGAAGCATACGTGTGAACTTGTACACTTTCGGCGTAATTTGCACAGGGGGAAACACCTTTTCAAAGGTTGAAAATGATTGCAAATTGTAAAATTGTATTCAGTTTTTACTTACATTTCATGTGACTATATTTCACTGGAACTGGCGTTTGTAGATCAGCAGGCACTGTTGATGGGGGTAAGAATGGAACTTCATGCATTGTCCATATATCTTACAGTACTCAACATGATGCACAATGCATGTTGTTGTCCATCGTAGCAGAAAAGGTAATGGTCTGAGAAGTTACCCAAACACTTGGTCTAACCCGCCTCCATGCAGATTTAGAACATGTGGCGGTCACAAAAATAGAGCCTTGTGAGTTTAGCTCACTTTTCTGTTATCTTTTCCATGGTTGGATCTGTGCAACAAAACATCTGGCATGTCAAGGCAGTTGTTTCTCTGAAAGGTCAGTATGTAATATAGCCATAAATTAGTATATCGTCGTCCTGAGAATAACATGTATGTCCATTTTTTAATTTTTTTTTTATTCTTGCGTTAATGGGGTGTCTGTGTTACAATCATCCCATTAACGTGAAAATTAAGAAAATTAAAAAAAAGTTAAGATAAGATATACTTGTATTTCACAGGACAGGGACGATATGTAAAATACTGGAATTATTAAAGCTACTGAAAGAGGAAGGTCAACACTCAGAAGAAGAAAAATATCACTGCTGTAAGCAAACCAAGAAAGTAATTCTGTGTGCCATCATGGCTGTGGTGGTGGCAATCCAGCAATCGACAGTAAACGATTTTACCACAGTCATACAATCACTATGGAAACCAAAAAAAAAAAACACTAAATCCGCACAGTGCTTGGTTGTCGACAAAGTGGTGAAAATGCACACATGCATACTCACGCACGCACGCGCACAGATTTAAATTCTTTGCTATTTAAGGAAAATACATAGAAGAAGAGATGGTGAGATATGCTTCGTTGAACACGCAATGTGATGCTTGACTGAAATGATTAAATTCTAACTAGGCGCTGCAGAGTGAGTGTGTGTGCTTATGTATGTATGTGCTTATGAGTTTGCACAAATAGAATATGCTTCAGTGCATTCTGTTTAGGTTTTTATGCATTCATGCGGAAAAGATGAAACTTTGGATTCATATAACATTAAATCAGCAACACAGGGACATTTGTGATACCTTTCTTTACTTATGAAGTATCATTAACCGGGACATGTTGCGTGCGTGTGTGTGTCAGAGCTGGGCATTTTACAAAAAATTGAGCGTCTGTTATTTGTCGTTATTTGCAGCGTGGGTACCCTTCGCCTTAGTACCCGTCTATAGGCCGGTCTGTCTCTAATTTTAAACGGCCGTCCGTTGCCGAGTCCGACGAAACTTTCACTTGATTGGCTTAGGCAAGGCAAGGCAGCTTTATTTTTTTTCGGACACAAGGTAACACACGCAATGTGCTTCACATAATTAAAGCCACAACATTTAATAAAATTTACAAACAAAAGTGTTAAAGACGTTTAATAGCAAAGTAAAGAAATAAAAAGTAGCTTCTTTCACATTCTGCTTAAAATGCAAAGATACTTTGTTTGCTTTCATGGAGGACTAAGGAACTCAGAATCTATTCACATTTGACTGAAAGTCAGAGGATTCGGACTCTTTAAAATCACATTTAACTAATCGTTAAAAACCCTTTCATTCTTTATGTTTTGTGTACAATAGGCTTGCTAGCAACAATGATGCTTCACAATTTTTTTCTTTTTTGCCAATGGCCATTAATTTATCTTGAAATCTGCTTCACTGTCATTGTGTTCTAACTCGGTGGTGCTTGTGCACTTTTAAGGAATGCATGCACTTTACCCTGTGTAAAAAAGTATGATAACACAGTAATTGAGGGCAGAGAAACAATGTTAAGTCATGGATGGAGAAAGTGAGGTGGACCACCTACTCAAATAAGGATTTCCCTCCATTCTTTGTGTGTTTTATTTGTGTGTGTGTGTGGGTGTGTGTGTGCGCGTTGCAGAGAATAGACCCACAGACATCTACGGAGCACCATACATGCCATGGGAGTTGTTGTTGTTCTTTTTTGGTGGCCACAATATAAATGAATTATGGACACCAAATGATATTTTTGGCCCAAAAAATAGAATAATCGGACAAAATACTAATTTGTGGGTTCAATTTTCATGAACAACTTTGACATCTTACTAAGCATATGGCATGCACCTATGCTTAATTCCGAGCACTGTTACATGATCTGTGTCCAAAAGTATTCTAAAATCTTAATTTGATGAACAAATATACGTGTGTGAGAGTGTTAGCATACCGTTTAGCCTGAGAGTATGCTCCTAATACCCTAATATGCTTTCAAGACCGTATGTTGAGGATTCTGTGAAACTACGGACAAATTAAGCAGTAAGCTCTTCACATGGTAAAAAAGTTCCTAATTTAGAGCTTACAATTTGTAGTAGAAAATAGAAAACAAATCATCGTTGTTGGTCAAAGAAATAACATGGTGTCAGGCATTCGGAGTACGGCCATAATAAGAATAGTGACCCTGAAAACGGTGTACTCAGGACAGCTTGTTCTTATCTCCATGGAGACCTGCTGGAAGTCTGCTGTGTGACGGCAATGACGATCATTCTTTCAGCCGCGACCCTATTCTCCTTCACCATAATGCACCTCTATACCAAAGCCTTAGCGAAGGGGAAGGAAGGACTTGTCTCACAAGGACAACTATTGTGTCTTTTTAAGTCAAATAATGTCATGATGTCGTAAAAGTTATAGTCATAGTTGTCACTAGGACTTGAGCTTCATTTTTTTGGAGTGATAAACAATGACAGTATCTTTACTTTCTTTCTTTGAAATTAAGTACAATGGGCAAAATGATAGTCGGTTAACCCTGCTATTTGTGAGATAAAGGGACCGAGTCCTGACAGAATAGCAAAAATGATGAGTAATTGACACTCCCCCTAAAATAAACTTTAAATATACCACAGTCTATGGTCCAATACAGTATAATATTATTTCAAACGATAAAGATCCATCCTGACTGCTTGCCCGCTCCGCTGCCAGTCGCCGTCTGGCACCTGAGAGTTGACACGAGTTTAGCGTCGCTAAATGTCCGAAATGTAAACCAGTCGGGGTTCGTGTGCGCGTTCATTCAAATGTCTGCTTCAGCCTGTGTAAGTGGACAAGCGATCGCCACAGGATTTTGGATTTTGTGAAGGGGATCATGATGACATCACGTTTTAATAAACGTGTCAATAAATCCAAACTATTGTACAGAACACTTTTATACTTTCACAGGTTTCACAGCGGACAAGAGTAGTAATTGCATTTGCATTTTGGTGGCGATCGGTCGCTGTTTTAGACAACAGAACTGACAAAGTGAGCAATATTACCACGCTTGCCTCCCTCCCGTGACGTAGACCGCCGCTCTGACCGAAAAAATAACAAGCCCAGCCCCAAAAAGGGGCGGGGCAATTTGTCGTAACTCTAATCGCAAAAAAAGCCCTTAAATCACGACAGAGTATTTTGGCCGGAGCATTTTAGTACTGATGTCATTTTTACATGTAAACCTTTTATATAAGCGCCAATGTTAAGCTCATCCAAGTGTCGCTTTAATAGTCAGGTTTTTGAAGCTACCTTGTGGCATCTCAGGGCGTAATCAACAAAGCAAAAAAAAAATCTTAGTTGAGTTTCAGCAAATAGCTAAGGATAGCAACACACATGAAAAACAAACAAACAAAAACAAGTAGATAATTTGCTGAATAGCAAATTGGTAAGGTTCACTGTACTGTTTTTCCCTGTCACATTTGAGGTATTCTCTTCCATAAGATTGTTTCTTTCAGGCCCTGTTATTGTTTTGCATGTTCCTTTCTTTCTTTTATTGAAATTGCGTGTTGCACTAAGATGCTTGAGCAATGTGAGTGCTGCTAATTGCATTTGCTGACAATGTTGTAACAGCTTTCAACTATGATTGGCTTGATGCTCAACATTAATATTTCTGTTCATACAACAGACATTTGGTTAAAAGCACTCTATTTGTACGGGCAAAATAAATAAATAAAAACTCGTTTTTTGTTAGACCGATCTCGTCTTGCCCATTTCGGCTCTAATCCAGAGCGTCCGTTAGCGATTCCGACTGCAAACTTCGTCCGATTTTCACGAGCAAAGTGAGTAAGATTCTATATAGAAATATCCGTTCCGTTTCCCCCACCTCTCCCGATGAACGATAAATACTGTGTAAGATTAAAAATAGATACTTTGTAAGATTATATACAGAAATGTACGGTAAGATTCAGCACAGCCCGGGGTTGACGGGTATGGACCATTTAATATTGTGAATACATTGAATTTCCTGCGTAGGCAATGTTTTGAATTTCTGAATTTCTGAAGCGTCCAGGTGTCCTTTGTCGAAGAAAATACAACGCAAATTGTTTGAAAACATCTTTTGGAATTATTTTTCAGCATACTCCAAATATTTCATATCTATTGTGTGAAATGTGTTTAAAAAAAACAGTAATGCAGATTGATCAAAAAGGTTAAAAAAGGATACTTGGTTCTTTACCACTTTTTACAAGCCAGAAGTTCCAACCAGACTTCTTCAAGGTTTCAGTGATTACTGTCATTGATAGAGAACACAGATAAGATTTTAAAGGGTATCGGAACGAATCTTAAGATCTCTCTGAGGGATGCAGTTCTTATCCAGTAATCCTCATCGCAAGTAACTGATGAAAAAACACCAGCTATCTGTAAATGATATCAGTACTGCTGTATAGGCTTGAAATGATATTATCATTTATTTAGTGGCCACTCTTATTATTATTATTATCTTCCTTCATATTTAACGTTTGACCGCCTTTATCAGTTAGCCAACCTCATTTGTCATTACACACGGAAAGTAAATGTTTTGTAGTTACGATGTTGTATCGCTAATAAGCATCCACCAAGGTAACAACAAAACCAAGGTTCTGTAGATGTCCTTGATGACAAAATGTTATGTCTGAGGTTTAGCAGCAGCTGCGTACAAAATCAAATGAAATGAAAATATTATTCAGGTTATCCAACTCAATGTCAAGGCATTTGGGGATATAACAAGTAGAGAATAAAGATCGAGTGCTTTGAATCACTTGCACATTTTCGAATCAAATCACTTAAAGGAAAAACAACTAGCAATTATTAAACTAAATTAAAGGTTACAAGTATTAAACTAAATAAAAAACAAAACGCACTCCACGTGTAACAAAATCTCAACCAGCTTGCATGAATTTGTTTGTCAGTGTTTTTTGATGCACACCAAACAATTCTCCTAAATATCGCATTTTTCCCACAATCACATCACACTCCACTGGCTAATTTAGGTTTTATAGCATCCATTATGATTAATTACCGACCAACTAGCTTTCTGTGTAACTTGCATGTGAATCGCACCACTCAATTGGGCTTATCACACACAATTATAGTAGAGGTTCAAAGTTAATTTCACCAGTCTCACAAAAACTCCTCAATAATGAGAACCTTTACCTCTTACTAACATTATACCTCACTTTCAGTTTCACATACGTAAATAAGGTCACTAAGAGAGCAATATCATGTTTAACGTTTGCATTACATTTACAAAAGCTTCAATATCAGATCAAAGTGCTTTGGAATACTTTTGTAGAATGTGACTAAGTACATTTCGAAAAGTTTCAATAATGCAATGTAGCCTCTGGTTTTTCTCCACCCCGGATCCTATTTATATTGTTATTGAGGTTTTACAGAAACCACCAAGGGTGAAAATAAGAAGTCATTTATTGAATATATGTGTGGTTTGGTTTAATATTAAGCAATGCAGTAAACATTTTTTGAAGAATGCAACATTTCACCTCTGGTGCGAATACTGCATAATGTATGGCCTCAAGAGGAACATTATTGCCAGATATGTATTTTTATTGCTGCACACTGTCTCAAAATGTAGAATACAAAAGATTCCGTTTGCTGAGACTTTGAACCCCTTTTTTTTCATTTTGTCTGTTTGATTCCGAACAGATGGTCTGTTCTTTGTGTTTACTTTCACATTTTCATAATTTGTGCTATTACAATATTTCAAGCAAGCAAACCAAAATAAGAAAGTGAATCAGAAGCTCATTGACGGCCTCTGACAAAGGGTGAAATTGTGAAATGTATCACAATCATATGCAAACAATGGTTTGACTCACTGACCAACCTGCCAAGGGTGTTGTTTCAATGAGACAAGGTCATGATGGCAGAGACATGTGTCACAAAGAGAAATGGTGCGAGTGAGCTGGGATCTGAGAGAAAAACATTTTTTTTTTCTAAAAGACAGGAAATGAAATAGTATACATGAAATATGCTGTGTATATGCTTAAAATACGGCGTGGATGTGAAAGAGGAGAAGGGTGCCTTTCCTGTCTGACTGTAAGTGAAGGTCATATCTAATACTATTTGGCTTGGGACACTAACACAGGGAGAACAAAAATAAAGCTTGTACTGTTGTCCCCCCTTCTTTCACTATGGCTTTATTGATGGAGCAGGCTGCAGATTAATGGATGTGTAAGCAGGATTTAGTTTATTATGGTCCCAAAAGAAATGTTTCAATTTTTATATGAGACTAAAGCTACCATTTTTGTTTCATTTAATCATCTGTCCTTGTACATGATGAGCAATAGGCAAGGCAAGGTAAGGCAGTATAATTTTACAGCACATTTGATACATAAAGCACCTCAATATGCAATTGGACTGAGCGGCCATTTTGATCCATTTATTCAAGATGATAGTTGGAACAGTCTCCTGATTATTTTTCAATCAGAACGGCCCATCACAAACAGACGCAGTGGAAGTGTATTTCTGGATGGTAACAATTACTCTACTCTACTCAATTTATGAGCTGCAGTCTGTCATCATCCCAGTGTCCAAGCAGTCTGGCCAGAACTCAGAGCCAATCG
Organism: Filicampus tigris; assembly: GCF_054856515.1. Lineage (NCBI taxonomy): Eukaryota > Metazoa > Chordata > Actinopteri > Syngnathiformes > Syngnathidae > Filicampus > Filicampus tigris. Next base: position 17,242,452 of record NC_141217.1, read on the forward strand.
CCTGGCACCAGAACCCGAGCTATAGCAAGGAGGGTTAAACAGGGTAGTTCCCTGAGGCAGAGCCGAACACTCACGGCTCAACGACCTCACAGCCCAGGCTCTAATATCTGATCAAGAACCATCTGTTGAGGCAACCACAGCCTAGGCACGCTCCCAGAAGCCCTTCCTGCTGACTGACCTCTCCAAGGAGAGCCCGGTGGGATATCGAGCTGTTAGCATGCTATTAGATTGATTCTGGTTCCGATTCTAAATGCATATAATACAGACACATTAACATTACAGAATGCCAAAGATACACCCAACTCAATTATAAAATCACATGAATAATATATGTCCAGGCAAAATTCAGGATTATTATACTCTTTTAAGACCCTGTAATTTTCAAATTTGACAAGATTTCAAAGTAGACCTGGGGTCAGTTGTTAATTCAGCATGTATCATTTAATTAGATTACATACATTATTATATCGTCGCTGTCCTGTGAAAACACCATGCCCATTATTTTCAATTTTCTTATTTTTACGTGAGTGCTGTTTCCGCATTACAGACATCACATTAACGTGAAAATTAAAAACATTCCTAAAATTGGACATAAGAGTTTTTCACAGAACAGTGACGATATCTTTTTTGTGTGTCTTATTCTTCTTTTTCTTTTTTACAATTCAATATGTATAATGCAAATCAACATTAAAATGCAGAATTAGTAGTTGCGACATGGCTCATTTATGTATTCGCTCTCCAACTGTGGCCCTCTCCTCAGTCAGCGGAAATTCAGTCAGAGACCAGTGTTTCATGCTGAATATCGATTTGTGTAACATTCATGAGTTTAAAGGCTTATCAGACCAAACAATTCTATCCTCAACTCAAACATGACGTTGATGATGCCGACATTGCGATCGAGCAGTGTTGACATAACGCTGAAACAAATGTCAAAAGTGATTGATTGTGAATAAAAGTACACAAATGCATCCCGTAATTAAGAGTGTGACAAAAGTGCACTTCTCGTGAAGTTTGACTCGCTCGTACAAAGAGTTTCTGCTCCTCGTTGTGTCACACAGGGCCATTTGCCAGCCGTCGATAACAGTTGGCTAATGGGTAATGTGCCACACAAGACTGATGCTGCACTTGCTGTTTTCATTTTGCTGCTGTAGTGCAGTAATTAATCCAGCTGAAACCTTTGTGCTCACAATATAAATGCTTTCCATTTTCATTAATAGACAACTCATTAGTATGTAATGAGCAAGAAGGCAGCGTTCCCTGTGCAAAAGGTAATGTGATTGTGTGCGGCTCTGCTCGGTTCGTGCAAATATACACCTTGTTTGCCTCCATGGAAACAGTACTGGTATGTGCAAAAAGCAAACACTTTGAGGCAAATATTGGAATTTACTCCTCGATAAAGTCAATTTTAGACTGTGGTTTTGCTAACTCGTTGACAGACTTCCCTTTGGGACATTGATAGGCAGAAGTCACACTATACATTTGTGAATTTAATAAACACCGACAAATGAAAAATGCAGTGGCAATTGCGCTGTCTGTGTTTGGCATCAGCATTGAAAACTTGGAAACGACATCGGCGCGCTGCTTTAGTCACACTGATGGTTGTAGCCTTTTTTTCTCAAGAGTTCAGACTAGTTTTAGAATTGTTTTAATTCAGAATGACTTCACAACACATGCGCAAATGTTGAACTGTAGCTTCTGTGGTTTGAAACATGCCCAATGGATTGTGCCTTTCACCAATGAGTGGACAAAAAAGAGCAACTAAGCATTTTTTGCAAAGACTGGATCTGCTTTTTTCACAGAGGTTAACAACCAAAGGGGATGAGTGGACCCTTTATCTACATTAAAGGATTCAAGGCACAATAAAAATACCATTTATTTCCACTCTTCCATGCCGAGAATTTGTGGCCAAGGAGTGAGTACATAGGTATAATTGCAAAGCCATTTCAGGAGGTGCATTTACCTATATACAACCTATAACAGATTTGTAGGCACATAGAAGAGAGGAAAGATAAGTCAAATATTGGCTACATCTAAGAAATGTGCTACTTTTCATCACTGGAAGTGATCATGACTCATCACACGATAAGATCGAATGTCGTCTTGTGCAACTTCGTATTTTTCATTTAGGCACAAGTAGAAAGAAAGCATCATTAGTGGCAAAGAAGAGAGAGCTTGTTTGCTGTGTTTTGATGTGCACGTTTTGACAGATGGTAACCATGTGACACTAACCTGTGCTGACTATAGTAGTCTTATAGTTTTGTATAACGTGTTCTGAACAACACAACACTTTGTGCTATACTTTGTTATGTCACATGGCATATAAGAACATCGCTGTACAATTGTGAGGGAGCCAGATTTATGATATGACACATACGGTGTCACAAAGCCATTTTGGGCCATTAGTTCTATGTTCCTTCACGTTGCCGGCTATCTCGCAGGTGGTGTGTGATTGAATCCAGTCAGTGATTGTGGCTTGAATCTCAGCTGGGTGAGGCCCCGGCTCCAGAATAAATTCGTCCATTCCTCAGATCCTCACAAAGATGTTTTGGATTGTCAAAACGACATGGCAATCAAAGTTACAGTGAGGGAAAACACACTAGGTAACTAGTCAGTATCACTAGTTCCATAGTTATGTGATGATTCCTTATCAGTGAACCATTAAAGCGGAAATCAACCCAAACATATTTTTTCAAGAAAAGGTTCCCAGCAGGCCCAGTAGTTGAAACACGGCATTCTGATTACTAGTGCGTTTGTGCAATATGAGTTAAGCAGAAAAATCCACCCGTTATTAGCCATCTCAGGCGGTGGCCATTTTGTCATTTCTGTTGACTGAAAATGACATCACAACTACCCAGGGCTCAGGGAATGATCAATCACAGCTCGTCTGTTTTCTAAAGCTGAGCCGTGATTGGTCATTACCTGAGCCCTGGGTAGTTGTGATGTCATTTTCAGTCGACAGAAGTGACAAAATGGCCGCCCCCAGGGATGGCTAAAAACGAGTGGTTTAACTCTTATTCCACAAACGCAATATTTATCAGAATGCCTTGTTTCAACTAGTGTGCTTGCATAGAACATATTCTTGAAAAAAATATGATTTAGCTGGTGCTGCTGTACCAGTGTAAACCAATTTTGGTTCAACTGGTCTCTCACTAGTAGACTTGAGATTTGAAATAAAAGTGAGAGCTGTTGCCATTGTGAAAGCACCAATGAGGACTTTTAGTTTCTGATTTTCTTAATTCACTACAAACAATTTCCATGTGGTTGTCAGTCAGCAGTAATTTGGGCTGGTAGTATTTATAGCATTTGATTATACAACCACTGAAAACACACATTGTAATGTATTAGAATCCCATGTATATAATTTGTACAATTGCTAGTTGAGTTTTTCATTTTTAAATGTGAGACTTCCTTGTTTTGTGGCTTTATTTGTGTCAACTCAGTCAAATGTCACTGGGTTGAGTGAGGTTCCTTTAGATGGGTCATGAATACTGTGCATTTCTACATGAATACTGTACACTTTAAAAACTGATGAGCTATCTGAATAAACAAAGTATGACCGGAGCTATGTATCGTATGCTATTTGACTTAATTAGACATCATATTGTACTGATTCCTGTTTTATAAAGACACAAAAACAGTCAGGGTATTCCTCTTAGTTTCCAAATTATGTAAAAAACGTTTCCTTCTTCAGGCATCCTGAAACATTATTTGGCTTGCATGCATCCTTTGGGATGTGGAAACCTGCGCTGGCATATGGCCTACTTTACATAATACTCCAAGCCACAAGGGTACTGCCGTGGGCACACAGGCAAATCAGGACGTCACTCACACATTCACTTCAAATTAGACTCTAAATCCATTCAGATTATGCTGTTGATATAGCTGTGAAGTGTTGTGCCTTCACTATGACGCTACAAACTGGAACGAAGATGAGAAGCAAGTGTTTTCAGGGCATGGCAATGACATGACAGTTCCTCACATTTTTTTTTCTCCATAAAGGATTGACTGCATAAGATTTGGCCTCATCTTCCATGCTTGGCCACAGTTTGTGCTCCTGATGGTGCACCCCTGGACCTATCTGACTGGGTCATGTTGAGTGACATCCATCCATCCATCCATCCATGTTCTTTATCAAGTACCCACATTAAGGTCACAGGTTAGCTGGAGCTGTTCCCAGCATGTTGAATGTACTGTTCATTGTTTCTGGGGGGTTCACAAACACACCTCCCTTAGTTGTTTTCTGATTTCTGAAAAGAAGAAAAACGAAAGCTCTGTATTGTAAAAACAGAGCAGCGGTGCATTATTGTCTGCCCAGCAGCACATCCTGTGGTGGATTGTAAGGCCTTGAAAAAGAGTCTAAAATGCTTTGCGAAAGGATTTGATTTGCTCTGTCTCAGTGCTCTTCAGCAGTGTCCGAGGGTGCTTGGGGTGAATTGTTTAAGAGATAGAGGGCTTCCAGGGGCCTGGCCACTCTTGCCTCTCGACTTAAGGTTTCTCTTCCATGTGTTTGCTCTCATCGTCCACCTGCTTGCTTCCTTATGAATATAGAAGCGCTGTTTAGTGTTTTTGTGTGTAGAGCTCTCTCCTTTTGTGTGGTATTATTTGTTTTAATGTGTATTCAGGCTGGACGGTAAACTAAAAACACATTTGCGATACAATACAATGCAACTTTATTTATATCGCACATTAACATAATACAATAATACAACAACAAAGACAGTGATATCATTGACTGGATTTCGTGCATATACTACAGTATGATTCAAACATGTGTGTCTTTTCTCTTCTTTCTGCAGGCGCCAGTGTGTCATCACAGAAAGGTAAGAGGGCCCTTGCAGTACTGTCACTAACTGTGCTGCCATGCCTTGCATGATTTATATGTGTTTGTGTATGTGTTTGCATCTTTGCAAGAGATCCAATCCACATTTATAAAACTTGAAAGAGAGCATTACACTCTCAGTGGAAAGGAGGACATAACTTCAATTAGAGTTTGATTTCGAGAAAAAAAATACCTCGCCCCGTTTGGTCGCTCCGTTTTTATTGATTAATTAATTTAAGTATTCTCACAGCACTAAAAAAACAAGTAGTGTTTCATGCAAAACAAAAAATGTTGCGCATAATTTCTTGTATAGTGAAGACATATCACAGGGGGCTATTTTGTTATACTGCGAGCTAGTTTAAACTGAAATGTAGTGACACAAGTGAGGTTTTTCCGCTTTAACATCTTACTGAGTGTTGTTGTCCTTACATGTTTTTTGGTACAAATATTACATATTCATAAGTACAGTAGATCGTGTTTGTAGACACCGAGATAGTGTGTGTTGTGTATATTTTGTATGAGTTGACAGTGTAATATCTTGGGATATTAATAAATATATGCACACACGTCAGCTTCATCGGAGTTGGCTTTAATGCAGGTGACTTAACATTAATTCAGGGCTGACTGGGAGTTCACTCTACGTCTCCTCGGTAACTCTGGCATATCCAAACCACTAGCAGACTTCATTGGTACCTAGTATTAGAATAGTTGAGTCTCTATACAACATCTGGCATGCATAATAAGAGCAAATTATGAATCCGCCTCATGGAGCAAACTTGTGATTATCGTGTATTCCTAGAAAAAATATATGAAATGTCACTGTGCGTTTTATATGCATCAAATTATAGTTTGTCTGTACACTGAAAAAAAAACGTTGAATTTACTCAATTTTATTGTGAAATTTGTGCGTAGTGAAGATTCGTAGTCGTAGAAACGAGAGTTGTATTCACAAAACAATGGCACTGACAGTTTTTATTCGTACTCACAAGAAAATAAGTCAAACCCTCACAATTTTGATTCGTACTCACAAGAAAAAAATCCAAACCCTCACAATTTTGATTCTTACTCTCAAGAAAAGAAGCCAAACCATCACAAATGACTACTATTACGGATACGAATCGTTAATCACGCCTTTTTGACAGCGATCTTACTCCATATGCTATAGAGTCCACATTTGGCTGCTCACTGTATCATGCCCAACTATATACACAGACACACACCAGACCGCTGTACGTATCATATATGTGATGATAGGTGGTATACGACACTGTCACGCAGGCCTATAAAGGTAAGTAATGTGGGCTGGCCAGGCTGAGGCCCCTTTGATGAATGTTGAGGGGTTGGCATAACGTACATCATCCCGCCACCACCGTACTCACATATATTTCTGAATGAGAGGAAGATAAATAAGGCCACACACTATGACAATGAATGAGTGCTCACTTAAAATGGCTTCTGTGCATCTATACCTGGCCTGACTTCTTCTGTCCATTCAATATTTTCCACTCGCCTGCAGCCCAAAATATTTATAAACACTCTCAGAGTCTCGCGTTGTTATTGCTGCGGAGAAAAATAATGTGTTTGTGTCCATACGTGACTGACAGATGTGACTTTGATGGGGCCGGCTGGGCTGAAGAGACATGGGACCTTGGGGCAAAGGGTTTGGACAACAACAAATAGATTTGACAAGACTCTATGTGCATATAAATTTTATATCTGCCTGAGCATGAATGATGGATATTGTAGAACATTTGTGCCCACTGACTCCTCAGTTCATCTCTATTAATATTTATAGATATGTCTGACAAAATCCAAATTGCTACTCTTTCCTTCCTTCCTGCAAATCGGCCACTGTTAAAAGTTCGGGGACAGTGTTAAAAACAGAAAGTCACTATTTGCTTATAGGGGAATGCAAACAGAAAACAGCAGCCATGATGGGTCGTTAGCCCTGAACATCTGTGATGTCATTTTCAGTCTACAGAAGTGACAAAATGGCCGCCTCTGAAATGGCTAAAAACGGGTGCATTTCGCTGCTTAGCTCATATTCCACAAACCCAATATTAATCAGAATGCCTTGTTTCAACTAGTGGGCCTACAGAGAAAATATTCTTGAAAACAATTTTTTGGCAGTCCGCTGATAGTGTAGTGGTACACACGCCTGAGTTGTGTGCGGGCAGCGTGGGATCGATTCCCGCTCAGTGACAGTGTCTATGTGTGCCCTGCGACTGGCTGGCGACCAGTTCGGGGTGTAGTCTGCCTTCGCCCATTGACGGCTGGGATAGGCTCCAGCAACTCCCCGCGACCCTGTATAGGATAAGCGGTTTGGAAGATGACATGACATGATGACAATTTTTTGGGTTGACTTCCACTTTAACAACAACAAATATATGTTAATAATAGCTTTTATAGTAACACTGATATGTCGTAAAAATGGGGTGTCACCTGGATTTGACCCTGATTGGTGTCTATTTCAAATTGAAACAACAACGTTTTGTGACTTCTGTCGACTGAAAACGACATCACAGTTGCTCAGGGCTCAGATAATGACCGATCATGGCTCAGCTTCAGAAAACAGGTGTGCTGTGATTGGTTGTTACCTGAGCCCTGACCATTTGTGATGTCATTTTCAGTTGACAGATGTGACAAAATGGCCGCCCCGTGAGATGGCTAAAAACGAGTGAATTAACTCTTATTCCACAAACGCAATATTTATCAGAATGCCTTGTTTCAACTAGTGGGCTTGCATAGAACATATTGTTGAAAAAATATGTTTAGGTTGATTTCTCCTTTAAGGCAGTCAGGCATGGGGTATTTTGTATAGTGTTGGCGATTAACATCCTAGGTGTTGAATGAACACCAGCAGATTTGCAGTGTTGTTTGACTGAAGAGCATGCAGCATTCAGCTTTCCAATAACCTTTCAATTTTCTCCCACCAATAAGATAGATTAATACAAGATCTTGTTATAACATGACCTTATTTGTTCGTTTTCCAGCATCCTTGCTACGTGCCCCCTCACCGTGACACCCCCCACCAACCGAACTGCACACACTAGCTCTCCCTCCTTACCACGTGAAGTATATTTACGGCACCTGTGCTGCAAAAACGGATTCTCTGAAACATCCCTCTAATTTCATTTTGAAAATGCCAGCAATAAATTTATCAAATGGACTGAATCGAATCGGAGTCACACGCGCAGCCATCCGTCACAGGCTGTCCCCTCAGGGGGCTGTGGGCGTAGTTAAGCCAGCCAAAAAGCTCTGCCAGCAGCATGAGAAGACATAGTGTTGAGAGAGTTCCTGGTGAGAAGAAAACCAAACGAATGCACTAGAGGACGAGGATCCGTGTGCATGTGCTTGAATGCATATGCATGTGTTAACTCAAACAGGCGTGTGGCCGCTAGTGTGTTCACAGAGGTCAGTGTTAATTCTCCAACACGCTCTTGATGGAATGTGAGTAAACCACTTGGAATGTTGATGTGCTGGAAGAGTAATTGATCACCACAATCCAAGTTAATTGATTGTTTTGCTCCTTTTGCCTTCCAAATCTCTTTCAAGTCCTTCGCTACTCTGAGCTTTATCCTCTATCCTGCCTCAGGTTCACACGCTCTCTGCCCTGCCATTTCTTACTTTCTCATCCTCTGTACTCCAGTTTGACACCTTTGCCTCACACTCTAAATGCCTTTGTCCCTGCGCTCCTTTAGTTTCAGCCCTCTTTGTACCCGCCTATCTTTTCCTTCTCTCCACTTCACATTTATCAGTGCGCAGGTTAAGCCTGGCATGAGCGAGGGTAAAGAAGCTTAGTTCTAACAGGGTTAATGAAGTCAGACCACATAATTCCTCTAACGGGGATCAGTGGCTCTACTCCGTCAAGCCTCTCGGCATTTAAAGATCAGATGAAGCGTGCCACAGAATTGTGAATAAAAATCAACAATCTGACACGCAACACTTAGATACATCCCCAATCCATTCAACATACACATACATATACTTCTGACACTTTGGTGAGTTATGATACAAAGGGATGGAGTTGTTGGAGAGTTTTACTACTATCTGACTACCGTCAAGTGCCCTTCAGCAAGACACCCTCAGCTTCTATAGTATAAAGGAAAGTGACAAGAGGAATATACCTATATAAGACAGGTTCATTGAACGAGCAAAGTGTATATTAAAAAACAAACTAGACATCAGATTTTCTTTCCATTAACTCTAGGGAGCTTCTCGTCACAAGGGTCAGGGTAATGTGAAGCCTATCAGTAGGCTCTGGACTGGACAAGACAATTAGACAAGACAAAAACTTAGACTTTTCAATGAGCCTAACATGCATGAACTTCGAATGTGGAACGAAGCCAGTGTACCCGGAGAAAATTAGATTCGAGATTAGAACCAAACACCTCAGAACTGTGGGACAGACATGCTAACTCATGTTGACCAATTTAGGTAAATCTTTATCCATTTTTTCCCAACCAGGGGTATGCGTACAACTAGGGGTACACAAGAACATTCGCAGTGGGTACGTGGAAGTATTTAATAACTGGCAGATCTTAATTTTTGAGAATTTGGCAGACCGAGCTACGCCTCGCTGGGTGTTCCGCCGGGCCAAGGGTGTTTTCTATTACATGCCCTGACAATTTGTTGACAGAGAGTAGACTAGATTTTAGACCAGGTGAAAACAGGTCTAAGTTGCAGCACAAGTCGTGTAAAGCAATTTTGCTGGATTTGATCCAGGCAAAGAGACAGAAGTCACAAGTCCGGCAACCTGGCCGTTCCCTGTTTGAAGTAACCTCAACAGTGCATACAAGAAACTGAAAATACCGCATCGATCTCATCACACAAGTATCGATCCTCTGTGTGGATGGCTCCCACAGGTCGTTTTTCCCTCACCTGGATCCTCTTGCTTTGCCATGTCTTTCCGCTATCACTTAACACCGTGCAGGTGTATATATTCGTATGGGTGTGTATGTATCTCTCATATAGAGACTGAAGCATAATTTAGCGATAATGCGCGGATTAAAACACAGTTCTAGTAATGCTCCTGGTGTGGGGAAGCCTGATTGAAATTTGTCAAAAATTCCATTTGAGTTCAAGAAATAGCAACAATTTTGGTGAAGAAGGAGAGATTTGAAATGGGTCTTGGTTTGCTAACATGGAAGCATTGAGTGTACTTTCTCTATTTATTTATTTTTAATTAAAAGTGGCTTACTGGCAGCTTCTTTCAGCGGTTTAGGAAACTCTCCTGACTGAGATGACCAGTTGATTATTTTGTGCAACTAAGCACTGAGTTTGTAATAGTTTTGAAAAAGTCAGTTAGTTTTGAGTCAAGACAGCTAGTTGATGGTTTCATCTCCAGAACCATTTCCTCTACAGATTTTTTTTTGGATCCACTGTATCAAATTCTGAAATGGTAACTGAGTTATTCCTGGGTGTTTTTAGGTGTTGCATCAATTTGATCATTTTGCTGATTTGTGCTTGAATTAGACATGATGGATTGTATTTTTTCCCATTAAAATAGCAAGCAAATTCATTGCATAGAGTTCTGGTACTGTTTGATTTGTGGGGTTTGTGAACTTATAAACCACAGCATATGGAGTGTGAGTACTGTTGAGGTTCTTCATTTCATAAAAACTGTTGTTGTCTAGCCATTGCTAACTAAGACATTGTCTGTACAGGTCAAAGTGGATTTGGAATTGAGTTTTTCTCTGCATATGTGTTGCCTTAGCATCTAATTTAAGAGCTACAAGAGGTAAAGTTGTAGAAGTTGGTAAAATATTACATTCGAAGATAAGCCTACAAACACAGATCTCTACTCTCACATAGATAAGTGGTCAGCAACCTATTGTGCTGCTGGGACTCAACATTTCTCAAAAGTATCAGTTAAGCATCTGACAATATAGATCCAGTATGAGGGCTTATAAAGGACTATTTCTTATCCATTATGTGTCAGGGAGAAAATTAGACATCAATACACCAGTCTAATATGTCTCTTTGGGAATGTCGCCTTTTCCCAAATGAAGGATTTGAAAATGGAGGATCGTGGTTTACCCATTTACAAGAGATAACAGGGATTCACATGCTGTTAAAGTACAGATATGGGACAAATTCAACAAATGTACATGTTAGCATTTTATTTCAAGTGTGGAGACAAAAGAGACTCAAGAGAAACCTGGATAACAACCTTGGATTAGCAATGCTACACAACTTTCCAGTTGGCTTGTTTACGCTGGAGAGACACATTGCACCCAGGAAGCGAGACAGACCCAGATGGTATATCTTCAGATAATTCTTCGTGCAAAAACCCCTATCACCCATTAATAATTCATGTGGAAATATTTGAAGAGTAGACTACACAGACCATTAAAATCTAGACTGGCACAATAGCACAAGGGCATGAATACAATACACAGTTTAACTCCACACACAAAAGGGCTGTAGCCACTACAGAAAGATGTTTGTGGTCTCTATGGAAATGCAATGCTCATTAGGAGAAAGTAGACGTTACGCGCTGCTATTGCCACTATCACCTGGCACATTACCATAGAATTGATGCTAAAGATAACAGTGGCGGGAGGTAATTAGAGTGACAGCTGGTGCAGGGATGTGTTGCATGTGTTTGATTGATCTTTTGTCGGTGTTGTTGCTGTGCTCTTCAGACAACTCAGAGACTTACCTTTTCATTTAGCCAGTAAACACTTAAAGCCTAAACGCTAAAGACGATCATGCACCGCAAGTCAACACCTCCCAGTCCCACCACCCTTTATATCATTTTTTTTCGCCTCCAGATTTCATTTGTGTTTACTGCATGCCAGGTTTGCTTGTTTTGCATCTCCCTGTTCAAAGTTTGTCGGTGATATTAAACCGGACAAATATTTGAAAATTAACTTTTTAATGATTGTATACTACGATTGGCTGGCAATAAGTTCAGGGTGGCGGCATGGTGGACGACTGGTTAGCACGTCCGCCTCACAGTTGAGAGGTTGTGGGTTTGATCCCGGCTCCGGCCTACCTGTGTGGAGTGTGCATGTTCTTCCCGTGCCTGCGTGGGTTTTCTCCGGGTCCTCCGGTTTCCTCACGGATTCCAAAAACATGCATGGTAGGTTGATTGGACACTCTAAATTGCCCTTAGGTGTGATTATGAATGCGGATGTTTGTTTATCTCTGTGTGCCCTGCGATTGGCTCTCAACCAATTCAGGGTGTCCCCCGCCTACTGCCCAAAGACAGCTGAGATAGGCTCCAGCACGCCCGCGACCCTTGTGGAGGATAAGCGTTATAGATAATGGATGGATAAGTTCAGGGTGTACCTATTGACTCATCCGCAACTCTTGTTAGGATAAAGCGGCTTACCTAATGGATGGATGGATGTTTGCATACAAATATTTGTGTCTCTGGAGTGAACCGCCGAGCCAAGAACTGAGTAAATCTTTAGTTATTTACCCATTTCTGAAAATGTGTGGAAGAAAGCCATTCTGCCCCACTGTTACAAAACAGTGGAGATAATTAACATAACCACCTCCACATCGATTTGCATTTTTAAATTAAACAGAGGTGCTTGCAGTTTTTTTTTTTTTGGGTGGGGGTGGTGGTGGGGGCATTATCATAACACAACAGCGTTAGCTTCTGAATTTCAGCAGTTGATGACTCGGTGAAGTTGTTGGTGGGGCAAGAGGAGGATATTGATTTGTGTGTCCATACTCCACAAAAATCCTTTCATTATTTGGAAGCTACTGTATTCCCCCCCCAAAAAAAAATTTTTTTTTTTAATGAAAAGAGTGAGATAACACTAATTTCATTATTCCCAAAGGTAAAGTGGGCATTTGATGATTACAACTAAATGCCCAATTAAGAATAACAAATGTATCATTTTTAAACATGTTCTAATGCTGGTGTTGCTGCCCGCATCGTTTGGGCTTTGGGCATCGATGCTCCAACCAGAGGAAGGCAATTAGCGCTATCAAGTGGCGTCTGATGAGCTGAGAGGCTCGAAGAAACTGCAGAGAGGTGAAACAGAAGGATTAGACTGGCTCCATCCGCAACTAGCTCTACGCTGCCTGCAGGTAGCCAGGATAAGAAGATTCTAGGAATGGGACTGGATGTTTTTATCCCATTAAAAGGCTGTTATCAGTTTTCCTTGGGCGCTAAGATTTGAGGTACAATGGCTCCCTTGCCTCTCCCAATTCAATGTCTTCTGTTGTGGTCGCATTTGTCCTTAAGTACAGCAAATAATTCTAACAGACAACACAGCCTAACATCTCAGGGGAATGCTGTCAGATTCCTGTTTTGCAAGACTGACCTGAACTAACTAATTTCTTAGAGAGGTTTTCCATATGAGACAGTAAGACACCATCATATTTAAGGTGTGATACTAAAAACATTCTAAACATTTTAATTTCCTTTTTAATAGCGTACATATTTTGACCCTGAGGTCTGCCAATTTTGCGTCACATCGCATGACAATGACATGAGTCACTGGCTAAGTGTAGTCATATGAGCGTAAAACTTCAAGGATTTTCTGACACATTCAGCCAGACCAGAGTTAGGCCAAATGGCCAATTGGAATGTGCATGGGTGTTCATGAAAATTGTCAGTCATTTAGGTGGGGGTCATCCTGTGTCACTCTTTCTCTTAACCAGTTTGCAATTTTGAGTCAAAGAGCAAGGAATACACTGAGTGGATGATTTCCTCGGGATGGAAACAACTTCCAAAAAATCTTCATCATCATTTATCTCCATCCATTTTAATCATTTGATAAATCATGGCCGCTAAAAGAGAAAACAAGTACTTCAGACTAGAAATGAAGACGAAAATCGAAGTCTAGACAGCACTTGGGAAATATAATGTGCAATTTATAGTTGTGTTGGCATTTTAACCACCATAGGTGACATTGTAATTTGTAGTTTAGGTCTTGATAGGCAGCAATGATAGCTATGCACTGTAGGTGGCTGAAACGGAAGTTGCTGGTTCTGTTAACCAACGTCCAGCATTGCTTTTCCCCATACATTTCTACTGACTGTTTTTACTCTATTACAGCTGGTGTTGGTGGTGTCCCCAGCTATTAGCAGGGCAACAGCAGGATTCTGGTGTTGCTGGTGTCGCTAGCAAGACCAGCTGCAAAAGCACAACAAAAGCAGCCAAGATTTGAACACCCCAACCTTTGGTCACTGGGCTACCTGCTCTACCAAGCAAGACCAACATGCTGTTGTTGCCCTGCTGGTAGCTGGTGACACTAGCAAGACTCCAGCTAGTCAGCAGCTATCACCAGCTCCTGGCAGTAACCCAGCAACCTGCTGGTCGACTGTAACTCAGTTCATAGAGCGCTTTGCCCAATGACCGGACGTCCGGCTCTTCTAATCTTGTTTTGCTCTTGCTGATGGCCTTGCTGGTGTTACCAGCATGAAAAACCAAATAAAGGTAGCAGGCAGCACACACACATTCCTCTTGTGTGTCTTGTGTTTTTTTATTCTGAATGTCTGACAAATCCGACGAAAAGTTCGACCACCATAACAGATTGTGATCAAATTTCAAGGTGCCACTATGCATTATGAATTTCCATGGCAAGAACCTTCCCCCCCCACCCCCACCCCCAAAAAACAAAAAACAAACATTGGGGAGTAGAAGGGATTGTAAACCGTTCCACGCTTCCCCACTGGGTGTTTTTATCATACACTGTTGCTGCAGACTTCCACACTAATGCTACACTTGTCAGGGATACTTGACCATGCTTTAGGGCTTTCTTATATGGAGGCCAGAGATGTCATACCCTGTTACAAAATAAGGCACCAAATACATGAACTTGTTATTTCCCCTGGCCACCAGTCCCACTTTCTCCCTCCCCCTGCCATTGGAATCACTGCTGTGGAAACAGAATCTCATGCATAGTGTCGACACTCAGTAAGTAATAACTCGTTGCTCAGGCTCAGATAAAGAGCTCCATTCATTAAACCGACCGCTTTCTTTCTCCCCACGAGTGACACCTGTCCCCCAGGAGTTCACCTGCAAGAGTGGTTTGAGCAGCAAGAACCAGGCATGATTGTCTCCCTCTGTGCTGTTGGGAGTGTGAAGCCTAAAATCGCACTGTTCTAACATAGCAGGCACAGGGGGCCCTTTGCCTCAATCATCTGTTCTTCAAGTTAAGTGGAACTCATTTTTCGAAAACAATATTTTTTCAACCACTTTTGGGAAGGTTTTATACATTATAAGAGATCATTATCTCCGTATGGATTTTACTTTTATGCTAATATTTTTATGATTGATTAAGTGGGAAAGTGCGGTGTTAAATTTACTTCTGTCCTCAAGTATGATTGCTCTTTTCCTTATTTTACCAGGGCTGTTATTGTTGCTTTTGAGTCAATGTCTTTCTTTAGGCATCTGATTGTCTAAAATCACTGTAAGGCATGTGCTTCTTTGGCTGTATATGTGACTTAATGTGGACAAAGACATTAGAGTTGAAGTGATATTATTGGTTCATGGAGGGTATTAAGCAGAGCTGGGCATTTTACTAAAAAACGAGCATCTGTTATTCGTTATCCCCTTCCGTCATCTGCCATTCGCCTTTTTTTCCGGGGAGAAAAAAATAGTACCCGTCTATAGGCCGATCCCCCTCAAATTTTAAACAGCCGTCCGTTGGTGAGTCTGACTCATAGCTCAGCTTTAGAAAACAGGTGAGCCGTGATTGGTCATTATCTGAGCCCTGAATATCTGTGATGTCATTTTTCAGTCGACAGAAGTGACAAAACGGTCGCCCCCTGAGATGGCTAAAAATGGGTGGAAAACTCATATTTCTTATGAATCATATTGCCTTGTTTCAACTAGTGGGCCTGTATGGACCATATTCTTGAAAAATATGTTTGGGTTGACTTCCCCTTTAAACTTTAAAATACAACTTCCACATGCCACTTTAGTGGTATTAAAAAGTATCTTTCCCCAATCTCTCCATTTATGGAGAGAGAACCTCAGTAACATTTCCGAGCCTCTTTTATACTGTCATCGTGGATCATTACTTAATTTCCTGCCCAGTCTTCCCATATCCATCTACACTGTCCTGTTTTTCCAACTTCTCTGCACTGGGTCCGCCAAGTCCCTGAGCACTAGGAGACACTGATGCGTGTCGCGATCAACAGTACTCATGGGTAATGTGTGGATCATTCGTCCTCTGGACAGGTATGTAATAGAGGCAGGAGGACCAAGGAGAAGAGGAACAGTGGGAAATCTCTTGAGGTATGAGAATCGATTTCCTTGGGAATCACCAGAGCAAGGAGCAGAACCACTCGCTGTCTTTCTTTGAGACACTCTTCTTTTCAGGTTTTTTTTCTCCCTGTCTTGTTCTCTCTATTTCTTGCTCTGTCTTCATTCTTGTGCCACCATCACATTCTGCCCCGGCTGCTTGCTCATGTTCATAAATGAAAGCTGCATTAGAATAATCCCTACACAAATTAGACCACAAAATTAGTTGTTTAAAACGTCTTCACTTTTGTTCCTGTAAGAAAATTGCATCGTTATGGTCAACCGTGCAGCACAAAGCGGCCTGAAAACATATCTCACAGGGCACAGTGTGGCAGTAGAAGAAAAAAAGGGAATGTGACAGATTACTTCCAAAAGTACGAAAACAACTAAAGCTTGTAGCCCAGCTCCATAAAACAGCAGCAACATGCACGTAGACTTTCCCAGTCACCTGTGAAATGAACCTTTGGCGAATAGAGCCTGTGAGCACTTGATACCTTGGTAACAAAGATGCACATGTAATGTCTTTTATGGCATGGCCATTTGGCATAGGTTCCACTTCATAAAGTGAAATCAAATAGCTCTTGGCTAACTAAAACACACACGTTTTTACCTGGCACTCCAGAGGGAACGATGCTGTGGTTGAAAAGCAGTATTACTTTTTAATCATGGCCATGGACGCACAGGCCCCCTTGTTTTGTGGCACTAATAATCTGTGAATTGATTATGGAAACATAAGGGATTAAAACGTATATCTGTCATTTATGATGAACAGGTGATTTATTTATTTTTTTGATGATGGTGGTGATGGCAGTTTTGTAACAGTTCTACACAATGTCTGTAGCTGTTTGGCGGTTTGTATTGCACCTTATTTGAAAAGAAGAGAATATAATAAAAGGTAAGGCAAGGCAGCTTTATTTACATAGCACATTTCATACACAAGATAACTCAGTGTGTCTCACATAATTAAAAGTTTATTGAAGGGAATTTACAAACAAAATAGTTAAAGTCATTTAAAATCAAATTTAAATAAATAAAACGTATCTTACTAAAATTAAGAAAAGAACGAATGGTGTAAGAACAAAATTTTGGAAAACTTCAGCGGGTTGCATAATGGATGGGAGGATGGATGTTTTTAAAAATGCTTTGAAAGACCCTAATCATAGGTACGGGTGAGGAAAAAGCTCTTTTTTAACCTGGATTTAAAGGCATTTACACTCGGGGCTGTCTTCATTTCCGTTGGCAGCTTTTTCCTTTTGTGTGCAGCATAACAGCTATAATGCCGCTTCACCATGTTTGCTTTGAAACCAAGGCTCCACTAATGGACCTGAGTTTGCCGATCTTAGGGCTCTACCGTGTTTGCATTGAATTCGCATTTCTTCAATATATCCAGAACCTACACAATTCAAGTAGCAGAACTTTAAAATCTATTCTACAGCTGACTGGGAGGCAGTGTAGAGCCTTTCATACTGGATTAATATTTTCT
The DNA here is from genome assembly GCF_054856515.1 of Filicampus tigris. Lineage (NCBI taxonomy): Eukaryota > Metazoa > Chordata > Actinopteri > Syngnathiformes > Syngnathidae > Filicampus > Filicampus tigris. Next base: position 17,259,969 of record NC_141217.1, read on the forward strand.
GATCCAAAAAAAAAAAAATATTTTCTGGTCAAAACACTACAGCATTCTGAATGAGTCGCAGCTGTAATTTTTTTCCAGTGCAAACGGCTCTTTTGCATAAAAAATATCATTCAAGGACAGATGACATGTTTTACTTTCACTTCCATACCTTTCACTGGTGCTGGTTCCACCGACCCTTGATGTTCTCACACGGCGCAAATCTGTTGTACAATTCAGTGTCAGTGTTCTGAGGATATTTGTGTTTCTTCCTGTTTTTTGATGCAACCACTGTGCACGGCTATTTTTCCTTGGTTTTGAAACATTCAGCTTGGGCTACCCGGGTTCCTCATTAATTTGTTGATGATCAGTTCTGGCTGTTGACCGCTGTCTCATATCTTTTGGCTTTACTCCCAGTAAATTCCAGGGAGGGCTACCAGACGATTCACTGCTGTTTTCACAGGCTACATCCATCCTTGTGGAGCTAACTAGCTGTCTGTTAGCTTGCTCCTGTCCACTGTTTTGAGACATCAGTGAAAGGGGTTTCCTTCCCCGATTGTCCATTTGCCTCCACATACACACTTCAAGGTGGTACATTTTTGTCTTCAGCACTGCAAACTGAAGAGTTTTATGATAGTCTTAACTGGAAAAGAGAGGCATCTTGCTTCTAGTTTTGTTGCTAATAACGAACCACATTGAATAATGACTACAGCTAACTGTGTCCATTAAAAAAGGCCCTCAGATATAAAAATATCAAAGAGTCGTTTCTTCTGGTTTCTATAAAAGGGAAAAAAAGAAGGACAAACCTTATCAGCAGAAAAATGCAAGCAAAGGCGAGAGCAGAAAGTTGAAATGCTGTAGCAGTATCAAAATGATGCATGACTTACTGCTATACCCCTTTAATTGCTACTATTAATGCCAGTTAAAGTTTTAATATCTATTTATTAAAATGTGAACTTCTTGTCTGAGGCCTAATATGAGACACATTAGGAATCTCAAAGGCAGAGCGCTATAAAAAGCCTCAAATATAAATAGTTAATGCTCTACCCCTTCATCAAAGGTCTTGCCAAAAAATTCTGAAAAGATAGCCCAAAAGTCTAATATTAGGATGAATTCAAACATTTAAGGCAGTCGCAATCCATATTTGTGTCATACGCATCTCCTGTACATTGGTACAGTCCCCAACCCGCCTACTCATTATAACTTGTGCAACTTGTCAGGGGATTGCAAGAATTCACACACTAAATTGGTTGAGTCTGAGTAAACAGAAGAATGGGTGGAATCCTCATGTGCACAGCATCTTAATTTGTCTGTTTATATCATTAAAATCCAACCGTCTGTCAGATAATCTGTGGAAAGCCCTGAACGGTGCTGAACGGAGAAATATTTTTGAGATTCTCCGTTCAGGCATCTGCAATTATTAGAATTAATTATGGCTCAAACTTCTGACACTTGCTTTCTCGCACTGGGTTATCTAGAGTTTAAGCGCTGTAGCTTTCCAGAAGGTTTTGAAGAAATATTCACTGGTCATCATGATCACCCACCATCTCAGATGTCTTCCTGTATGCTGCAAAGGCATATTTATATGAAAAAATATGGATAAAATACAAAGCATGCTGAGTAAATTTGGGACCACACAGAATTGTGTTGCATTCGCATGAGTAGGGATGTGTACGAACACTCATTAATGGAAAAATTACCGCCAGTTACCAAGGAAAAGTACAAGCCTGCAATGAAAAACCTCTCTTTTGGTCAGCACCACTGACCAAATAAGGCTGTTGGGTGGCTGGCAGATGTATCGAGCCTCAAATATATCCATCCAACCATTCATTTTCTGTACCGCTTATCCTATCCTTAACTTGTCAACAGTTAGTCACAGACCGCATCGACATACAGACAACTATTCACACACTGTCACTGAGTAGAGGCTAAACTCATGCTGTCTGCAACAAAGTCAGCCAAGTGTACAATTACATTATTGGTGACTCTAAAATGTATGATTGCATAAATGTAAAAAAACAAAAAAGATGTGTTGTTTTGATGGCATCTGTCAGAGGCAATATTAATTTTCGCTTTTACCATGTACAGCTACTATATAGCAAAATCCCATCCAACTACAGTAATCCCGCTCCATTGTGGGAGTTACGTTCCAGACCCCGCCATAAGTGAAAATCTGAAGACAGGATGTGTGTTTGTTTTCTATGTGTTCCTCCATACTACTACACAGTCGGTGATGTATGGAAGTATGAGGGAAAAGTACACAGATATATCCATCCATCCATTATCTATACCGATCGGCCTCACAAGGGTCGCGAGTGCTGGAGCCTATCCCAGCAGTCTTCGAGCAGTAGGCGGGGGACACCCTGAATTGGTTGCCAGCCAATCACAGGGCACACAGAGACAAACAAACATCTGCACTCACAATCACACCTAGGGGCAATTTAGAGTGTCCAAATTAACCTACCAAGCATGTTTTTTTAGAAATGTGGGAGGAAACCGGAGTACCCGGAGAAAACCCACGCAGGCACGGGGGGAACATGCAAACTCCACACAGGGAGGCTGGAGCCACGATCGAACCCACGACCTCTGAACTGTGAGGCGGACGTGCTAAGCAGTCGACCACCGTGCCGCCACAGAGATATATAGTGAAGCTTAATTCAAAATGTACTTGGCTTTGTTCTATTATTGCAATTGATTTGGATATTTTGGCATTGATACAATTGGTGTCTGGCTTCCATCTTAATTTATTTTCAATTTGTACTCCTAAAAATGTGTATTACTTTTACTCTATCAATTTATGTGTTATTTATCACGACTTGGTTGTTGGAATGTGGGGGTCGGTTTTAATGAAATTTTGACTTAATTTATTTGGGTCAAAACAGCTTTTCATCCTACTCAGCTCTTTACCTGCATTTTCTAAGAGTTGCTCCAAGTTGTCACCACGACATAGGAGTTTGTGTCATCAGCAAACAGTATTTAAAGGTTTTGATCTTTCACAGATGTTATTTATCTATAGTATGAACAGTGGTGGTCCTAGTACTGACCCCTGAGGCACCCCACATGTAATATTCTGTAATTGTGATTTAAAGTTTCCCATTTCTACATATTAATTATCTATTGTGTAAGTAGCTGGTTATCCATGTAAGTCCTGTCCCTCTAATTTTGCAGTTTTCTGAGTCATAGTTTGTAATCTATAGCATCAAATGCTATTTTTAAGTCGTTTTATTTTCTCTTGCAATTGTGATTTCTTCAACATAGCAATTTTAAAACAATCCAAATACATTTACACACACAATATCATAAGAAGATACAGAACAGAAAAATATTCCGCATTAGTTTAGCGTGTCGAAACTTAGTTGAAAGTATTAATTTAAGAACTTACAATGGGGTTTCCATCCTATTCCTCCACACCTTTTTTTTTTTACTCTTCCGTTGCTGGGGACGTCCATCCCCACCTCATGGCCTCAGATGGAAAGCCTGAAATGTAGCATGTATAATTAAATATTAACAGCCTGCTGATGAGGGAATTGAGAGCAAGGGTGGGAAGAGGGGCACACCGCTGAGTCCTGTGCCCTACTTCTTGCTGTTAATGTCCGGTGGGAATTATTCATCAGCTAACCTGCACTGGCACCCGAGAAGCCACACAGGGTGGCAGAGAGCTATGCCAGAATGACACTGTGGGAGGCAGGCTAGGCCAATCAAAATAAATAGCTATCTTTACGGGAGGGAGGGCATAGGGAGGCTGTGTATTATTAATCAGCCTGTCAGATGCTGCTCATATAATTTTGGTTGATCACTCCAAAAATAAGTTTTACCTTCAATGAAAATGCAACGTGCATGATGAGTCCTCTTACCATTTGTAGTGAATCAAAGAGCCGAAAAGGGGGGGAATCATGTTTTTACGCCACCCAAACCACAGCATGTCTGACTCATCAGCTCTTTTATAATTTAATCATGAATAACTCACACTTTTACCAACACAAAAATTATTATTTGATACCACAGCATGATTAAAACAGGATATTTTTTTTCATTATACAAGAGAAGGCTCATTTGAATTCTTGTAGCTATTATCATATTTGTCTGCAGCTCGCTCACAGCTTAACGTTCACTAACAGCAGAGGAAAAGGCGTAAACCCTCCTGAGGGACACTACTTGTTCCACTTTAGGTGTTTGCCGAGGCATAATCATGCACAAATCCTTATAATCTCAACAATTAACCAAGGATTAGGCAATATCTCAGCAATGTAGTTTTTTTTATCACTGTGGCAACCAAGATGAGATTGCATTATTGCTGCCTCTTTAAAATATAATATAGTTTTAGCTATGGTCAGTGTGAGATGTAGCCTATGCTCTGCTCTGCTTTGTCTGTCAATGACACAGCTGACTACACAGCTCTCCCTTTCATTCTCACTTCAATCCACTCAGAGTTTAAGAGCTTGCTTCCCTAACACTTGGTATAGATATGTCTTTGTTTATGTCTATATGTAATGCATTTCTGTCTGCAAGCGTGCACCCCAGTTGTGTCTGCCAGTGAACATGGTCAGAAATCCCCCACCATGACGCCTTGGTTCCTTCTGTGAGACGTCCATGTTGAGAATGAGTGCAGCGTGCAGCTTCAGAAGGCCGTGCAGCAATTAGAGCTCTGGTGTGTCAGCTCCAGTAAATAAGCTCTCTGCAGCCTCCAGGCGTGCTGCGATGGGAAGAGAACAGAGAACAGACTCCAACTTCAGCCTCTCATGGAATTCAAATGGATGAACACCCGCTAACCTTAACCCTCCCTTCCACTTCTTCTTGGCGGAATCACAGAGCCCCGTGGAGGGAGTGGGAGGTGGCCAGTAGCTACGTGTTTATTCATGTCTAGTGTGTGATCTTCCATCTGGATGTTACCACCCAGTGAGGCTAATGGTGCCGGTGTTTCATGCATCTCTAGCAGCGTAAGCATGACCAACCAACCTACAGTACATGCAACATTGATTTTTTTTTTTCTTCCTCTCTCTTTGTTCCCATGGCTCCAAATAGTCCTAAGCATTGTTTGTCACTTTGCTCCCCGTCAATGTTTAAATCTCAATTGATTGGTAATGCAATGATTAAATGTGTTGTAAGTTGTAACAAATCAAAATGGCAAATATTGTTTGAATTAACATTCTTCTTTATAGAAGCGTGGAACTCCCAATGTGGAATAAACATTTTTGACTGGGCTACGTTGTTCGAACGTACTGCAAAGCCATTTGAACATATTGATAAAGTTGTTCAAACATATTGATAAAGTCATTTGAACGAATGGGTGAAGTCGTTCAAACATATTGGTAAAACGTAGGCTAAATGCTAAAAACAGCATTTTTTCCCATAATGCCACAGGATATTGTACGGAAGTTTGGAACTGAGGGCTATCCCCAGTACCGTTGATTTTTGATGCTAACAACAGTGAACTAATTTTCACTGATGGCGAGTTTCATCCTGTCCACCTGTGAAGTGGCTGTAATGCACAATTGCAGATGCGCAAGTCAACACCCCGTGTTCTTAGCATTTAGCGTACGTTTTACCAATACGTTTGAGCGACTTTATCAAGACGCTCAAATGACTTTACCAACTAGCTCAAACAACTCTGCAGTACGTTCAAATGACATAGCCAAGTCAAAAAATGTTTACTCCACATTGACAGCTCCACATTTCTATATATTTTTGTTTGAACTAGTTCAATATCATGGCCTAAGGCTTACTAAAGCAAAAGTTGTAATCTCCTATTGGGGATGAGAAAGTACACTTATGATTACAGTTCAGGTGAAGTTTCCGCTGTTTTCTAGTATCATCATGCGGAGAGGATATTTTTCTCATTTTGAAACTTCCCGATTGCCATCATTTGAGGATGCACTTGTAATGCACAGCAAGTAATTATCCCTCACTGTATTTTACCCCTGAGGGACCACAAATTCACTTCACCCCTACACACCAAACTAATGAAAATGTATGATAGACCACCCCCCATTGATGTTTCAATTTCATTTTATTTTTTTCTCTTCATAATTTATCACTGTAGGAGTTTTTTTTCTAAAAGTCTTAAGGAAAAATGTTGAGCTGGAGAAAGAGAAGACAGGGAGAAAAATATTGCCAATGGAAGAGAGGACTAAATGATTTCCCCTGCTACCACTCGAGCTTTAAAGAGTAAACATAATAATAATTCCCCTTATTGCTGTGTGGGAATTTGTGGATGTCTCTGTCACCCTATGCATTACTATTGGATGCACAACCCGAGCCTGCTTCATGAACTAACTCTGTGCTGTGAACAATACTAAGACTCAGATTAAAGTCTCATGTCCCAGATTGACTGATGCCACTACGATGCAATTTCCAAAGCACACAGCATAGAACCAATGCAACTTCATGTCAAAGTGGAGAAGTATCTGTTCACTGTCCAAGATGCGGGTGAGAAACACTCAGTTCATATCAATGTATCAGGTTTTGCAATTTGCATTAAATGTTGCACTTAAGTAATATCCAGGGCTCCACTTCCACTAACAACACAAAACCATTGATAATAATAATAGTAATAATAATAATAATAATAATAATAATAATAATAATAATAATAGTAATCAGAGTGTTTTGATGCTGTGAATTCTTGTTGAACAGCAATAATAATAATACGAGGATCTTAATGCTGTGTTAAACTGCACACACACATGGTATTTGAATGCAAGCACCAGTCTGAATCAAAAATCCACAAAAAGCTGATCAATGCTATCAATAGGTAGGCCAAGGAAAAGTTAGAGGGATAAGCATCATTTAATAGAGACAACACTTCTGCTCAGTTATCCACATGGCCAGTGGTGATCATCTCTGAAACACTCTGTCACGCTGAACAAAAGCATTGGTCAAGTCTTTCTGCTTTAACGTGAGTCCACTTAGTTGATTGTGCGTAGTGTTCTTGTTAAGTTGTTCTTCCTCTTCTTTTTTTTAACAGACCTTGTTGAGAATTGCCTCTTTTTTTTCAGAATAAAAAGTGCTGCAAAAAGCCACACAAACGTTTTGATGCTGGAAAGTGTGTGATGATTGCTGCCATTTGTAACATTTGATGCCACACAATTTGTACAACATTCAAGGGATATTTTTGTTGGAGCTCCAATTTTAAGAACATTAAGTTGTGCAAGAGTTGATGTTCCAATGTACTTCAGTCGGTCCTCTCCTAAGTGTCATTCACTGCCCGCTTACATTTTTTTGTATAACCTCAGTGAAATTATTTGCTTTGAGCTGAAAGAGAAGGTGTGACAAAAACTGTTTAATTCCTTTTAAATTATATTGAATTATGTCATTCTTATTTTCCTCATTTAAAAAAAACACATTGCATTTGGTTTTTGGGGGCACGGAGACTGGAAGGGATTTATGGCATTTCAACAAGGGAGAGATGATATGAGAGATGCGTGTTTTCAGTTATGAGTGTGGTCAAGGAATGAATTGAACTCGTAACTCAAGGCACCACTGTATATGCAACGGTATGGCATGGCATCCTAGAAAAATAGAAATTACTTCTATTTCTTTTACTACGGCTATTATGTGCCATATATATATATATATATAAATATATATATATATATATATATATATATATATATATATATATATATATATATATATATATATATATATATATATATATATATATATATATAGACAGTAAACCGCCATTTGTCACAGGGGATAGGGGCTGAGCTTTGCTGCAAAATAGCAAAATAAAAACCAAAAAAACCAAACGGAATTGAACCCCTCCAAAAAATGTAATTGCCAGTATGACTAGTTTTATTAAACCGTTCACATACCACAAATTGTGATCCCTCAACCACAAGACTTTAATATAATTTCCAACTCATCCTAAAGCATTACCTTTAAAGATCAGTGTCTTACAGATTATTTGATTAAAAAAAAAAAAAAAACACCAGAAGTATACACACTCAAGTACTGTGCAGCATCCTTGAGTCCCTTGAAAGGGGCTACAGTATATGAAAGCAAGCTTGTATGACATATTTTACAGGATTTAAACATAATATAGGCTATTCTGAAGAATTTTTGACAGGACCACTACTATACCCAAATGTTTGGTTGTCCGGGCGGGTCTTGGTGTCCATCTCCCATGAATAACAAGGGTTGAAGATATTCTGTAGTTAGTACTAGGACACGCATACTCCTTTTGGAGTGAAGAAAAGTCTTTGCAAGGACTTGAGACAACTGTGAGCATAACATTAACAAACGCAAGATTAGATTTATCATACCGATGACATATTTTGACTGTTCCACTGTTCCAAAACTAGTTTTGAAAGTAGGATACAATAATGGAAACACGTTTTTCCCTACTGGCCTGGTATGCCATATGGCTGATCTATTTTAGGTGAAAGAGGTCAACAGGAATTTTGTCACGAAAAATATTGTTTGTTTTCATGAGAATGTAATTCCTGTAATAGATAAAAGTGTGCGATTTGATTTCAGTGGAAGTGATTGGTATAGAAAATAATATTGTGTGCTGGGATTGGAAGAGAGAGGACTGGTCTATTTGTTGCTGAGCTTGTAAAATATGGCTGAACACGCACCTGCCATCTCCAGAGATGCTCATTAAAAAGAAGACTCATTTCCCCGTTGGAAACACACAATGAAAACATGGGATTCTCTTTTTTTTTATTTTTTTAATCTACTATCTGTATTTGCTTCCAATCTCATGAAGCACTGACTTGTGACTGTCATAAGATATTTCCAGAGTCTCTAAAAATATAGCCTAAGTATGTCTGCTTCTGTCTGTGGTCTTCGTTTGTGGCATGCGTGCTTTGCTTTATGGCAATGTTTAGGTAGTGGTCATGATTTATAGAAAACAAATTTGTACCTTCACAGGGCCAACTGTGTTGTTCATTCTTCCTCTACTGCTTTACATTCCTTGACCTGCTTCACTTAGTCTTTCACTATGAGGTCCATTATGTCCAACCATTTGGTGTCTCTAATCCTGCTTAATAAACCTAAATGGAGAGAGCACATGTGTATGTAATGTGGCTTGTTAAACATGCAGACAGAATGACTACGGTAATTGCCCAACGTGGGAGAATACACGAACAAAATAGTGAAGGGCATATTAATTGTTAGCCTGTTCCCTTACAGTTCCATTTTTTGGGTTAAACAAACAAAACAAAACAAGCTAATGTTAGGTCAATTCACTGTGTTTTGTTTAAATAACATAACACAACTGTATAGACCTTTTGGCTAGAAAACAACAAAGAGCTCACAACATTAATCACATTTATTTGACTTGGATGTTTGTTTGGTTTTTTTTCTTCCCCCATCCTGAGGAATGCACAGTACAGTTCAGAATATAACGATTTTTTTTCTTGGAATCTTGGCAAGAGAATAGCACATTATATTGGTAGTGGTTAGAAGACTGTATCGGCCTCACGGTCAGGATGTTCTGGGTTCGAATCTCAATTTAGCCCTTTTTGCCTGCAGAACACTGGAGATTTTTTTTTTTTATTGTATTTCCAAGATTTTTAGTCATAGTTCATGTTGGCTTGTATTTTTTTTTAACACTGCAGGTTGCCGCTTGTAACTGATTGCTGCCAAAGGTTGCTCTGCTGCTCTGTAGCAATATTCTTGTTTGTTATTTTAACTTCTCCTTCACCCTTTTGCATTAAGACACGCCGTGAACAGAAGTGTGATTTTGAACTCTCAACCTGTACAACTAATTGGTCCGCCAATTTGTCTCATTTCATCTAGCTCCCTGCTGTTTCCCTACTACTGTGCTGAACTCCTTTGTAACAGTGAAATGAAGAGTGTGCTTGCTGTGTCTGTAACCTCTCTCTTTCTGTCAATCATCTCTCCCACCTGAACTATTATCTTCTCCGCCCTTTTAACTTCCTATAACTTTACCTTATCAGATCATTACTGCCATCATTAGGCCCTGTGTCCTTTCTTCCATGTGTTTTGGTTTCTTTATAGGTGGCAGAAAATGAAAGGTTAATCACTGTCATGGTGAGCCGGTTGCTTCCGGTGTCACTTCCCTTTGGCCTGTTGAATGACCTATTTAAAGCTTTAACAGAAAGAGCAGGGAACAGGGTTAAAAGGGCAGATGAGAGTATTTGTCTCATCACATTTTTTTTCTATGACATGCTTCCATTTCCTGTGACCTGCTTTTTTCCCCCTTTTTTCTTTTGGGAACATGTTCCTACTTGTAATATCTTCAAACACAGTAACAATGTGATAGGCTGGCATCTGACTGAGTTTATATCATGAATCAAACACTTTCGTTGGCTTTCTTTGTCTCTTCTCAAAGGAAAAAAAAATACCTGGGGATCTTTTCTGCAACCATCTTCCCTATTGATTTTCCTTCCCATTGTTACTTTACAAAGAATAATTGATCCCAGTTTGTGCTGCCTATGATCAGTCGTGAACAAGACAAAAGAGAAGTAATGAGGCATAGATATTGCAGACTCAGGTGAAGAATGTAAGCAGTAGTTAGAGTGGAGAGCTTTGTATTTTAAAAGATCTGTTTCAATCCATGGGAGTTTGCCTGCGCATGTGTGTGTACATGCCCTGAACAGTATGTCCTAGAGTACAACTACCTTGACAATGGTTGGTCCCTGCAAAGCGATCGAAGCATTAAACTGTGAGAAAACTGGTCCCAGAATAAAAAGTATGACATGACACTTGACTTTGGCGACGTTTACATGGACAACATTTCTTGAATACCATCAGACTTCAGATTAAAATTATGATCAGATGCACTGTTTTCATGGACGCTAAAAATATTGATCCGGTTAGGTCTTGCGTGTTCATCCACTTTCAAGTGGAACAAATTGTTTTGACATGCGCAGATTGACCAAATACCATAAGTAACGGATGACCCAAGTACCCACGCTGCAAACGGATGACGGACGCTCAATTTTTAGTAAAATGCCCAGGTCTGTAAAATAATATGAACAGTATTAATAATAATTACTACAACAACAACAATAATAATAACAATAAAGTATACTTCTTTTTCTTCACGGATTTCACATATCGTGGGTTATTTTTGGAACGTATCCCCCGCGACGATAAACGAGGACCACTGTAGTAAATCTCAAAGATTCAATATGAGTTGTGATAAGTGGAACACTGTCAAGAAAGCTATGTGGAAACACAGGACTTAAGTCTAATAGTGTTGCTTGAATTCATGGTGATTTCTGGTTGGGATTATTTATTTGTTTTCACAAGATTCATTTTCATTTAAGGATTAGTTGTGTTTTTCTAATTGCTTTTGCCAATTTGAAGCATCTTTCTTTTAGGATAATATCTTGCCAAAAGTTGGGCACCATGGCAAAAATATTAGGATTGTTTTTCTTATGTAGTCTGAACACCTTTTCACCTTGAACATTTTAATAGTGACTCATTTAAACATAAAAGTTCAATGAGCCGAATCTCGGTGCATAATCACAGTTCAGCATCTACCTTGGTTTTATGGTTTGTTTGTTCATGAAACGAGGTAATGTTTGCCATTGAAATGAATGAGAATACACTTGTGTTTGCCGGCAAATCACAGTGTAACGTCTTATCCTGTGGGTCGCTGATGGTGTAGTACACTCGCCTGAGTTGTGTGCGGGCAGCGTGGGATCGGTTCCCACTGAGTGACTGTGTCTGTGTGTATGCCCTGCAACTGGCTGGCGACCAGTTCAGGGTGTAGTTCGCCTTTCGCCCATAGTCAACTGGGATAGGCTCCAGCACCTCGCAAGGCTCCTCCTTCCGCACACGGAGAGCTGAGGAAAGCTCCCAATTGTGGCATTATTTCAGGCCGGCCCAATCCGTCATTGTCGGTGACAGCCAATCGGTGTTGAGAATGTACTTACCACACTTAAACTTTGAATTTATTTTGAACATGCAGTCAAAAAAAAAATACACACATAAACAGAACAATAGCCCACAATATAATATCCACCCACCCCGCCCCCCCAAAAAAAACAAAAAACAAATCACATGTACAGCGAGTCTGAAATGGATTAGGAAATAAGTCAAGCTTAGTAAGAAAGAAGTCGAGCTTCACGTCACACACACGCAAAAAAACAAAACAAAACAAAAAAACAACACGTAACAACAGACACACAAACACAGACAGTGGGGTGATTGGTGAATTAAAAATAATATGGGACATTGGGACAATGTAATTGCGATCTGTGGAACCGAAAGCCAGCAGGACACACAACATAGACAAACGTTCATACTCACATTAACATGTAAAGACAATTTACTGTCTTTAATTGATCTAAAACCAATGCAAACACAGGAAGAAAATGTCAACTCAACACAGGAAAGCCGGAACCCGATGCGAATCCACAACCTGTGAACCTTGGGGCAGCCGTGTTAACCATTTATCGACCGTGCCCCCACGCTGTGGTCAGTTAAAATGATGTATAGCATATTAATGTATTATTAATGATTGCTTATAGTTCAACTTATTTTCTCATCATAACAACATGTAGCAGTTTATTGAAACACACTCATTTCATGTTTAATTTCTACACTCTAAAAACAGTTAGGTTAAAAATAACACAATTTTGGGTCAAAAATGGACCGACACACAAATTGGGTCAATTTGACCCACTTTCTTGCATTGTTTTGTACAAAACTACAGATTTGGGTTTTTTTTGGTGGGGGTTGTTTTCTGCAAAAACAACCAAGAAAGTTGAGTCAAATTGACCCAAGTTGTGGATAGGTCTATTTTTGACCCCAAATTGTGTTATTTTTTACCCAACTGTTTGGAACACTAGTAGGTTAGCATTTTAGCATGGCCCACGACAACTGTTTCTTACGTGTTGCTCACATGACCCTCAGGAAGAGTTATTTCCTTCCCCTGATTGAAGGAAAAGAAACCAAAGCAGACACTGTCCATCCAGGGTGTGTCTGATGTGAGGTTATTGGACACTTCTCCAAAGCACTCTCTACCTTACATACACTTTATCATGAATACTGTAGCTGTGTCGTATTTCAAAAATCAAATCAATTGTTTGGTGGTGTTTTCGCTTTCCTAGTTCTCATCTGTTCCATTTCCCCTTGCTATGCTCTAAGTCTCACTTGCTGTCATCTGATTGAAGCCTTTGCTAGTGTGCTGTGTGATGCGTGACTGTGATTCGACTGTGTCTCAGGTGGATTTGGCATCGGGGAGTGAAGAAGTGAATATGTGTCACAACTTGACCTCATGAACAAATAAACACCAGATTGACATCAGTTGGAACAGTTTAGTCAAACTATAAACACACAACATAGTGAGCTGGATTTGAAATATTTAATTTACTTTGCACTCTCCTGAAGAGAATATATAACTTGCCTAGTTATCTCTTCTATCGAAAGAAGCACTACACAAATGGACCATGCCATGCCTTCCCCGATAACAGCTTCACAATATTTTTTCCTCAAAATCTAATCTAGTCTTCATCAACTGCCTCTTCACTCTCTTCTTCCATTGCACAGCATCCCCTCTACACTCCTCTTTTCTACCACCACTAATCGACTTAGTAACACTCCTAAAATGATTCACGCTTTCACATATTGCTGTTCGCTGTGATTAGAATTCATGTTGACTCTTTTTGACAGGATCATTATGGCAAAAGCCACAATAGTCACACTATATTTGGCACCTGGCCCTTCGTAACAAAAAGAGTTTAATGTGCGGTTGCAAATTGTTCACTGCAGCGTGCCGTTAAGCTGCCCGGCTACATCATCCTTGGCGTGGAAAAAATATGTTCTGTCATTTTAGCAGACCATAAATCATGCAGAGAGTAGTTTCTGTTGCTAGCCCCAAATCTCACTGTAAACTAAAACGGAATGTTGTAATTATTCACAGGTACTGACTGAATCTTCTAAAAACTGGATGGTTGAATATGTGAACTTTGGAAATAATAAAGTAGAGAGGGAAAAAAATGAAAGTAATGGATGATGGAAGTTAAGATGTTTGGAAGAAAAATGAGGATAATAGGAGAGAAAGGTGACATGAAAAACAGCAAAAAAAGTAAAGGAGACTTCTTAGCATAGAGGGGTCATACGTATATATATCATCTCATTTGTGCAAGTTTTGTGTAAAATATTCGATGCGTATGAAGAACTAGTGCACATTCGATTTAAAGACCAAAAACTGCATGCACTGTTACAATTCTATTTGTTCCCAGAAGCCTTCTGTGCTATTGCTCCTTATTGTTTCTGCTGAGAACAGCAGTCGGTGTCAAGCAGTGGATTTTGACATCCTGACGCAACTTGTATATCAGGCCAGCGGCTGTCAGTTCACAGCGAGGAAGAGGGGGACTTGGTATCTCCTTTTAAGGCTTGTCTGTTTGACATCGCTACCCCTCAGCTTCTGACTGCATTATCAGCATCCTCATGCAAATCCAGTATAAGTCTGTCATTCACTGCCTTTGTAATGTGCCCTTGTAGTTGTTGTGTTTGTACCTGTATGTGCTGAAAATGGATTGGAGGGAGCTACGAGGTGTTAAGACAGTGGTTTATACCCTGAGCAATCTGAATGAAGTATCACTACATGGCTTCCAGCACTGGGGCTACATTTCCATCTCAAAAGGAAAGCTTAGCGCCCCATTGGAGGCGAAGCCAGACAAGGAGCGCTGGGAGTGATGACTCGGACTTCTGACATGCACGCCATTTGAAATACGTGTAAAGGATGTGTTTTTGCTCCGTCGACATCGTGTGAGGGAAAAAGTTCAACTGCAATGTCTGACATTCTACCCGTGCTAATTGGTAGTTTCCTGGTGACAGGACACATGGAACATAGTCACAAACATGCTCACTGCTGGCCAACCTTTTAAGGCCCTGATAGACCAAACCGACGTCGGAGGTCCTGAAGCGTCGTGGCGTCTTTAAAAGCGCCGTCTGATTGGTGTAGTGACCAAGTGTCGTAACCCTTCTGGGGTGCATTTACGCATGTTGAATCGGCGTCGCCAATCGTGACATTTGGTCACTCTGATTGGCTGTTAGCTAGCAAGTCAGCGCTTGGAGCACCAACGGGATGTGACAAATGCGGATAAACAGTGAGCACGCCTTCGCTTTCTTGATCTTACAAGTACAAGAGCGAGGGTTGACAATGTAAGTATTTCACAATACCGTGTCAAGAATGTGAGGGTATACTTCGCGTGGGAGTTCATCGTGAGCGAAGAATGCATTGTTTACGTTGTTATAATCTATCCCCGGCCAACAGCTTTCCGGTTGGATTTTTCTAACCATGAGAAATGGTGACTACCGCCGCCGATGGTATGGAATCGTATTACATCTCATACATTCGCAGAAAGTACTTTAATGGTCAGCGTCGCTGTCTGTCGTTGCGGTGTGTTTTGCCAGCGTGACACCCCGACAGCCGTCCGGACGCCACAGGGGGTAAGCGTCTGTCACTGTTGGTGAACGTCGTTTAAATCTAAGTAGGATTTCAGTATTAAAAAAGTAGCACACTGATAACAGATGAGTTGGCTATTTCAGAAATGTAAACAAATAATGACACGTTTTGTCCTGGCACCATTATGACAGTTCTTCATTAAGGTTTTAATGATTAAAAAAGTATTAATGTGGTATTCTGACGTGTATTAGCTTGTCGTTAAAAGGTCACCACTTTTAAGGACAAATTGTCTGATAATACAATAACACAAAGCTTTTGTTCAGTCAGTGGTTGGTATAATGTTTGCCTGTTTTGCCAGCAATTTAAATTGGCTGTGTGTCAGCATAAATGTCAACTGTGAGCTGAAGTTGCCCTTAAGAACCCCTCCCGATTATACCCCAGTTTACATATGACAAAAGTGTTCATACAGTGTACAGGAGAGATACTGTAGGTAGTTGACATACTACATGTAATGGAATACTAACTCACAGAGCGTCTGATGATGTGTGCAGACACAAGTGGTAGGAGGACTCTGTCTGAGCAGCATCCTCATAGCAGACTAAAGCTCCTCCCAGCATCTGGCTTCAGTACTGTGAAGACAGATTACTTGCAAAAATAGGTTTCTTTTGACCCCTACTTTGAGCCAGCAATGTCTGATGGGAGTCTTTAGCCTTGATACAGAACTGGCATCACTTCATAGTTTTCCGTTTCATCAAAGGAAGATCTGGACAGTTGACAGTTTTAAAAAATGCTTGGATAAATATGACTTAGAAATTGGAATATATTTTCCAGGTAAAAGACATCTTGGGCTCACTACACAAGGAGATAATATCCATAGAGAATTTTCCATTCCAACTTTGTACATACATATTTATCCGTGTATTTTATCAAGAGTTTTTTCGCAAGACTAGAGTCGGATACGGAAACATAATCACAGCAAAAACAAAACAAAAATCACATTGTTGTCTGCAATTATTTTAGGCACCCCACTCAACTGTATAAAAATCTGTATCCATTGTTTTTATACTGAAGAGAAAGGAAATGTACCTGAATCCAAAATATTTAATGCATGTAATGTTGCATTTATTACACGTTGGTCATGTAGCATGTGCATTCAGTCAGGTTAGCATTAATAAAGTCAACTATTTTTTGCACAATGAAAGTCTAGCTCAAAGTACAGTCTAATAGCTATGCACATGGGTGGAGTTTTCATTTATTTGGTATTTTCATTGATGAGCAGAGTTGGAAATGGGCGTTTGCGCCATTGTGGGAGTAAACACGGCCGACTTTATTGAAGCAGCTCCTCAGATTCCCTCTAAATTCAGGGCCAGTGAGGCACACAGTCTACATGGTGGAAGCGTAAATGAACTCGCTACAATCCATGAAGGAGAAGTGGGCACTTGAAGACCAATTTTTATACCAAGTGCACGTGTGCCTGTCTACAAAAATAGGGCCCTGAATGTCGAGTTTGTCTTGCCCCCTACTTGAAGTAGTCTCTACTTAGAAATTTGTCAAGCTCAGAGAGCTCAATAATCTCCAATGTGCTACATTTCCTGTGCATGAAAGCCTCTCTTGAACTAAGAACAAGAATGTCAGCAAGCACCAGATTTACTGAAGGATTACTGGCAGGTCCTGATGTGTTTGGTGGCTCTCCGAGCCTTGTTAACACACAAAGGTGCTCTACTAATGCTGCACTATTTATCCGGCACTGATAAAATTGCGACACAAACTTTACTAATACATCCCATTCCATTCCAATACATCCATTCAGTATCCTGTTCAAAAGAAGGACCTTAGCTGATTGAGAGTGAAAGGTGGGAATGTGCACATGCCTGATTCACACAATAATTGTAAATGGGACAATGAATGTGCATTGAGCCCATTACTGCTGTGTGCTATGTGAACCACTACCATACAAATGAACAATTATAACAACAGCATCCAATATGCTGTACATCTCTCTAGTATCAATATTGGAACATGAATGACTGATGAACCTTGTTCAAATGTCTGTTTAAATTAGGTCAAAGAATACAAACAAGACCAATAGGCATCCAAGTAAAACTAAAAGTGAGCGATATCATTCCAGTTCTTGAAAAGAGCACTTCGCTACATTGCAAACGTATGCGTATACGTATGCTATTGGCTGTATTGCCAAGTCAAGATGATGCACCACAAAGAAATGATGAAGATTATGGTTTGTTTTTTTTTCTTAACCCTTAAAAGTATCTAACCATCTAGATTCACTTTACAAAGCCCTAGACCATTTTAAGGTCTAGGTAAAAAAACGGAAGGTAAAAAAACAAAAAGAAAAAGTAGATAGACACTTGCATGCACGAGAAAAATGCTAACCTTTTAAGATGCACAAAGGATTTCAGAGAATATACGCAATTTTCTGTGTTTAGTTTTAATCCCTGTAATCATCTTGTGTATTTGTCATTTCTGGACGGCACCTCATCTGCTCTAATCTCTCTATAATTGCATTTTGAGGGAAACAGACGTGTACACATCATCGCACACCCAAACGTAAGTCGTTGCACCTGTCTGTGAAAATTTGTCTGCCTAAAGGGAAGGAACAGAAAAGAACAGAGCTGTTCTGTGGAACATTTTGTGCGTGCTGTCTGAAAAAGGAATTCCAGATGCAATGGAGGGATGAATCCAGACAGGAGGAAATATTATCCCCAGTATCTGAGCCCCAAAGCCAGACTTGACTTAGGTACTGCACCCTTGCACCCAGAGAGAGAATTTCTTATAGATTTGAACAGCCATGGAGGTCCTTTTGTTTCTGTAGCCATTCTCCTACGCACACACACACACACACACATAAAGGCTTGTCTATCACAGTGTGTCATGTTTCTGGATGTCAGCATTCATCGGGCCAGGGGCCAGAGAAGGACTCCGTGGAGGAATATGCCGTGGCCTGTCAGCACACAAGGATCAGTCACTATTGATCTCAGCTCTACGTGACCCAAAAGTACACCTCTGCATCAGTACCAACTAGTCATCTTCTATTACCTCAGTCCTTGAAGAGAACAGAATGACACAGAGAAAGCAATCCCAAGAGAATCTCATGTTTACTTGAGGCAGTCAATGTGTTTTGCACGGTTCTTTGAATACAACTTGCATTGCACAGATTGCAAGGTATCACTGTTATCACTGTAAAGTGATTTATGTCTATTTGCTTGCTCTCACAACTTATCAAGGGCAGTTAAATGCATTATGCAAGTGTTGAGCATTTCCATAAAATGTGTTTTGAATAAAAGATGGTCAATTGTTTGATGCGTTTTCCCCAAGCTGATTTGCATACTCCCTGGAAAGTGACAACATTTTTTTGGTGGTTTTCTGTATGGAAAAAATGCTATACAGCAGGGGTGCCCACACCTTTTCTGCCTGAGAGCTACTTATGACATGACCGAGTCAAAATGATCTACCACCTACTAGAAATGCATAACACATTATTTATAAATATATTGAGGATTATTTTTATATGTACCGTATATGCTGCGTATATAAAGCGTATATAAAGCCGCCGAGTGAACAGGACGCTGTGTGGCTGTGTGTGACTAGTATGCCCGATGCTGATTGGCTGAGGCAAAATGGCAAAAAAGTTTACTTGTTTTACACGCGCCAAATGAGCGAATGGGCGGGTATCCTGTGCTTCGCTCCGCGTCCCACCGCTCCAAACGCATCATTCGCACGGCCCCGCACGCAACCTCCCGCGCGAGCTACATTGACTCCAATTGAAACGTACCGCCAGAAATGCTCCCAACGCAGTTGGTGTGAACAAAGCAATACAGTAGTGAGAATGTTCAGTTTTTGTTTTTTCTCTATACTAGACTCTTTCTATAGTCATTGCACAAATTGTTTAATCTCCCATTGAGAGTTTTGTATTATATTGTATTATGTGAATAAAAAACAAAACAAAAAAAAACAGTAGTGAGGACGAATGATAGGCTGGCGATCTACCCACACTGCCTTTGCGAGCGCCCGGTCATCGCGATCGACGTAATGGGCACCCTTGCTATACAGTATATTTTATTTCATATACTATCCGACACAATTCGGCACAAAGCTCATCTAAAGGTAACATCTATTTAGGTTTATTCGTGTATGCAGGCCCACTAATTGAAACAAGACATTCTGATTGATATTGTGTTCATTTTCAGCTGCCATTTTGTCACTTCTGTCGGCTGAAAATAACTTCAAAGTTGCTCAGGGCTCAGTTAACGACCAATCACAGCTCACCTGTTTTCTGAAGCTGAATCATTATTGGTCGTTATCTGAGCCCTGAGCAACTTCGATGTCATTTTCAGTTGACAGAAGTGACGAAATGGTCGCCCCCTGAGATGGCTAAAAACGGGTGGATTTTGCTACTTAACTCATATTCCACAAATGCAATATTAATCAGAATGCCATGTTTCGACTAGTGGGCCAGCATAGTAGAACATATTCTTGACGAAAATATGTTTGGGTTGACTTCTTCTTTAAGGCACTATTGGTCACTGTCAAACCTAGGTCTAAATTATATATGTATGTAGTCTTGTCAATACTCTCCTGAGGGATTTTTCTTAAAGTCGGTGAAAAGTAAAAATAAATGTCTTGTAAATTTGCCACACCACAACTCTGTCAAATTTGAATGATTAAAAAAAAAATAACAAGTATTAAAACAAAACAAAATCATGGAAAGAAAACATTATCGCTGCTCTCAGACACGAATGAGCTGAAACCTCACCCCACCAAACTGTGAATAAAATACCATACATCTTTCTTTTGCCTACACATCTCTACATGTTTGAGCCACAAAAATATATCCACTGAAAATGGATGAAATATACAGAATCTCACCAGGTCGTTGTGGGGGAAGAGGTGCTAGCTAACAGCTAGCACGCGAATCAACTGGTCAGCGGACACGCATTACCTCCTCCTAACGTAGTCACTTTATAAAAAAACACAGCAGCACACATCGTTCAACCTGTTGCTCACACTACATTACAACAATTTCAGCAAATACTTCCTGCTAGTCATAAACCCCGCAATACCATGTGTTTCATTACAGTAATGTGAATATCAGTTTAAATAACAACACACTGAGCTGTTGTGTGAATTGCGGCCTCCAGGGAAAATGAATTTTTGGGGTGAAGGCATAGCTAGCTAGTAACACGCAATAACCACTCACAACTACCTCGACCATAACAACGGTTGAACCAAGGTGCTCAGTTCTTATACAGCTCATACTGGACGCCCAAATGTGTCACTCTGCTGTTGTAGCCACACCCCAAAATGTCAGCAAAACTGAAATGATGAAACAAAGATAAAGGCTCCACAATTGTGAACCATATCGTTCTGTCTTTCCACATTTTCAGCAATTATGATAAAAACGCATGCAATGCATTTAGAAAATAAATCTCAGAATTCACTTTGTAGAGTCTTGAAATTCATCTCACAAAGATTAACATGTGTATGTCAGAGCAATAAGTTGTCTGGGTTCAGCAAACTGCATTCCCTCAATGCTAATCAACAATCATTCCATGCAAATACAACGGCAACACTCAACTTAAGGTCAGGGAGTGTTTCATGAAAAAGACTCATTGTGATGGCATGTACTCGCCAAGTCACAGCAGCTTCGCTGCTACAGGATAAAAGTCTAAAAGTGTTGTTGAGACCGTCAAATAAATGAGTGAGTCATAAACCATCAATAGTAATCATTAAATGTCCATCACAGTACAGTAACCAGACGGATCAGCCGGGGCTGATAAATCAGTTGAAACAGTACATCAACAGCTTTCACTTGCCTCCTGTTGTATGAATTTTAAAATCTTCCTAAGTGGCCTGCATGGAATTCCAGACGTTCATGATCATAAAACAGCCCATTTGAATCACATTTATGGGTGTAGGGGTGCCCATTTGGTGCCCAAATGTGTTTTGATTATTCACTGTGGACCCATGTAAAGTGAATTTCACTCCCCTGGCTTGCAGTCTCTCTGCACTGCAACACTGAAATGAACATGGCTCGGTTTATCTTAAGCATTTCAAACTGGCTGCCATAGTTGATGTATGTGGTGTAATCCACACGTGGCTTTCAAACGTTATTCATTTTTAGTCACTGAATCATATCCATTCACTCTGTGATCATTTGTTCAGTTGTAAAATGAAGGTAAGCACATAAATAGCCTTTTAATAAAGAAAGCTATACTTTATTACTTGATACATGATGTGAAGAATTGATGGGTTCTCAAATCATCTGACATACTTTCTGGGGAAAATAATAACCATCGTGGCTGTGAAAATTGTTCATCTTCTCGACTTCATTAATTCTTGTTCAGATAACTGCAATAAGGCAAAGCCGATGTGTGGTCGCGCGTGTGTGTTGGTGGAGGGGATTTCGAGGTGGGATCCTGAGGTGCCTTCTGTCAGGTAGATGGTAACGATGTCAGCAATAACATGACAATACAAATGGTGTTGAAGGCAATAAAGTGGGTGCCTATAATCCTTTCATGTAGACTTTGAGGGGGGTGCGGGGGGGCCTTGACTAACTGCAAGTGAATGGTTACGACTGTCATTTCAACGCCTCCAACAAGGATTATTGTCACAAAATAATGACCCAGGAGACGCTCAATCGGTGCGTGTAGGTGCATACATGCACATTAAGTATCTCCATCTAAGTGGGTTTTATGTGGCAAAATCAACGCGTATGCGCGGCTATGTGTTTAATGCGTTTCAGCGAGCGCTCCCAGTGGTGCGTTTAAAAGCGACGGTGCAGGGGAGAAAGCCTTCGGTGTTGTGCACTAAGAGTACATGTCGCCTTCAATAAAGAATGACAGTTCATGGGTCTACAAGTGCACCGAACTCCCCGTGCAGTCGTACACGGGACCATTATACGGCACACCAAGCACCTCTTCACAACAGCACTGGAACATTAGTGCATTCATGATGTTGATGTCTGAAAGAGGAGCAAGATGTGCACATTGAGAATGTCAAGGTTCAGCTAATGCTTTTACCTTCGCCGGGGAAATTGGGTGTTCACTATTGTTAGCTTGTCAGTGAAGAAAATGTCTCTGAAAGAATTCAGAGCAAATTACTGTCAAATGTGAAGCAGAGGTGGTTTTTTTTTTGAGCTAATGAATAGTAGATTTTGAGTTGGATTCAGGACAAGAGCTCTGTCAAAAATTCTGCTTTAAAGGGGAAGTCAACCCAAACTTTTTTTTCAAGAATATGTTCTGTGCACCTCCACTAGGCCAAACAATGCATTCTGATTAATATTGGGTTTGTGGAATATGAGTTACAGGGGAAATCAACCCAAACATATTTTTTTTCAAGAATGTTCGATGCAGGCCCACTACTTGAAACAAGGCATTCTGATAAATATTTTGTCTGTGCAATAAGAATTAAGCAACAAAATCCACCCATTTTTAGCCATATCTGGGGGCGGCCATTTTGTCACTGCTGTCGACTGAAAATAACATCATAGTTGCTCAAGGCTCAGTAACGACCAATCACAGCTCACCTTTTTTCTGAAGATGATGGTCGTTACTTGAGCCTTGAGCATTTGTGATGTAATTTTCTGTCCCAGAAGTGACAAAATGGCAGCCCAATGAGATGGCTAGAAAGGGGTGGATTTTGCTTCTTAACTGATATTCCACAAAAGCAATGGTAATCAGAATGTCGTGTTTCAACTAGTGGGCCTGCATACAACAACAACATATTCTTGAAAATAATAAGTTTGGGTTGATTTCCGCTTTCAGCAATCTCAAGTCTCGCAGTCGATTGAAAAAGATATTACTTAAAGGGAAGTCAACCCAAACATATTTTTTTCAAGAATATGTTCTATGCAGGCCCACGACTTGAAACAAGGCAATATGATTAATATGGAATATGAGTTAAGCAGCAAAATCCACCCGTTTTTAGCCATTTCAGGGGGCAGCCATTTTGTCACTTCTGTCGACAGAAAATGACATCACAGATCCTCAGGGCTCAGATAAGGACCAATCACGACTCACCTGTTTTCTGAAGCTGAGCCATGATTGGTCGTCAGCAGAGCCCTGAGCAACTGTGATGTCATTTTCACACAGGTGGATTTTGCTGCCTAACTCATATTCCACAAACACAATATTAATCAGAATGCCTTGTTTAAACTAGTGAAGGTGCAGAGAACATATTCTTGAAAAAAAAAATGTTTGGGTTGACTTCCACTAACAAAGATAGACTGTTTTGATTGACAATGTCAGAGAGAGGCAATAGGCATTTAGCAATATGTTTATTAGTATGAATGTTGTTTGCATTGATATAGACCTGTGCAGCAACTTACCAAATGTTTTCAGTTTACATGTCTGAAGTTAAAAATCAAACCACATCCATAAACTTCATTCAAATGGGCTGTTCTTTGCTCAGAAATGAAGTTTAACGAACTGAGTGATAGCAGTTGTAAATGTTTCAAGTGATATATCAAGCCTTGTTTGATGGACTGTGACAAATATTTAATGATGACTCTTAATGTTTTATAACTGATCTGTTCATTTGATTGTCTCGATATAAACTGCTAGGCATCAGCGCTCCTGTTTTGTCACCCTTCTGAGACTTACTCAATGAAAAGGTCTCAATGAAAAAAAAAGGCAAATACTCGACCTAGTTGTATAAATGCAACAACCAGAATGATTATTTTTTCTTTTTCAATCCAAGTTACAACAAACTAAAATAGGAAATATACTAGCCGTGTTTCAGCGAGCACTCCCAGTGGTGAACAGGAAATGATGAATGTAAATCATAAAAGCTAGTTAATAAAGTGCCAGGCTTTTATGTCAGACTTGCTGCTCACCTGCACTCTTTAGCTCTTGGGGCTTACAAGAGCCTGATGTTTAACATTTCCAACACAGCACGTTTCGTAACAAATGCAGATGTATTTTATGCTACAAATGTAATTTGATTCATCTTGTGAATAGTGGTATATCCTCCCACCCCTGTCTCTCTCTTTTACCAATTCATTTGGTAAAATGTATTGTAAAAATGAGACAGAGCTAGAAGCCTTTTGAAGATTTTATGATTTTCTTTAGTCCTTTTACACACAGAAATAGAAACAACTGGGAAGATCAATAGTCTCGCTGGAAGATGATTTAAGAAGAGGTCTGGTCAAGATATCAGTGTGGCACTGAGCTATTTGCTTGCTCGGGGTTAGTTGTTTCATTTTGAGCATATGACTGTGATACTTTAAAGTAGGAAAAAGGAAGATTTAGGATGGATGTTCAATTTTAGTGTGGCACAAAGTTTCTGTATTGCATCAGTTTACTGAACCCATTGCACACTAAGCGTTTCTACATAGTGTTGCTTCCACATCCTCTTCCTTGCCCCTTCCAGCCTTAGGGTTCCGAAAATACTTTTTAGGATATGAAATCATTTTCCTGTGATTACTCTATAATCAAATTCCAGCTAAGAGAGCATGAGGTTCTTTTTCTGTCTGGTTCCCAGACTCGTTCATGTTTCATCAATCCATCACATGTCACGAAGGAAATTAAAGTGGACGTTTGTAGTTTCAGAGCTGAGTCGAGCATGTCAGATTGTTAATCTGACAGGATGAGCTGTGAAAGTTTCGAAGCGCCAATTGGCCACCTCTGGACTGACACATGCTCAAATCAGCTGTTTCTCAGCTCATTTGTCATCTATCTCCAATTTCATTGACATTTTGTAAAGATCTCATTTACTGAAGATGCTCAAAAACAAGAAGGGACGTAAAGGTGAACATGGATGGGTTCTAAAAGTTTACATTTTGGCGTTTATCAGTTGGGCAAAACAAGCTGTCGCAAACAAAGTGTGACATGCAGAAGCGGTCCTGCTTCTATCTGCGAAGGATAAGGAGACAAGAGTGTTGTTATCGGACCTAGACTGTGATTTATTCCACTTCCTGCAGCCCCGTCCTAATCTACTCTTGTTTACTGTGCAGCTCCGATAGCATCTGGAAGCAGACTTAATTGTTCTAGTGTTGCCCATGATTCTTTTGGCCCCCGAGATACAGTGCAAGGACAATTCAGGGATGAATGAGAGTACATCTCCTCATTTAATCTCTAGTCACATCATATAATTGAAGGCGAACAGACTGTGTCATTTAACGTCCATCTGCTTACCTATCTTTGAACATAAGCAGCAGATGGTTGCATTATCTCTTTCAAACTAAAAAAAGGTGCAAATATTTGTCTACTTCAATGATATTACAATATGCGATGTATGACGTATATGTGCCATCT
Source organism: Filicampus tigris (assembly GCF_054856515.1). Taxonomy (NCBI): domain Eukaryota; kingdom Metazoa; phylum Chordata; class Actinopteri; order Syngnathiformes; family Syngnathidae; genus Filicampus; species Filicampus tigris. The sequence continues at coordinate 17,285,553 of NC_141217.1, forward strand.
CATCAAAAAAAGAAAGGACGGCAACACAGTGTTTTTTTTTTTTTTTTTTTGTACTAATAATTAAGGGTTTACCAAGCAAACGCAACCTGACTGCTGTAAAATATTGCCGTTATAATATTGCAGTCGTTTCTTCTTCGTTTTCCTTTCAAGAAGAACCTCAATGTGTGAAGGTTTTCAGAGTTCAGTTGTCCAAAAGTCTCATTGCATTTGATTCAATTATATGGAGAACACCTTCAATATTGAATGCTTGTGATAAAACATGCTGCAAGAGCTATGGTTAAAGGTCACGTTATCACCTTCTCCAAACTTTACGTCTTTCAGCATAAAAATTAGAGCCATATTAATGTTATATGATATACTGTACATTGGACAGTGTCCAAGTAATACATACTGTCGCACCAAGCACAACTAGCTATTTTGGTGCAGGTACACAGTACAGTTTTGTACACAATCTTTTACTGGTCTTATTTTGTTTTTCAGTCATCCAGCATATGTGATTCCATCCACTACATCATTAAAATGATCTTTACGTCTGTTTTGCCTTCTGGTGCATATTTTGTATGTACACCAGCTGAATAAAATATTATGAGAAACAGTCATGACTAATAAAGTTAACTATAGAACAAGTCTCTTTTTGATGTGCAGAATTCCCTTGGAGCGATAGAAGTTATCATAACTAATATAATACAGAGCACAGGAACATATGTGCTGGAAACCAGTGATTCCCAAGCAGGGTGCCGGGACGCACTAGTATGTTTCAGGAGATCATCGTGTTTTCTGAGAACATCCAATTTCACCAGGAAATACATGTGTTTTCATTACAAATAAATATGTGTTCATCCATCAATTCCAGTGACATATAGTGACAAGCAAAACATGCTCTTTCATTAAATGGCAGAGGGTTCAATAAACACGTGTTTCTACCTGTTGCCATTTATACAACAAAATAAGTCAAGGTTTCCTGTGGTGGTATATCTGCTTTGTTCGGAAACAGTCTAGTAGAGATACACTAGCCAAAAAGCTTTTTGACCTCCTGTGTTGTTGCTATATAAAGAGGAAGTCAATCCCAAAATGTCTTGACAATATCTTCTAGGTACCTCTAGTAGGCTAGACAACACATTCTGATTAATATTGCATTTGTGGGATAAGCGTTAATACACCCGTTCTCTGGGGGCGGCCATTTTGTCACTTTCTGTCGACTGAAGATGACATCATAGTCGTTCAAGGCTCGGGTAACAACCAATCACGGATCACCTGTTTTCTGAAGCTGAGCCATGATTGGTTGTTACCTGAGCCCTGAGCAACTGTGATGCCATTTTCAGTCGACAGAAACTGGCAAAATGTCCGTCCCCTGAGATTGACAAAAACGGGTGGATTTTACCGCTTAACTCATATCCCACATACATAACAGTAATCAGAATGCCGTGTTCAGACTAGTGGGGCTACATAGAACATAATATTGTAAAAAACATTTCTGGACTGACTTCCACTTTAAAACGATTGCATGCCAGTTGTGATGGGCAGCACTGTACTTACTGCTTCTGTGCTCTCATCACGTCTCACATCCATATTCTAGGTTAAACAGGGTTAGCTGGACAGGACTGGGGAAGTAAGGGGACACACGGGCTCCCCCATTATCTCATTCAGCTTTTTACATAGAATAATGGAGCAATGCTTTCTCCATTTGATCACTGTATACACTCTCTGCAAAGTAACCCTCTAATAGCACGCCACTCTGCTTGTTTTCCATTTTTCCCTGCATCTGCTGTTGCACCTCGCTCTCACCTCGCGCTTGACTATTTCAGCGTGACTCTTGACATAAAACAATCATCATCAAATTACAAGAATAAGAATGAGGTGATTATGAAAAGTACACTTAAAAAAATCAACTGTGAATTGTATTTAGTTTTTTAACTCTGCACTTCCAGTCTCCCACACTCTCCTGCAATCCCCTCTAGCTGGCTACACTTACTACAGGTGGGCCCTTTGAGCCCTTGTGGGAGCTCATTCTTAATTCATCAGCCTCTCTTTGGACACGTTTGACTCAATCCTCTGGTGTGCCGCAATGTCCTGCAGGTTTGTCAATGACAGCTCTATTCTGAATTGGCAAGTGTCTTCAAGCCCTCAGAGAGAATCCATCCCAAGAGTAGTCAAAGGCAAGGTCACATGTTGCTTTAAGACAACAAGACAAAGGGAGAACTTGATTTGTTTAAGCTTTTTACGTGGGCAGCGGAGGGCATCTTTGTAGACCATTTGAAGCCGCCATGGCAATTGTGGATACTAGTCACCAGTTTAGGTAAATGATGTTGCGGCTGTTTCTTAAGTACACGAAAAAAATAGTGTGTTGAATTTACTCAATTTTTTTCATCAAATGGTTGGACAAAATAAAATTATCTGGATCCAGATGTAGTAAATTCAACAAAACTCTTTTTTCAGTGTATGTATGTAATTAAGTGTTTAATGCAACACACTCAAAAAAATGATGGTTGAATTGACTCAGTTGTATTTTGTCAAGTGGTTGCGCAAAATAAAATCATCTGTATCCTGTATCCCATCTGTATAGATGCACAGTCTGCTTAAAACATCTATCTGGATTCAGATGATTTCACTTCGTGCAACCATTAGACAAAATAAAATGGAGTAAATGATGCACAGCATTTTTTTTTTTTGTGAGTTAGACTTATTTGGGACAGATAATATATATGATATTAGCAGTGTATTGTGGAAATAAAAAATAAAACGGAATGTAAAGAGATAAACTGGTTTTAAACGTATTGCATGTTGACTCAAGCAGAAAGTCACAACAACAGTTGTACTGTTGTATGTGTGCCATTGAAAGGCGTGGCCTAGTGAGTGACATCTGACAATATTGGCCAGTTAGTCTGCGTGTGAGTGTCTGGACATTGGTTTGCGAGTGACCCTTGTGTATTTGTTAATAAACAACGAGAAGTGCATCGGCACTGTGGCTGTTGTCGATATTTTTATTTTATTTTATTTTTTTATGAAATATACCAATCCAAAATTCAATTGCATCAAATGTATCTGTGTGCCAAACAGCATAAAGCGGGCCAGAGTAAAGCATAGATTGAACAAACCAAACCCCGAAACATCCACATGCCAAATGTCCTCAGCATTCACTTACATTGTATTAAATACACCAAGATAAAAGTAATGTCTTGCTCTTGAGCAGCCGCAAAATAAATCATCCGTTCATGAGGATTATAATTGTGAGTTATTATGCTATCTGTCTGTGCCAAGATTGCTGTTATTAATCTCTTTGGGCGTTTATCAAGGGAACTACTCTCCTCTTTGTCTCAGTCACAGAACACATCCTGGCATAGAAGCGAGGCCGAGACAGGAGAGATGCACTGTCAGGCTAAGTTAGCGTAATAGACAGAGACGGGGGGGAGGGGAGCTAACACATCCGTTTAACATTACTGTTGAGGAATTCATGACAAGAACATGTTGCATCAATGTTGTAAACATTTCTGTAAGATCAATATGAATATTTATGGCATGACTGTAAGACAGGTTGGTACCCAACATTAAAACAAAGCCTGTTTTGCCAATAAAGTACTGTCATTCCGTTGCTAATTCAAAAATGGATGTGTTCCCAGCCCACGGTTGCCTTATTAATCATGTGTTGCAAGGGATCCAGAAGTAATTTTTCACTCAACTATGAAAACAGAGCCATGTATAGCACTTAAACCAGTAGAATTGCTGAATTAGTTGACTCGGCTCCAATTATAGTGTCAGGAGCTTACTAGCAAGGGTCACAAGAAGTGAAAGCAGCAATTTACTGCATCAAGACAATGCAAATGTACAGTGAATCTCAGACCAGAGCAGGTCATGCGTGCAAGATGTGACCTGAGGCTGTCTGACCCTAAGATCGGGTCACTGATTTTAAGCCACTCCAAAAAAAAAAGGAACGGAACTAATGATGACCCTAAGCTTTCGGTTTTATAAGTGAGATTGAGTGACAGAAATAGCCGGCCGTGGTGTTGTTGGAAAACAGCTCCTTAATGAGAAGTCTAATGAAGCAGCAACAGACTTTACTCTCTTATTGCGCTATTTATCAGTTAGCGATTGACTTGATGAAACTTTGTCTTTGTTTATTCTAGCATACAACGTGAAGCTCACATTATATAAAATATGACTCCATCATCTAAAAAAATGCTTGAACCACTCAAAGAATGGCACAATCTGCTCATCTCATCTGATGTCGGTATTTCCATTCCCGCTGTCACTGCTATTGTGCTCTGTTGTTTCAGATCTAATTATCTGTTTTTCTATGCAACATTTTTCTCCCAGCTTTTAAGTTTTCTTCCCTCCTCCTTTTCCTCCCCTGCCTCCCAGTTGTGAGTATGTACTATTAAGTGTTGTCCTTGCTGGTTTGGTCGTAACAAAGCATCTGTCTGGTATCCGCCGCACAGCATGGCCGTCGGCAACCGCAAATCACACTCCAGCAGGATCTAAAATAAATGAGACTCAATCTAACCCATGCAGACCACTTCATATTCACATTTGAAATGTTTGTCTCATGTTACACACAAGTGATAATTAGCACTGATCACTTCTTTGATGGTTTCATTTGACAAAAACTGCACCATTCCCGAAGCTGCCTGATCACGCATTGTTGCAGTCTCTTTATTTTCTCTCGAGCAGTCGAGGCCATCTCACTGCGGTCTACATATTCAAACATTATAACAGTTGTCTCCAACCCGGAATACACCTCATTAGAGCTTCTTGGATGGCAACTTTTCTGCTTTGCAATAATTGCTCACAGCTTCCCTTAACTGTTGTGTCATCTAGATGGAGGACGGTGGTTGAGGTCTGTTACAGATGCCTTCCAACATAGAATCCATTCTCATTAACATTAGCTTGTACTGGCCTCTCTTTCATTATTTCGACCACTTTCAATAACCAACTTTCATAAAATTGATGATAAAACTGTTCATTATCCATTTTGTGGTTATCTACGTTGGTGGTTAAAATAGATTATGTCTTTCTACCGCTTCCACTTGGATGTGATTGGTCTCCAGTAGTCCTTGTAGCCAAAGCTAAATTTACAGTACAATAGTCAGAGTTACCTTTCGCAAAAATGTTGAAATCCTGGTGGACATCAAGATTGCTGTTAACGGTGTAACATATACACTCGCGGGCAGATTGTTAGTACATCTTCCATTAACCCATTAAGGCCTAAAGTGCCTGGCTCAACAGCTCCCCAAAACCTAAGGACAAATGGCTTTCACACATGCCTGAGTTTATTATTTACTCTTTCAATCGAAAATGTAAAAATAAAATAAGCGAAGAGAAACACTATTTTTAATTTAAAAAATCGAGTGGTAATTACCATCCTTTATTCAGTTACAAAGACGTCGACAAACATATGTCTTAACCATATATCACGTTCAACTGGTTCCACTGGTTTCACAAGCGCATCGTCTCTGTCGCTGCCGTTACTTATTTCAGCACTGCCGTGATCGATGGCGTCCGCTATTTTGGCTCGAATAAAATCCCGTGACATCCTACACGGTCTCGCGACACCGTCACGTGTATATTCTGATGCATTAAATTGGCTAAGAGACCAAGAATTGGATTAAAAAAAGAAAAACACATATCCACTCTCCTGGCTTTAAAAGTAGAAAGACGCAACAGCGCTCCTGGCTCTAGTGGTAGAGACGCAGTTATGCGCTCCCGTCCTTAATGGGTTAAAGAAAGAAAAACACACCATGGTCACTGAACTTGAAAATGACGAATATTGGAAAAAAAAAAAACATCCTGAAAATACTTGTGAGTATTTGACAGGTTAGGTAGGTATAGCATGGCATGTGATTGTCATCATTGACTTTTGTATGCACAGGAGGACAATGTGCAATAGTCACAGCCCTTTGGAATCCAGCTGTGAACTCTGAATCATTTGCTCTTTAATGGCAATCATAACTCATTGTGCAGTTATAATGGGTTCCGCATTAACAGCATGGTAGCTGACTATGGCTCATCTCTGCCTAATGCTCCATAACTACAGGCTAAAAAGCTCTCATCGAACACTGTTCAACTATCACTTCCTCCTCTTAAACTCTGCTGTTTACTTTATGCAATCCCACTTTGCAACCAAACTTTGAAAAGGTTCACTTACTGCTTCACGGTCTACAGCAGCCGTTCCCTTCTCTCCTGAGAGTGCGGCGACCTATATTTAGCCATTAGAGGTTATATTTGCTCATTATTTCGCGTGAGCGGTACAGTCAAGTCTCACTTGTCACGAAGGGGACCTCCTTTCAATGCTAATGAGGTGATCCCGTGGCCGTGTGTATTGGCCATGTCCTAGCAAGGTGTCAGTCTATCTGTTAAAATGTGCTTTCACTCTGCTTTTGGCATGTAAAGTCCAAGAATAGAAGATGCCCTAGCGAAGCCTCGCAACCAGGCGATGCTTCGAGTGAAAGACAATGATTGTGTCAAAGATGTGACAGATAATGATGGACATGCTTGGATATAGATTCTGCTTTGGGGTTCACAAGACGGGCTGAGAAAATCATGGGTGGTATGATGAAGTCAGGATCTATCTATCTATCTATCTATCTATCTATCTATCTATCTATCTATCTATCTATCTATCTATCTATCTATCTATCTATCTATCTATCATACATTCATAAACTCTATAATATTTTCTTTAAAAAGAAAAAAGAAAAAGATTAGGCACTGATGGTGTAGTGGTACATTCGTCTGACTTCAGTGCAGGCAGCGTGGGTTCAGTTCCTCCCCAGTGACGGTGTGATTGTGAGTGTGAATGGTTGTCCGTCTCTAGATGTGCGCTATGACCCAGAACAGAGTAAGTGGTTCGAAAAATGGATGGATGGATGGAAAAACAATGAAATAGAATTAAATCGCGAATCACTATTTAATGCTGAGCGTAATTCTTCTAGTTTTATTTTTAGTTTGACAGTAAACTTCCTGGGAAGTAGCATTTACGATCTTGAAGCCTCTTTTTTGATCATTTGCCCAGTATTCGTCCAACTTCTACTTATTCTTACTTATACTCGCAATTCAAAGCAAACAAACTGGACAAATAATGGCTCACATCTCAAAAACCTTTAAGTCAAGTTACTTGTATCCAGGGATGGGCAAATTATTGTAAATTTAAAGTGGCTACATTGTTAAAGACTGGAGTAACAATCAGCTCCACGCTTTACGGTTTAATGGTTTTGGCGTAATCATTCGAATTTCGTTTTGATTTATTTGGGCTATATGAACGTTATTTGCTTGCATCTTTTACCTCTTCGATCTAATTTCTAACTTGCAATAAAATGAAGATATTCGTCTTAGAAGCATTTTCGGTATCGGAGGCAATGGAGCCATCGCACCCCACTCCAGTCCCGTGCTTGGGAATGGCTGCGTCGCATGCTTATGTAGCCCCGTGCGATCATATTACGGTATGATTCGTAGTATTACTATTATTACATCTCACTCTCCAGGCATGACTAATCAATTTACACTCAATTTCAAAGTTTTATTATTCTTGGTTTTATTGCTCATGCCTGGAGAGGGATGGAGGGATGACTTTTTTCCCCATCTTCTTTTTGCCATAACATGTGAATCTGACTCCCTTAGCACACAACTGATGAACGCAATGTTGGCGCGTTGTGATTGACAATCATGGCGGTTAGCGTGAAATGGTCAAAAGCGTGGTTACGTTTCTCAAAGTTTGATGGTGACAACGCACGTTGCCTCAAAAGTAATAAAAAATTCACATGTAAGTTGCAATGCTTGTATGCAAGCAGCCTTAACAAACATTCATCAAATGTTTATCTCACCTGAGAAGTTTTTATTCATTTATTTTCTTGTTTTAAATATTTGAAAATGTAGCAAGACAAGTTAATTCCTGTAAAGAATAAGTAAATAAAACAGTGTTCAATCTAATCTTTCTTTTATTGTTTTTTTTAAACAAAAAAGCACCGAAAAGAATACTTTTAAAGTACCGGATCGACAAGCAGTCTTAACGATAGGATCCCTACTCTTTATCTCATGGCGCTTCTGCTCTGTATATTTATAGCATGAGGTGCCTGCAGCAACAGATGCGTGCACTGAATGAAATTAATCAACTTAATTGATTTAAATTGTGTTTTCACTCTGAATGTGCCACTTTGGTAAATGAGGGAGAATAAGGAGAGGGGCAAAAAGACTGGCTCAAGCAGAATTTTGAGCAAATTTTCGGCCCACATTATCCAAGTGGAAGGAGAGCCACACACTAAGAGGTCAGTGATTATTTGCAAACACTGTGAATTCCCACTATGCAGAACCCGTTGCTATGATGGACCCAGAACGAGGAAAGGTTTCACAGTGTGGGCAAGTAGTGCAAACGTTAACGCACACTGAGGGAGATGATCCTTTTTTTTTCTGTGGCTGGAAATACCATCATGCGACAGCGAGCAAAAAAGCTTGTGTTTTATGACGTGTATGTTCTATAGAAATTCGGCTGCATCGGCTGTCCATTTTCGGTAAATATAGATTATTGCTAAGCATTCCCTCCTCCTGAGAAATTTCAATAACGCCATCGCCGACTAGTTGACGTCAACTCGACCTCTGTCACATTAGTGCCGACTTAAATACATTTGACCACGTATGCATTGCTGTTTGCAACTTGTGTGATTTTTTTTTTTTTTACCTTTATGTCTTTGTGAATTGAATCCGTATAGGGCAACTATATGTATGCCGTCCACATGAATGCTGTATGGATATGATGACCAAACAATCAGTGCCAAACCTGACCATGTTGCGCCCACACTGGCATCCTCACTTAGTTCATCGTCCCAGAAAAAAAAAAAAAAAAACACCCCTTCACTCTCTCCATGCTTGTTTGCCCGAAGCGTGCAAGGATTAGCTAAAGCGATTATCAGAAGCTTTTGCAGTTTTGTGGAGATGAATCATGGTAATTCTCCTCTGCAAAGCTCCCGATGCATTTTAAAGCATATCGACTTGGTTTCTGATCATCAAAGACATGTGTCAATTCTAACTGGAGATGTAGCACATATACTATTTAATTTTATTTCGATATAGTTCGTTTACCTCCTTTTGCTTCAATTGCAAAGATCCATTCTCTGTGAGTCTTGGGTCTGTGTAGGGTCAATCCTGAAAATATTGTCCAGCAAAACTATTTTATGGTTATTTTTACATCTGGAAATTCTTCTGTTGCTATTTTTCAGCTAAAAATAAAAATAAGTATGATGTGCAGTATACACTATATTTCATTGGACAGTATGTTATTTATTTTGAAATTAACCGCCTAAACTACTCTTATGTCTTCTACACCTCTTTTAACATTATATTAACTTTGTTCTTGCTTCTTCCACTTCCAATTATACGTTTGCGCTGATGCTGCAGATGGTGTGGTCTAATTGTGCAGTCGTTGTGCTGTTTTTCAGCCTGCCTCCCTCTATGCCATCTCCCAGTCTGAACAGATGATCACAGCCTCTGGTTTCTCTCCCGTAGTCCAAAAAGGCTCTTGAGGATGTTCTCATTAACAGGACTTGTCAGTGCAACCTGCTAGCTCTGCTAATTTATTTGCACAAGGCAGACCGCAGAAAACACACCCATGCAATTCATGCCGGTGCACAGGTGCATATTGATGTGTATACTTCTTACTCAAACACAGTTCCAGTCACACTTGGCCTTGACCCATACAGGCTAAACGCCACATGTGGCAGCCTCTCAGATAGAGCTGGCTCCAGGGCTTTCTCCTAGATTGCACAACAATTAGTGGCAATGAAGGCTAGCACCACAAGGCTGACAAATGATATATGTATTGTTTACGAAGCACCCATAATGGCCCGTGTGCACACAGAGATTTGCAGTGACATTTCACTACTGTTTATATTTGCATACAAGGCAAGGAAAGGCAAGATTTTGTATTTGTATAGCACATTTAATGTACGATACAATTCAAACTGCTTTACATAAAACATTAAAAGAATTACAAAAAGAGAAAGTAAATATTCAAAAAAATATCAAAATGAAATCATATAAAATAATTCGATGAAAATGATTAAAACCAAGCACCCGTTCAGATAAATTAAAAGATGGCGTGCAAATGGGGATTAAAACAAGAGAATAAAGGATAGATTTATGAGAATGCTGCAGTAAACAATCATGTTTTCAGCCCTGATATAAATGAACTGACAGTTTGAGCAGACCTCGGATAGTGGGGAGGGGATTGGTTTCACAGGGTCCGGATGCTTCATTAGGTACTAGTACATCTTGCATGTGTATTTTAGTCTAAGAACATTTAGAGATTTATAGACCGGCAGCAAGATTTTAAAATCCAATATTTGACTCACAAGAAGCTAGTGTAGTGATTTGCAGACAGGTGTGATATGGTCCAGTTTCCTGGTGTTTGTAAAGACGGCAACATTTTGGTTCAGCGGCAGCTTCCTGATTGATTTCTTATTAAGACCTGTAAAGACACTATTACAGTATTCTAGCCTACTGGAAATAAAGCATGAACACGTTTTTCTGTGTCTGGTTCTGACAGAAAATCATTAATTGGAGCTATGTTTTTCAGGTGGCAGATTTAGTAATGGCTTTTAAGTGGTTGTTAAGATTCAGGTCTGAGTCAATAATTACACCAAGATTTCTGGCTTGATTTGTAGTTTTCAATGACATGGAGTCATTGCGAGCGTTTTCTCAGCAAACCTCCCTTACACTCCTGCTTCTGTAATTTTGGCTGTGTGCTGGCTCTTCAAGCAAGTGACGATGTGTTTTAAAGCGCCTTAAAGGGTGTTGTTGACGTTTAGGTGTTGCCTGACATTACTGCCACATCAGCGTGTACCTTATCAGCTTCAAAGCCTTCCTGTGCTACTCAATTTACAGCCACTGGAGAAAGATTGCTCATAAACATGTATACTGTGCACTATTTGGGCATTGCCTTGTTATTATCTGCAAGCTTTGAAGCACATTTGGCTTGACGCAAACACATTATAAATACATTTCATGCACATACACAAAATGACACATATGCGGCCTCAGGAAAATGTTAGTAATCATCTCTGACTAATGTTTCTCCTTTAGTTTGCGTGATGACACTATTTTCTTGTTTAACCACACCTACGCAATTATGTTTGTACTATTACCTGGAGGCACATATGCTCAGTTGACCTCAAATCGCAGGACATGTAGGGTGGAAAATCCTTTTCAATTTTACAAGAATTTTAATGAAAATGTACACAACACCTATGATTTTAGACAAAAAATAAACAAATAAGCTGTGAACGGATTAGGAAAGAGACTTGGGCATTGTCCTTAGAACTTCAATGCTTAAGCTCCTCACAAAACTTTGATGGTCTCTGATATTGGTTGACTAGGACTTACTGTAATATAGATCTGTACAAACTGTTGCACACTAAACTAACGAATTGTTTCAAGATACAGTATGGTATTAAAGTACTGTTATGGTGCTAAGAAACTTTAAGGCGGAGTTTGAATGCATTCATTGAATTGGCTTGAAAATGATGACATACATCTTTTTTTTTTTTTTTTTTCATAAATAAATTGGAGAGTAGCTGGTCTTCACTGCTTTCCTATTAAAGAAAATTGTTCAGTTCAGAGGTTGACATTATTTACAAGTGTTTACTATATACACTTTCATCAAATGTAAACCACACTTGTACTGTTGAAGCCATCTCTACATCTTCAAATGATGTTGCTTGGCCATCTTACATGCTGGTACCCTTAAATAAAAGAAATAAAACCCCACACCAGCTCAAACCAAAATAAAACAAAAAAAAAATACATTAACTTGTGAAAATCAAATAGCATTGTAATTATCTCAAGAATGCCCTGATAGTGTTGAGGTTTCATTGTGCCGTGTACAGATTCAAAACACATTATGCCAAATACAGCCAATCAGCCTCATAACCAAGCCTTTCAGCTTAGCCCAATTGAAAGAGCTGGAGAAGTTTTCAGTCAGAGTTAAAGAAAATGATGGTGGTTGTGCAACAAAATTCTTCGTATCATCATTTTTGTTTGTTGTTTATTTTTTTCGATGATAACAATTACAGACCACGTCACTCACTAACGATGAGGAAATGAAGCTTCAAATTTGCTTCATGAACCACTTGTTATTTTTACTCCCCTAGATGGTACTGTTGGTTTAAAGAAAAGGGTTTAAGAAATGGCCTCAGCCCTATGTTGAACAGAAAGTGCCATCCGGAGGACTCAATAAACACAACAACTGGTTCATGAATCATTTTGAAGAATCATTTTCCAGTCACTATCACATACACACACGCGCATACACGTACGCAAACACGCGCACACACAGCCACGAATTGTACGTTGCAGTCACCGCAGCATCCCACCATCCCCCAGCTTTGACAGATTGCTCTTTTTTTAAGGAAACAGTGATTATGTCATTTTTACCACAAAAAAAAATGATCTGTATCCTCGATTGATATTTTAGAATTACATGTCTTTATCCACAATTTAACAGCTAGAGGGTTTCCTCTGGTTTATTCCTTGACCCTTATAATAGGAAAAACATAACCTTTTCAAAAGTTTTGATCGAGAGATGTTGATTAGATTGCAGAAACACAGACTGTGTTTCCTCCAGCAGTTGAGAAAACCAATTTGATGCTGTTTGCTTCCTTGGGCAAGCTTGAGAGAAATCTTATGAACATGTTTCTTTTAGTTTACACCAACCATATTTTGTGCTTACAGGCAAACATTGGGGAAGAAAACGAAAAAAAAAAAAAGCGTCAAGCCTTTTGTTTGTATGGCCTTTACGAATCGTTTTATATACAATATAGTATAAAACTATCTATCACTATTTCTTCTGTTTCCTAAAGTAATAACAGCGACAGTTTGTAGCAATGCAGTGGTCACCGAGGGAGCGCTGTGAGCTGTTCTGTAGTGGTTGATTTTAAAGAACGACAATATTTCCAATATCGTTGTTTTTTTTCCTCCAAACTTGAGGCTGCTCTGGAGGGATGTCTGAACAAGGTTAGTGGAATTAGAATGCATGAAAGCTAAGCCAACATTTTCAGAGCTTGACTTGGTGCAAAGTGCTGACACCATCAGTCTCACTTGAAGTGAGACTGTACTCTCGCACAAAAAAACAGCCATCACCCCTCCCTGAACTTTTCTCATCTCATTTTACTATGGGCATTGCAGCCACTGTCAACATTGAACTGGTCTATAGACAACAGTCAGTATCACACACACACACACACGCACGCACCCCCACGCACACACGCGCACGCGGACCTCAGTATAGTGGTCTTTGCTGTATAGAATTACAGACAGTCATGATATCGTGAAAAATTTAGGCCAATATTAAACACTTCATATTCATGTCTGTCACTGTAGACGATTGATCCAGAGAGTCCACTGAGACACACACACACACACACACGCACACACACACACACCCACACACCCCCACCCACACACACACACACACACATTTATTTTTTCCTCTATCACCACTGTAAGGCAAAGTAAAAGGCTAAGGGGATTATGATGATACAAGCACGGGCTTTCCTAAATAAATAATATTTGACTACCCGGTATGTGAAATATGCGTCTGTCTACATTGCAGAATTTTGTGCTGTCAGGACAGCTTTTGCATGTAAAAAGTTGATAAATGTAGTCCCTTCTTTTTACTCTGCTTTTATTTCATTTTCTCTTGTTTTCCAACAAGTGTCTTTCTCTTCATGAAAGTGAAAATATCGTGCCAAATCCTTTCTGTCTTCTTTGTCGTCTTTACTAATCACCACTAAGGCCGGACTTAATTTCCAAAAGACTCGATTTCTCCTTATTTCTACTTGAGAATGTGTTCCTCGTTTGCCTTTTTTTGTATCTCATCACAATCACACAAACGCAGGCTCAAAGGACAAAATGAAGATTCTTAACGGAGCACTTGTGAGTCTTGGGTTTGGCTTTGAGGCGTCACATGAAGTGCAAAGATGTTTACTGCTATCCAAAGAAAAGACAGTTTATAATCTGTATCACTGCAGTATTTGATCTGCTCATGAATTTTGGTGTTACGTGGTTATTATATTATGTCTACATTATGGCATCCCTAGGCATGCTGTACAGTTGTGGTCGGTTCAAGTTTACATAAACCCTTCTTTGAAATGTCATCATTTCCATGTGACTGCCACAAGTGTGCTATTGGAACTCCAAAGTCTTCTACCCCCAGGCACTACCCGCTTTTGCTGTCACTGTGTGGAAAAAAAAGATACAAATCTGATAGTTGTAAAAATTGGATCTCACATGTTTACTTGAACTTCATATATATATTTTTTGTACAGTATGTACAGTATTATGGTAATGTAATCTGATATATAATGTAATATGTTTAGAAATGTTTAGAAATAACTTCATAGATGCTTTCAGTCAATTATTAAATTTGTCTTGGAGTATTTACACACTTAGTCTTGGACTTAGACTTCCTGCAGCAAGAAAACAGATGGCTTTTGTAAAATGAAGGCTGTGAAAAGTTTCTCAAAGCCATGTGCAGAACACACCTTTATTTGGTGTGGTTATTGTTGTTCTCTGGCCTTCTGTCTTCAAACCTGAATATTATTCGTACTTTTGAGAACGTGTTATCCGTACAAATATGGGTGATAATAGAAGCCAGTTGTGGAGGGTGTACTCCAAGTCTTTTCAGACTTTAGAGGGTGTGAAAGGTGGGGGAACTCCTATTCCCAAAGCCAATCAAGCTTTTTTGCTTTTATTTTTCTCATTGTAAATGAATAAATCTGATGTACTTTGAGGGTCACATGAAGAACAATTATGTATGCAAAAACAGCCTAGAGCAATGGTTCTCAAAGTGTGGTATGGTGTGGGCTCCTTCTAGTGACGTACAAAAGAACCACTGAATTCAATGTTTAACTCATTCAGTGCCAAGGACACATTTATGTCTTGACATAAAAAATGTCTTTGGGATTGAATTAGTTCATCAAACAATATGTATTTATTTATTAAATTGTGCATTACATTGCAGTGAGGACACTACAGTATTTTTGTTGAGTGCAGTTCAGTTGTATTTAAATTGTAAGCACAATTCTATTACATTAGGATCGAAACCGGTGTTTTATTTTTTTATGGACACTTGGGCCTACTAGCCTACTGTATTTCAATGTTGGTCATTTGTCACACCAAAAGTAGAACATCTATGAGCCATTTATAATTCCAACAATTACATATGCAGGAATGGAGAGATGAGACACTCTGCATGTCTGTGATGGGCTTCCAACAACAATGATTTTACTGTCCTTTTATCATACAGTATGTTTGTCTTCCCCTCGTAGTCATGGTAATGGACAGTTGACTTGGCTATACAAAGTCTCGCGCTGAGGGCCACACTTAATGGAAAGTGTCTACTCTGATTAGACTGCACACTCTCTGTTGTATCTCCAATGAGTAGCCATACTTATTTTTGCATCCGTCTCTTCATCCCGTCCTCTCTTTCCATCTCTGTACGTGCCATCACTACCCCCCCCCCTTACTCATTTTCTCTCTCTCGGTCTCTTATCTCATTCTCACTACCCATCTGCCTGGATCACTCAGGAAGCTGGCCCAGTTAACCTGTTTTAACAGCCACAACCAGTCCAGTGTGGCACGGCTTCCACGAATCGGAACGCCAATGCCAGTATGCTTCCACTCTCTGCCCTCCCAGTCCCTGGGTTCAAATTACATTTGAAGCTTTTGCTGGGGACTCTACAATTTTATGCATGCATGCGCTCATGTCCATCTGCACATACATACATATAAGACCTCAACTAACTGCCTCATATAACACAAGAGAGCTCTTACAATGTTAAAAAAAACATTTATCTTCATCAGCGTGACCGTGGAACTCATAATGTTCAAGTTCAAGGTCTTGTGTGGGCTTGGATTTCACATAACGTGAAACCTGCCTCCTCTTCACTTCCATGCATCCTTCTCTCTCACCAACACGGTCTCCAATGGGGCAGCGCCAGTCACCAGGTTTGCCTTGAGTTGTTGTTGTTTTTTTTGCCCAATCGTAATGCAGATTGACATCTGTCATTTGATTGATGCTTCTGCAGCACACTTCACAAGTAAAAAAACATTCATCTACCTCTCAGTCCAGATGTTCAACCTTGTGTTTGCAATCTGACCATGATCTTGATCTCCTCTTTAATGTTCAATTCATTTCACCGCCTATCTGGTTGCCACCATTCACACCTCTTCCATCGGTCTTTTCCTCTCCCTTGAAGGTGCGCCTTTTACTTTGCTTTCAACACTTGTCACAACTCTTGTGTGTTCCTTTGTGCTTGGCTGCTTACAGCAAAAATGTCACTTTAATTGGAAAAGTGAAAGAAAGGAGGTGTGAATTTTAGTTGGCGACACTCCAGGTGAGAAATGACATGATTGTCTTCATAAATCCCACTTTACCTGCATTGGGTTCAGTTCAATCCTTTGCCAAACTATGTCTGCCTCGGCAGTACTTGATGTCTATGAAACCTCCGCAAGGAAGAGGTTATTGGTGAGAGGGGGTGGATTGGTCATTACTCGCTAACTGGTAAAAGCAGAGTCATAAATGGGATAACTTTTTAGCTCCCTGCATTTAATAGCTCCCAATTTTTACATTGTTTTTTTTTTTTAACTTAAAGCTGAAGACTAAGTCAACCCAAACAATTTGTTTTAAGAATATGTTCTATGCAGGGTGAGTAGTTGAAACACAGCATTCTGATTAATATTGTGTTTGTCAAATATGAGTTAAGCAACAAAATCCACCCGTTTTTAGCCATCTCCGGGGGCGGCCATGTTTTCACTTCTGTCAATTGAAAATGACATCACAGTTGCTCAGGGTTCAGGTAACGACCAATCATAGCTCAGCTTCAGAAAACAGGTGAGCCGTGATTGGTCCTTATCTTAGCCCTGAGGATCTGTGATGTTATTTTCTGTCGACAGAAGTGACAAAATGGCTGCCCCCTGAAATGGCTAAAAACGGGTGGATTTTGCTGCTTAACTCATATTCCATATTAATCATATTGCCGTGTTTCAAGTAGTGGGCCTGCATAGAACATATTCTTGAAAAAAATATGTTTGGGTTGACTTCCGTTTAAGTAATATCTGGCTTGCTTCTTTTGGTTATTGTGGTACTGAAGCACAGAAAAAAACCACAAAATTCCTCAATAATACACCACTTCATCTTTTGTGAATAAAATGTGGAGACTGGAGTATGCACAGAAAACTGGCTCGAGTGTTCATTTGACAGAGACTACACAGTATACAGGCAAGGGGGATTTAATTTTCCAATCAAATCCTGTTTAGGTGTGGAACAGTCAGATGAAGATGTTGCAAGCAAGTATTTTAAGTCTGGCCTCAATCAGTTTAATGTGATAGTTTAGTTTTTCCTTTAGTACAAATAAACATACTGTTTGATTAAAACCATCATGTTTCCTTCTTGTGGTGCTTTGTGCTGGTATTTCCAGTATTTTTGGGATGTGACTGGCTGGCTGCTTGAACAAAGAGGCACCAGATCAATGCACAACGTGGGCACTTTGCCTTGGATGTTGTTTAGGTGCAACACAGTGCCGGTGGGCTTCTCTGCTCTGTTGTCTCATTCACATAAGGCCTCTTTTAGCAGCATCGACCTGAGGAGCTACTGGAGGTCGTTTTGTATTGATGCAGGAATCTTGGCATTCTTTCTTTCTTTAATTGGTGCAAAACAGGTTCTTGTTGCTGGTTTTCTCCTTTTTGTGGGTGGACAGGTACATGAAGTTCATATCGCCTTTGTTAAAACTTGCACTTTCACATTTCTTGTGTGTAATCACCACATTGGTAGTGATCGTGTATACTCTGTCATGATGCAATGTTATTTCTCACTTTTCACATGGCGTCCTGTTTTGTCCTGAATTTATAAGATAAATTTGCGTGTGATGACTTGATTGGAGTTGTAAGCAGAATTTGGATTTGAAAACAAAATCCATTCATCCGTCCATTTTTCTATACTGCGTATTCACTGCTAACAACACCTAAGAGTATTTAATTAAGCTAATAAATGTGGTTTCGGATTGTGGGAGGCAACCGCAGTACCCGCAGAAGACTCACATAACTGTGGAGAGAACATGCAGAGAACAAGTGAGAGTGCCTTTTGCCTCTTGTCATGGTCATATTTCTCAAATGTGTCCTGTCCCCTCCCGTTTGATTCTGGACACAGACCGTTTTACTAAGTGGACAGGATGTCAACCCTCTCTGGATTTCTGCCCGTCTGGTATGAAATAAAAGGATAGCGACACAGGCTACATGAAGTCATACCAAGGGCCCAATAAAGCAAAAAGTCGGCCGGACAACTTGCAACGGAAGCTTTGTTTCTGCTGTCTGACAGACGTGAGAAGACTACTGTATGTAAAAAGACAACAGTGACAGCCTTCAGCTCAGGGTTTCATGCAATGTGTCTAGACATTTAAATCCCCGAGAGAGAATAGGGTGCCTTGAGGCAGTGAAGGAGCAAGGATCGGAGATCACTGTGAGCACTTGTCTCTGACTTATCCTTGCTTGAACTGTGTTAATTTCATTGCAGATCATACAGATAATATACTGAATGGAAAGAGGGTTCTGGTATACAGTAACTGTAGTTTAATATACAGTAGGCAAATCCTATTATAGTTAATCAAGTAGGAGTGGGTGCATAATTCTTTTTCCTTTTGTATTTCAAGCTCATTTGCTGCATCTAGGCACTGTTTTGAATCAATTGTGTGCGCACAGAGCAAGAATGCTTGAATGTGTCAGGCAGCATGTTAATTCAATCCCTTTATTTCATCCCAGCGACTTTTTTTCCCTTAATATTTCTGCCTAAATGATCACATATCTGTCTTTCGTAGCACGCGGAAAACATATTTTTCCATGGAGAAAACATGCTGGCTGTATGGTAAATGCATTTTTATCTATTAAGTAGGAAAGGCATTGTGGGCTAGTGCAGTGTTTGCCAAACATGGTGCCATGGCAGACGAATAGTGTGCCGTGAGAAATCATCAGGGGTGCCGCGGGGAAATTATCAGATTTCACTTAATTTGTCCAAAAATTAAAAACCCTGTAAAATAACTGATTGGTTTACAAATACGCTATACAGGTTCGGGGGTAACTGCTGAAAATATGCGATAAGAGTGAGAACTACGTAGCACTGAGTTGCAGCATCGGTGACCAGCATGAGTCTACTGTTCGTACAGGTGCTAGTAGACATGTATTTGCAATGTCTCAAATTTTTACGAGCAGCATGCCACCATTTAGAGGCGGTATGGAGTCCTGATATTGCCCATTCAATATAAAAGAAGTAAACTGGCATGGAAGTTATGCATGAATTAACAAAGACAGCTGCTGTGATGAAGAGAAACTGTGGCTAACACGCACACATTAGTCATCAATGACAACAGCAGAAGGAAAAGCATCGAGCGTGAGACAAATTTGGCTCAAGACAATAAAAGGTTAACTCTGGCTAGAACATGTATTTCAATTTTGACCTGGGAATTAAATGTAAAATGCAACTATTTTTGAAATCCTGTAGTGCTACAGCCTACTTTAGCTGTGAAAAGTGATATGTGTTTAACTTCTTGTGACTTTATGACCATGTCTGTTTCCTATCTAGCATCAAGCTAGTACTGATAGCTCTTGGGTTGCCCACAACTGACTTCTTTTCATAATGATTGGTGTGTTGGAAGAAAGAACTCTGAAGAGTCTTATTCTTGCGAAAGCTTGACCTAAATAATGAGAGATGGATTTGAGCCAAATCTGACATTGCGATAACGTCTTCCTAAAGTGTGTGTGTGTTTGTGTGCCTCTGTCATTATTCATCAGCTGCTTAAAGAAAACATTTATTTAATGTTCCTCCTCTCTTCTACAGTAAAATTTGATGACTGCATGGGGAACAAAGCGGTGGATTTCGAGAGCAGCGATCCCAACTTCAGTGTGCGGACAGATGGGTCCATCTTTGCTCAGGGAGTTGGAGCTTCCTTGGATGAGCCAGTCCAGTTTAAACTAACAGCAAGCGGTCCACATTCTCATGTCTGGAAGACTGTGATCCAGCTGGCACTGATAGACCCCACTTCACCTCAACAAAATGAGAATGTGGTAAGTTACAATAACACAAGCACACTTCACTTCCCTTTTTAATTATCAACCAGTGATTCATCCTCATATTACATTCCTACCAGCGGTGATGTTAACAGCCATGATTCAGGTCAAAACTCCTTGGGGTTTGAGGAAGTCAGTGAGATTCTGAAAAAAGAAGTGGAGTAGCACATGGGTAAAAGTAATAGAATCATGTTGCCACAAGGGGAGAGTATGATTGCCCTGAGCCATAAGCTGTTATTGGAAATCATCCTATGCCTTGGATACCCCACAGGCCATTGACATGTCCTCTTCTAATCAACTGCTTTCAGAGGACAGGCAGCAACTGTCGCCAAGCTTCAAGTGCCCCAAAAGCGCCAGCCCCCAATTGCAATTTAGGGACTGTTTAAATGAAAACGGTTCACTGCTTAATATGCTAACTGTTTGGGTTTTTTTGCCGCGTAACAGTGGTGTACACACATAATTGAGGCCAAACTGAGCATTCTTCCTCTCTTCCGATCCGGGCAAACAATCGTAAACGTTAACTCTGTTCAATATTTATGAACACAAATCCTTGTGTGTGTGTGTGTGTGTGTGTGTGTGGTCAGCACCAATGGCAGTAAAGCCATGAACTCAGTGACTGTGATGCGACAGGTAACCATGGCTAATTTGGAAGTGACCTGAAGCCCGCACGGTTGCTGACACAAAAAGAAGCAACCGGTCGTCTTGAATGTTAAACATCTCTCATTCGCCACATGTCATAAAAGAAATGTCGATGTAGTTAACCTGTGGCACTATGCCGCCTCTCACAGGCGGTGTGCTGTGTTGGCATCTCGAGTACACCACATACTATAAGAGCAATAAGCAGCCTCGTCATCTGTTGTGTATTTAAAATCAATTGTTAAAATCGGTTCGTGTGTGTCTGCGCCCTACTTTAGAATGCATTATGCCAATGCATGAGCTCTTGAGGAACTTGGTGCTCAGAGTGTCAGTTAGTTTTCCTCTCTTTAAGCACTCTACCAGATGTAATTTTACATCTTCTCCTTTAATGTTCAGGGATTTGCACCCCTAAATGTGAAATGAGGTCAAACACATGACTGCTAATGATAAAACAACATTCATATTAGTACATATGTTTTGTTGTCAGTAACTCTCTTGTTGCAAGTCTCACCTGATATACATCAACATTTGTTCGTAAACCGATCCGTTCATGAATCA
The DNA here is from genome assembly GCF_054856515.1 of Filicampus tigris. Lineage (NCBI taxonomy): Eukaryota > Metazoa > Chordata > Actinopteri > Syngnathiformes > Syngnathidae > Filicampus > Filicampus tigris. The sequence continues at coordinate 17,306,844 of NC_141217.1, forward strand.
AGGTTCCACAATAATTAGAAGACAAAAGCTCAACTTGCTGACTGCAGATGTGTGCGAGTGTGGGAAAACAATGGTGGGAAAAAAAAATCTGTGATGTTGGCTTGGTTAGTAGTGAGTTTTGCAAGGACTTGAACTTATTTTTGAATTAGGGATTTGACAGCTCATTCTACATTATCTAAAGTAGTAAACTATTTTGTTCTTGGCCCCAACAGGGGAAAATAGGTCAATTCCTTTTCAAACAGACACAAAGGGAAGCATGTTGGGCCATCGGCCAATTAGTGGAAGTGAGCATTCCTACTGAGTCAACTGTTGTAGCTATGCTGAGGAGAATGTTAAGTGAGCGAGTGGGTCGTGGAGCAGACATGATTCACATTGGGCCCAACATGTACGATATGCAGCAAGAGCTGTAGCAGAAAGCAAAGCACAAGAAACAACAGAAAAATATATGTATGCTGCACTCTGTTGAATAATAACTTCCAGATGTCTGTGTAGCGAGGGCCCGCCTGATATCAAAGCGCGCGGAATTTTTGGGAAGCAGTGGCGAGGAGGGGAAGAGGTGGGCCCCTCGCCAGCTGGCTAAGGCTGAAGGCACCATTGCTGCGGGGGCTGCAACCATTCCACACTCAGTACCTCTTGTTCTTTTTAGCAATCGAGCACAACTGTGTGTTCTGGGATTTTCAGTTTTTTGGGGCGTGGGGGGGCGAGTAATGATTTCAAATTCTTTGTGATTCTCCGTTAAATAACACATACTTTTTCATTCTGTCTTTGTGTTGGCTGCGCATGTTTTAAGCAGTGGTGGGCGGAGCACCCACCAAGCTGCTGCCGAGATTAGTCGACTAATCACGACGACGTCGACGATCTAAATCGTCGACAATTCATTTAAGTCTTCGAAGAGTCGTTTACTTATACATTTATTTATTTGGCGCATTGCTTTTCTCTTGAAACAGCCTCGTCTCGTGCTTCTCCCTGCTGGCTGGTTGCCTGTCAAGTGAGCACATGTGCAGTCGCGGTCATCCGAGTCAGTACACAGAAGCAGTGTGGGTAGTGAGGTGTGGTGTCATGGCTAGTTAGCCATGTGTTGTGTTAGCAACAGTGACCTAAAGTTACGGCACATTTCACCCACAAATACTTACGATGCAAACCTCCCTTTCATGGCAGCGCGACGGGGATTCTCGATAATCGAGAAAGGAAGCACGTTGTGGCTGATGCCTTTTTTCATTTCCGACACGTTCAGTCGCGTCTGAAAGCTAGCTGTAGTTAGCACACACACACCGGTGTGTGTTTGATGTCCACGTACACGATGTCCCTTTTGCTACGTTAACATATTGTAGTGTCTATTATGGATTAAAGGGGCATTAGTCAGCGAATTTGCATTTTTAACAACCACAACAGTGTGCGTATGCCGTGTTTGACATCGAAACAGAAAGATCTCTTGCAAACGGAGTGATGCGTTCATTGGGAACTGGGAAATTCCAATATTCAAAGTAACAAAACATGACATATTTGCCACAAGCCCTCATTGGCATCACATAACAATAAAACACATAATTAAGTTTGTTGCAATATACTGTTATAGTACTAACAAAAAAAATGTAAAAAATATGTTCCTCCTAATAGTTACAGATTTTCTTTCCCTTTTGCATTGATTGTGCAGACCAATTTAATTAAATTAAATTACCCATATTTATTAGAGAAGAAAGACAAAGCGTTTGGGATAAAGGTTAAAAGAAAACACAATTTAAAACCAATACAAGTGTTTATTTTATTTTCCTTTATCACAGTGCTTTTTCCTAATTTACTCGTCTTATTTCACTACCTTCTACATAAAAAAAATGCTTGGTGCCAAAGAAGAGTGAAAATTGATTACTAGTATTTCTTTTTGTATTTATAGATAGTTTCATAGGATTAGTGCAACTCTGCATAGTGTATAGTTTTGGTTTCATTTTAAAATGCACTAAACAATTGCAGCCAAAACTTTTAAAGCCACAATATTGACTTCAATTTAATCTGCACCATCATTTATGAACATTTCAGAACTGCTGGTACAAGCTGAAAAGTTTAATCAAAGTTAAATGTTGTATCATCTCATTAATTTGTACATACATAAAGAATCAAGCTGTAAACTAATTACGGTTGTATAAGAGCAGCTGCTTGCCGCAATTTACATATGATCCGATTAGTCGACTAATCGCGACTACTGTTTGTGATTAGTCGACTACCAAAATAATCATTTTTGGCAGCCTTAGTTGACATTCACCTCCAAATCTCTTCACTACAGAAGTAACAGTTCAGAATCATTGTCTAGTAACATGAAAAAAAATCCCCAAAAAATTAAATAGATTATGTCACATACCTGCTCTCCAGAGATGCTTAGTATTTCTACACAAACTCCATCCTCTTTTGCTAGCAATTTTAGTACAGTCAGAGCTTGCTACTTAAGTGTTGCCGCTGTCAAGTGGAAATAAATCCTTTACCAGGTTTCAAACAGCCAGCCAGCTACAGTTGATGTCCAACTTATCAGAGTGTCCTTTTATTTTTTAAGTCTGCCTAAAATGAATTTTCAATCATGTCTGACAGTCAACATCTCTCTGTCGCTGGTTTCTCACTCAAAGCCACGCAAGTAGCTCTGAACCAACCAGAGGATGGAAAAAAAGCTGACACCACCTGAGGCCCTCCAGCCGGCTCTATTTATTGAATCTGAAATTTGATTGGTTCACATTAGTAAAAAAAACATAAAATAAAAAGTTCAATTTCAATTGGGTCTATGTTATACAGTGCACAAAGCTGTTTTTTACGTTCTTCAGTGGCAGATTTACAAATATGGTGGAAGGAAAATTAATTGATTTAAAACAACCACACGTCTTATAGTATGTATTCTGCATGATACTCTAGCATTCTGGAACCAATCTGCACTTTTGATCAGTGGAGACCGTATTCTATTTTCATTGATTCAGTTCGATCACACAGTACAGTCATATTGTTGCACGTCAAGGTGAGGACCTCAGGAAATAAATTCACCCCTGTCAAGTCTATTGAATGTCTGAGGCTGCTATTAGAACAATTCTGATAGCTGACAGCAGTTTTGCTCGATGCTTGTGCAGGCATCTGTTTATTTGTTCATTGAGAGTGCATACTATATGAGCAGCAAGATTGGATCATCATTACACCCTGGTTGGCAAAAAGACCCCCTAAGCCTTTAGCAGCCGTAATGGGCACAATACAAGTCTGTTTATCTCTAGGTTCTTTCTCCATATTTTTTTTTTCAGTATCTCTCTCAGGAGCTCACTCGTACCTGTTTGCACATGTAAAAAAGAAGGAATGGAGAGGATTACTTATTCAGGTAAAGAAGAAGGCATGGGGGTCACCTGCGCCACTGACAACTCTCTTCATTTCATGATTCCCATTCCCCCAAATGCATCTTTTATATTCAACTTTATACCTGCACTGACTACACCAGTGTGATGTGAGGCAACTATCCCCAGCAAGCTTCGATACCCCTGAAGAAAAACAATACATTTGTTCATACCTGGCTCGTGTCTGACAGATTCTGGTCTGCTGACAAAGCCTGAAAGCAAACAATTGTGTGCATGTTTGAGAAAACTTGTCAAACAGAAGACAAGGTTTTTAAAATGTCTGTGCGTGAGTTTGGTTGACTAGGTTCTATTTGGTGTGGTGGTGCGTTGCTAGAAGGTTGTATTTGGAAATTCATGTACTTGTTTAAAAGGGACTTCTTGTGGAAAATGTACTTTTTAATTTCTTGTGTACAAATTGTTTGGTCTGTGCAGTGCTTTGTCCTTCCATAAAGTGAGAAATTAAGCAACTCAATATTTAGATTGCTGCCTATATATTCAAAAATGTGTTTGAGAGGGAGCCGTTCTGAATTTTGATGGTCCCATATGAAGTTTCTGCCACTCATCCTATGGGATGGATAAAATGAAAACCAATTATGGTCTCAAAATATTACTGACTTTCATCTATTTTGGGTGGGTCCAGTATATATCCCTCACAATAAATGGGGTGTTACTGTAGCATAAAACTGAAATGTAATGTTTCTAACATGAAATTAACATAGCAGCCTGGGGATCCCCGCCACCCCTTTTTCTATAGTCAAGATTTTTCCTCTACATATTTGTGGGATAATGGAATTACCTCTTTGCTTTTCAACACCTCTCTCAAGGGGAAAATCAAATGCTGCTGAAACCAAACAAATCACCTTCATCCTAGCCCCTTTGCACACCACACCTCAATCCACCCACTCGGACTAATAAATACCATATGGATGGTTGCTTGACACATTTGAAGCGGTCTTAAAAGCTTTTCTCTTCAGTTTCTTTCTAATTAAGTGAACATCGAAAGTGCTGTTTCTTTTGGCACATACAAGACAAAAGCTCAGAGGGACCTTGACCAAGCAATAAAAAACACAGAGCCAGGGAAAACACACTTTGTATTATCCATTTCTCTTTTTATTTTTTTATTTTTTTGAGGGGCTCTCAAATGTTATCGTTTGTAAAGGAAATGTCAAGACAACATATTGCACACAAATAATCTACAGCAAAAGAGTAGTAGCAGAAAAACACATTGTGTTATCTCCTGCTCTTCTAAATACAGTATAATGGCAATGCATGGTAGTCGTGATCATCAAGTAGTAGAATAAAAGGGAATAGCAAACGACTCACACAAATTCCCCAAAATTTACCGTTTGAATGGTTATTGGTTATATGGAATGTTAGAATTGGTCAAAAAATATGGAAATTAGAGGTAAAAACTCCACAATCTTAATTTGGGCCTTTTACATTGAAATGTTGAAAAAGAACAATTGTAATAGGAACTAGAGAATGCAATTTCTGGAGAAATTGCGTGTGAAGGCGAAGACGCTGAATAAAAACTGCGGAATGACACTGAATAAAGTGGAATGAAGTTGAATGACCTTGAATGGTATAAAACATGCTAAAGGGAAGCAAGATAAGAGGAAACCTGGGAACAATGAAAGAAGGAAGTCAGGAAAAAAAAAGTGAAATAAGGAAGGAATGGCGGGGGATTGAACCAACAACCTCCGGTTGAGAAACAACTACTCTACCACTGAGCCATGCCGCCTCCAATATAGGGATGTGAGTTGAATGAGTAAAATGTTTTGAACGTGCCATTGGGAAGGGCATTTTTGAACAAAAATTGCTGCTTAATTAGGGCCACCTGGGGATGAGTATTCCAGGTGTGGCTTTTTTAAGCTTGAATAAGTTGTAATGATATTGAATGATTGAATGAAGTTGAATGACCTCGAATGATATAAAAAATTGCTTAAGGGAAGCAAGAAAAGGGGAAGCAAAGAAACAATGAAAGAAGGACATTTTTAATTGCGTTTTAAGGTTGAATAATTTGCATTTTGGGGAAGTAGGAATTGTGTGTGATATGTAATTTGAGTTGAATGAGCTGAATGAAGTTGAATGACCTCTACGAAAACTTGTGGGATGAGGGGTAATCGATCCAGCGCAGCAGATGGGGAAGTGTTGAATGTCCCATTGGAAATGAATGTTTTTTTTGGGGGTGGAAAACTGAGAATTTTGGGGAAACGTTAGGGGCGGAAAAAAATGGACCCCCGGAAGCCATGAATTTTTGGAATCCATTAAAGTTGGAATGGCGAGAATCAGGTGAAAACTGTGGAAATAGAAGCATGCCCAAAAAGTTCGAGGAATAAAAGAGAATAAAAATAAAGTGAATGGTGTAGAATAACATATGTGTGAAGGCCTTTGTCTTCACACAATGAGCAGAAGAGTTCAAAATTGGAACGGTTTAAATACATCAAACAGTGTTGACATTAGAGGTAAAATCCACAAAATGGTGATTTTGGGCCTTTGAATTTTCAGAAAACAAGTTTGACATCAAGCTGGAGATGGCAAGAGTGTCAAAATCACATCTGTCTGATCATATTCGAGAGACGACTGTGCTCACTTTTGACATGGGAGCCCATTTATGTTCAACTGGTCCGTTTTTTTTACCATTTTCATGGTAACACGGAATTCTGAAATAAATCATTCCAAACCGACTTGCATCTTTTGAAATCTCATTTGTGGGGACACATTAAACGGTCCGTGCTAAATTTTTGACGCAAAAAAACGGCAGAATAAATGAGAATAATAAATGGGATTTGACAAATATGAGCAATGGTAAAATGGGCTGCTTACTTTGCATGCGGTACCTTTGTTAGTAATATCTAGTAATGGAAAGAGTTGTGCTTCCTCTAAAATGGATTCCTTGGTTTGATCACTTAACAATGATATCAGTTTTTTTTACTTAATTTTAAATTGGAGTCAGACAAGGTGCCCAAATACACCTCACAATTGTACTATTTGTACCTGTACATGACACCATTTCCCAAATTCATTTGATTGGCGGCACATTGAAATACCATGAAATTAAAAAAATGAACTTTAGAGTGTTATTGGTTGCCATAACCAGAGTTACAATAAATCTAATAATAATAATAATAATGATAATAATAATAATAATAATAATAATTCATCATATAATAATTAATTATTTAATTTATAATTCATGTCACAGCCATGTGATCTGTGATCTCTTCTGAATGATTGAGTGAGTACCGCATGGTCCTTGACCTCACTGAGGTACAAGAGGGTGCTCATTTGCAAAGGATGCGGAAATTACCAAAAATAGTCACTTGCCCTATACAGGGTTAAGAGTAGACAATAAGTCAAGATGGCTGTTTTCTTGTGACGGCCTGCAGCGGTTAGGTAAGGGTGAAAATCAGCGGAGCGAGAACGCATCCCTGTTGGATATGACAGAGGACGCGTGTCCATTCACAAAAAAATAAATAAAAATCTGCAGTCCGTCTGTTAAAAATTTAAGATCCTCAATAAAATTTCAAATAAAAGTCAAGGAAAAGCAAAATGCATTTAAAATAAAGAACTAATCGTTCCCTTCCTCTGGCATGTCATAAATATTAGCTATTTAAAATTATTTACTTGCATGTGACTGCATAGAACATCATTTGGTCATGAGTGCGGCAAATGTCTAAGACAAAAAGACTGACTGTTTACTTCCGACCACATCTCAGTAAACCTCTGCTGTTTCTTTTGTTGTTGTTTTTTTACACTTCATTGCACTATCAGCCATACACATAGCAGTGCTACAGGAATCCTGTTATTGAAACAAGCTGTCAGGGAGAAAAACAATATCACTGCAAGAGAAGGGCATGGGGGAGCATGTGAGCAAGGGATAGCTCAGGGGAGAGTGATTGAGATGGAGAGCACAAGTAATGCACTGCTTCAGCAACGACGGTTGTGCCAGGATTCTTGACATGTTTGTGTTGCCTTCCCTCTATCCCTGAGATACGTTGATAAAATAGCGGCACAACACATCCCCAGCATTCGCAATCTGATACAAGCTTTGGATCATCATCGATAATATAGAACCTTGAACATGTGTTGCATCATTCAGTACACAAGCCAATAACCCAATGCAGCTTTACAAGAGATGATGTACTTGACCATATTGTAACGGAACCCCTTAGCCTTCAGGTTAACAATTAAAGCGCTCCGGCCATATTATGAATAACTGACATTTGTTTCTACCCAGCATAATGAGGAGACGTCATAGTTCCTGTTTGTTTTTATTGCTCTATTTCCGAATGAGAATGTATTTTTTTAACATTTCTTTTCTTTCTTTCTTTTTTTTTTTTTTTTTTTCTGCTTTGCCTGATGGTCTCCGTAACACTTCAGATGTCACAGCCTGGTAAAAGAGACTCTCTTGAAATGCATTTTATTCCTGAAGCGAATAGCAACATTTGAAGTTGATGCTGTCAGCTTTATAGCTACTTTGTGCCTTTGTGTACACTGATCACAACGAAACCAGGCAAATGTTATTGTTTATGAAATACTGTACTTAAAGCCATAATGCTTGATAATATTGTTTCATATTTCTTTATTGGCTTGATTTCCAACATTAATGCTAAAATGAGAGGTGTACAGGCTGGTCAACCAGTATCATAGGTTGTATTGGCCATGTCATTGACAGTGACAGTTTATTTTCTTGAGCAACATGCACTCTGTTTCCATAGTAACAAAATGCTCTGTTCAGTTATGATGATGACAGATGTGCTTTTTACACTTTCCCAGGAGTTAGTGTTATAACTTCATAGAACAAAAGCACTTTGTACTTTTTACAAAAAATGGTGCTGCTCGCCTCCTAACTGATGATGGAGCACATAAGCCCAAATTTGGCCTCCCTTCACTGGCTCCCAGTGCATTCTAGGGTTTAATTTTAAGATGCTTCTATTTGTTTCCAAATCTTTAAATGGCCTCGCCCCGGCGTACCTCTCCGAGCTCCTCCACTCCTACGCACATTCCCGGCGCCTCAGGTCTGCGGACCAGGCACTACTTGAGGTGCCGAGGACTAAGTGGAGCCTCAGAGGGGATCGAGCCTCTTCTGTTGCTGGTCCTTCCCTTTGGAAGGACCTCCGAGTAGTTGTTAGGCAAGCCCCCTCTCTGTCCATTTTTAAAACCCGTTTGAAGACATATTTCTATTCTTTGGCTTTTGATTCGACATGCGACTGACAGTTTTCGGCTGTTTTCCGGTGTCTACTGTATATAGTAAATTGTGTTTTAATTTATTGCTCTCACTTGTTATATTATTGCTGTTTTGTTGTTGTAATGTAAAGTGCTTGGTTACATCTGTAGCTGTTATGAAAAATGCACATTATAAATCAAGTTGTATTGTATTGTATTGTATTGTAACACTGCAATGTGCTGCTTTTTCAAAAATGTTCTCAAAAAGCAGCACATTGCACAGCTAAGTCACTGAGAAAAGATTCACTTCATTAGCTCAACTACTAAGAGCTCACTGATATTCAAAGTTCTTAAAGGAATGAAATGGACATTCTCCTACATTAGCTGTATATTATTGTGATAGCCTCATTATGTGACTGTGTATAAGCTAAAAGAACATCAGGCATCAAGCTAAAAGAACAACATAGCATCAGCAACTGAAGCTTTTTGTTTGTCTTAAAGGTCACAACCAAAGAGGGGAAGGTTGCTGAGAGGAAAGAGAAGGAGGCAGCATTCCAAGCACCGCCTCCTGTCATCATGTTCCCGGGGGCCGGCCGGAATACCTCCAAGGGTCTACGAAGGCAAAAGCGAGACTGGGTGATCCCACCAATCAATGTTGCTGAAAATTCTCGAGGACCGTTCCCTCAGATGCTCGTCAGTGTAAGTGTGATTCATTGTAAATGACAACGAACGGGGCTTTTAACCCGTTACTGATTGGGGTCTACAGTATATACATAGCGGGGGGGGAAACGTGGAAAAAATGCTTTTATTACCACACTCACCCATATGGTAATGCTGTCCCCTGATGCAACTAAAGCCACAAAAGCGTTAGGTGTTTTCAACCACTCTGGTGGGTGAAGTTCTACGAGACATCAAGCAGACTTCAAAGTAGCAACAAACACGATCTGTGAAAGATTCTGTGTTTGCAATAAAAGAAATTATTATTTCTGCTTCTTAAGATGTCATGGTTTTCTTTAGCAGGACTTTTTTAGAAGGCATTACTGAGTTTTGTTTTTATACCATCATTCCAATATGACGAATGGCTCACTCGTAAATAAAAGCCAATATAAATTTGTCTAGTAACAGCTCATTGTTATTTTTAAACAAAATTTCAATAAGAATCTGCTCCTAATACAGCATAGCAAGTTTTAGAAAATGGTAAAGTCATTCTGAGACCTAGGCAAGGCAAATAAATAAAACTGGAAAGAAAATGGATGCAAATATGCCATGTGGTATGAGTTTAAAATTCAGAGGTTTCGTCAGAGAGATTGCAAGATTTGTCTCTCTCATAGCAATCTCCATGCTTGTGGTATAATTCTTCAAAAAGTTGCCCTTCTAAAAGCGAGCTGCTTCATCTCCATCTCCCTCTTTGACTTTTTCTTGGAATATTTTCTGAACTGTTTTGTCATCAGCTTTCCCTCAGTCTGCACAAAAACCTCCCTCTTCATCTCTGTTTTGTCCCTTAAATCGTGCACAAGATGTTTCATTTGGTGTCTTTATGTTTTTTTTCTTGTGGGGGGGATAACATTTTGAAAGTACAGCTTTCATTCAAACACTGTCCACTCAATGCTGTAAATAAGTCCGTCAGGGCCTGATGGCTTGGTGAGAACAAGGCAAAGTGATGCATTTTGATGCCTCTGTTGGGCGTCTGCTTTTAATGTTGACTGAAGGTCACGCAGGACCGTATTGAAAACGAGAGGCTAAAACTGGGGAGTGGATGGAATTGGGATGATTACTTCATTTACTATTTATTTGTTTGCTCCATTTTGGTCCTCCTGTTGAGAATTAAGGCTGATGTTTATCTGGTTTTCCTGTCAAAATACCAAGAAGTCTTTAATAAGGTTTGGGTAAACCTTACCCTGGTAAAGACTCCTTGGTAGTTCTTGATACCCTCGCCCTTGTAAATAACTATGAGACCTAGCTGTGCATCTTTTTGCATCTCATCTCCTTCACTGCCTACCTGGAACTCTGCCATCCCTCAGTGGTCTATGTGCCATGCGCTGCCTTCCCTAATGGCCTGTGAAGTCACTCTCCTCCCTAATGGGCCGCTCTGTCATCCAGTGCGGTGCTGAGTGACATGCAGACAGTCACCCACTCACTTCTCTCGTCTTCTTCACTCCTCAGCCCAGTTGCCATCAGTTGGGCACTCATGGCGTCAGTAGCTCACCTACATCTCTGCAGCCACCATCACAACCACCACTTTGAACAGGCCAGCAAGGGATGAGCCAGGTGTCAGGACCCCACTGACTGGCCTATAAACTCTCAGCCTGATGTGGGGCATGATTGACTTCATGTGTGGTCTAAAAAGTCTTGAAAAAAGCTGAGATTGTGTCAGAGCTCAGAAAGATGTTATTCGGGATTTTTTTACATTCATAGCACAGCTGGAATTGTTGCCTTGGCACTTCAGCACTTTCTAAATTACATAATTATGAAGTGAGCAACATTGTTTCTGCTGTTAGGCATTTGGCGTGTTTTGACCGCTAGTATTTTATGTTTTCAAATTCTTGATTACGGAAATCGAGCACAGTTCCCTTCAAACGCTTGGGGCCATTATGGCCAATTCCTTTATTTTTGTTGGAGATTGAAAATATGTGCGTGCAGAAAAAAAGCAATCACCATTTGAGCTTCAATTTCTATCTTTTTTTCATGTGTCTATGATACACATCTTAGAGAATAACACATTTTGTTTGTATCCACCTGTTTTTTAAGTAAGCAAACTTAATGGAACACATGGCTGACTGGTGTGTGGCTCAGGAGTGAGATATATACACCCCCACACATACACCCCACCCCCACACACACACGCACACACATACGCACACACAGCACACACATATATATATATATATATATATATATATATATATATATATATATATATATATATATATATGATATTTATTATTCAAACACGAGATTGCTCGATTTCAGATTTGACGTTTGCCTGGGAAGCCTAAATTGCATACTAATCAGAAAAACTTTGACAAAAACTTTGACAAACAATTGTAAAGCTGGGAATGTATGTAAAATGAATTAGACAAGTATTTTAACAAATATTGGTCACAATCCAATCATTGAATGTCCTAAATCCCTCATGTACAAATTAATTGTGGTCACAAATTTGAAAAATTGTACAGATGAAAGAGGAATAGGATGGTCAGGCTCAGGCTTCCAAAAAAAAAGAAAAAAAAAGAAACACGCCTTAAAAAAAAAAAAGATGATGAACCTTTACCAACTTGATGGTTAAAGCTTCCAGAAAGGAATGATCTGCTCTTGATCCCCAGCATACAAGCTCATCTATGAAACTAAAGGTAATGCGATGCCTAGCTTGCATAGCTTCTTCTGTGATGGGCTCACTACTCTTCACTGATGTACAGTAAATGCCTGAGCTGAAGTGTTGATCTTGTCTAGCCCAAATGTTTTCAGTCTGCAGGGAGTGGACGTCCATTTTATCAAGGAAAAGGAAAAATATATGGAGATGTTTTTTTTTGGGGGGGGGCGCACCCATGGTGTTTAAAGGCTATTGTTGAATAAACAAAAGCAACGAGTTTAACTGTGTTTATAGCAATGATACTGATAAACATACTACATCATCATATCATCACGTAATTTGATGTCAAATCATCTCAAAGAGATGTGTGTAAGTGTGATTACTTAAAGAGCACAAATGCTTCATCCGTCACTTCCATTGAGGGCTCATCAGATCAGCTAGTAGAAAATCAAACTGCATAGCAGCAGCCAAACAAGCATCCACTAGTTCTTTATATAGTCCGTTAGAAAAAGCTTGATTGATTACATTCTGAATGCAAAGAAGTGCTGTTCTTTGCCCTGTTTTAAGAATAATACATATGCGGTTCACCTCTGATGAAACTACTGCCTTGGTCACTGTTTTACACATCTTTTTTAACCACATCCATGGTCGGCTCCTCACCAGGAGGTCTCGGTCTGCTTGTTTGACGTGCAGCAAGATTCGGACAGTTATGTTCACGATTGGCCAAATGGACCACGTGTTTAAAGAAAATATGAATCCAGAAATGTATTTGTTGTTGTTGTTGTTGTTTGTTGTCAATCAAAGCAAACCTGTAAAATGTGAATCCGTCCGAACATTCAAGCTCAAGACAGGTCTTTCAACACTAGTCACCTCAGACCTGAGATAACTCATGTCAAGTCAGAACGATTTGCTGTTGTTACTCTTGAGTTTTCATCAGTGAAACAAGAATGAAGTGGGAAATACATGAACACAGAAATGGCAATTGCGAGGTGAGGAAGCTATCAAAGAAAAAAAACTGTTGATGTGTTGGAGTGTGAAGGGAGGGGGGCACCATTTAACAATAGTAGAATTGTGGGGGTGTGCGTGTGTGTGTGCGTGTGCTGCTGTAAAACAGACAGAAAATGTAACACTTTCTGAAAACGTCATTTGATTCACAAGCTGCTTCCTATCTTAGGTACAAGTAAATAAAGCATCAACATAACCTCAACAATACCCCCCACCTTTTACTTTCAGCACCCATGTCCCCTAAATTCCCCATCAGAAAAAAATGTCAGCCAAAAAACTAACAAGAAAACATACCCCAACAATTTCATCAAGCTGGTCGACAGGGTAGAAATAAATTATTGTCCAGAAAAACAGACTTTTATTGTGCTGTTTATTTCTAGTGTTTCTTGGTCATGGGTTTGCCTGTCACAGAGGGCAGGGGCAAGTGAGGTTGTATCTAGGAATCGGAATTTAATCAGCATGCTCAGTAAACCATGTGTAAACTCAATTTTACTTCTCCAATACTTTCTCATTTTCTCCCAGTCGATTTTGTTCACACAATGAATAATGTTTTTCCTCACAACTCCTGTCTCTTCTTTTTGACTCTTGATACTGTCAATATGCTTCTTTAGTAATTAGGGCCCGAGCAGCGACCGCTGCGAGGTCCCTATTGTTTCTGTAGAAATTATTATTTAGGCCCGACGAGCGGGCATGAACGAAAACTCACCAAATTTTGCAGTCTCATCGGGCCTGGCGAAAAATTTGACATTTTAAAGTCGCCGTAAACGATGCAAACGAAATAGCTCTGTAGCGCCACCTAGAGTAGGAAAACAAAATAGAATTCCAGCCAGTTTGACCTAGGCCTACGAAAATTGGCAGGCACGTGTAGCACCCCGAGACGTACAGAAAAAGTCCATTGCAGCCATAGTCTAAAGTGTACAGGAAGTGAGCTATGAATTTTTGAATGTCCAATTTTGGATCATTTTTGCACGTTTACAGGGGGCATACTTTTGCACCCATGTCCCAAAGGATATATTCCAATTAACTTCAAACTTCGGATATATCATCTTAAGACCTGGGGCAACAACTGGGAAAATGTTTTTGTGTTTTTGATAAACTATATGACGGGCGCGGGGCATCAAATTTGGCGTAAATATTTTCCTTCGCCCAACAGGAGAAAAATCTTAATAACCCCCCTGCACGTGCTCCAAAAAAGATCCCAAACTTTACCTGTACGTAAAGAATCGCAACCTGAAGACATCTATATGATAATATTCTGTTACAATATATAGCGCCACCTAGTGGTGACCAAAATTGTCATTTTTTACATTTCTATTCACTGCACGGTGCCCGTTGAACGAATCCGACTGAAAATTTGTCAGAAAAGTCTCAAGACGTTGATCTTGCTCTATGCCGAATATTGTGACTTTTCGGTGAAGGGAGTGGCCATGACGGTGCCGCAAAGTCTGATTATTCACCGTGAAAACAAATGCAGTTTTAACTTGACTCCGATCATCCAATCTTCTCGAAATGTTTCATATTTCATGATAGCCAAGGGCTGAAGACATCTATGAACTTATTTTTCATCGTAGGGGTAGCGCCACCTTGTGGCTGAAGGAAATACATGTTTTTCTCCGAGTCAACCAGGTCCACCTCATCTTGGGTCGGAAGAGTGTTTAAGCCTTCCTAATATTAAAATACGAAATGTGTGATTTTTTTGCCCTGACAACACGCGATGCACCAATGAAACAACGCTGATTTTGAGGGTCTGAACATGCACGAAATCTCACGAAACTATGCACACAAATCATCAATATTTTTTTATTTTACTGTACAATTTGTAAAAAAAATAGCCCCTAGAAAATTTGTTAAAAATCAGCCTACGTTTCACCTAGATTGATGAAAATTAGGTGGTATATGTAACAGTTCAAGGCCTACAAAAAAGTCTCTTGGAGCCATATGCTAAACCAAACAGGAGGCCCGCCATTTTGAAATCAGTGTAAAGTATGAATTTGCTCTGATGACAATCGCTCCTGATAAATTTCATTATTCAATTCCGATGTGCGAGCATCCCGACGTGCCGGTACCCCAACGTTGCCAGGGCTGCGAGGACCCTTTATAGCTGCTTGCAGCTCTAGTTGTACTTGAGTTTGAAGGGGAAGTCAACCCAAACATTTTTTTCAAGAATATGTTCTATGCAGGACACTTGTTGAAATAAGGTATTCTGATTAATATTGCGTTTGTGGAACATGATTTTAAGCAGTAAATTACAGACGTTTTTAGCCATGTCAAGGAGCAGCTATTTTGTCATTTCTATCGACGAAAAATGACATCGCAGTTGCTTGGGGCTCAGATAACAATAACCGATCCTAATAACAGATAACCAATCATGGCTCAGCTTCAGAAAACAGGTGAGCTGTGACTGGACATTACCTGAGCCCTGAGCAACTGTGATGTCATTTTCAGACGACTGAAGTGACAAAATGCCCCCCCAGAGATGGCTAAAAATGGGTGGATTTTGCTGCTTAGCAAATATTCCACATACACAATATCAATCAGAATGCCTTGTTTCATCTAGTGGGCCTTCATAGAACACATTCTTGAAAAAAAATATTGGGGTTGACGTCCGCTTGAAGGGAGAAGGTATTTATTTGAACAGTTGAAATTGGCTTTAATTTCAGATGAACTTTGAATTCCAATGAATAAACATAAGTACTGCAGTAGGCTACATTTCATTTGACAAGAGCGCTCTAGAAATAAATAAATGGTTTAGGTTACATCCATCCATTATCTATACCGCTTGTCCTCACAAGGGTCGCGGGGAGTGCTGGAGCCTATCCCAGCAGTCTTCGGGCAGTAGGGTCACCCTGAATTGATTGTCAGACAATCGCAGGGTACTTTAGGTAGCATTTCATACCTAATTTTGGCCTTTGATTGTACGAATGTCTGACAATCACGTGCGGTTTAGTGGTAACTGATGCGAGACTATTTATGTGTAACATTATGTGGTATAAGTTAAGTGCATTTTTTTTTGCATACTTTGTGTGCCTTGTTGTTAAAAGTGAAAGTATATAGTCACACCATTTTGATTACTACTTTAATTAGTTTTTCTAGCCACACCAGTGGCATATCGTGGCAGACATAACAAATAACTGCTCTTCAATTGGATGGCAAAAGGCACAACCAACCCCCTGCATCCATCCATTGCCATTCATACAATAGAATAAGTCACGGTTCCCTGCAAATATACAGTATTAGCTTTGTGTTCAACTTTACAAGACTAGATTTCACTTTTTGAGGAAGTATATTTGTGACTAAATTGAGACAAGATCATTATTTCCGTACAATGGATTGGTTTTGACAGTTTTCAAAAACCTTTACACACCTAACAAAGATATATAGTATTTTATTGGCACACTATTATATCCACCCACTCCCCCAAAAGCCCATAGATTCTATGCATATTTGGTAGTTACTTTACTGTTATTTAAACATATTGGTGAGAGGTCGATTAAAGGGAGTGTTTTATTTTGGACTGCTTGGAAGGCTTTTTGCTTTGTGACATTGCTTGCTTGCTACGCAGTTATGCTGTATGGTGGCTTCTAACAGTGTAAGAAGACATGTATTAATAACTTGAACACACAATAACAGCAGCGAGTTGTTTTTAATGATTGGCCTTAGATTGGGAATCTGCTGGCATTTTTGACCTCCAAATTAGAAGGCCCAGGGTAACCTCTGACGATGAATAATTAAAATACATTGCATTGGTTGTTTGTCATTGGCATGTAATAGTTTCAGAGAATATGGTAAATAAGTCTGCAATAAACACTCTGAACAAACTCTTGTATTAGATCTGCTGTGGGTTGCAATGCATCGGGTAATGTTTACTATGTTTGTGCCGCAGCACCTGTGCTCCAGTTTCCATACCTCTCTCCATAGAGTGCATTGAGAAAATCATTTTTTCAGAGCAGAAATGAGAGAACTTTCCCCTCCCTAAGGTGTCCTCTGCTCGTGTTTACCAGTGATTAATGGCTGCTGTGCTTCACCGGCAGACACAGCGACAACAAAAACACCTGAACGACAGACAGTGAAAGTCTAAAAAAGAGGAGCAGGCATACACAACAACTAAAAGAGAGTTGATCAGATCACATTGGAGTAGGAACAAAGGAGCCATTGCAAGTTGAATCTCTACGTTCATAATTTAAATTCCAAATCAATGTGAAATACACATTGATTACGTTTTAAAATTATTGCGGTTGTTGAACTGCATTCATTAAACGAAAAACAATATTCAATAATTGTGTTGTATCATTATCTGTCTTTGGCCATGAAATATGGGGCAGCTGTCGTTTGTCAGTGTTTGAAAGTCACTCAGCAATCATGTGATGTGAAGCTGCATTATGATTGGTTGTTGCTGCATCCAAGACATCTCCTTTATACAAAGCCATTTGTTAATCATTCCATTGTTTTCTACTAATGAATGACTTGAAATTAATTGAATCATTATTTTTACATATTAGTACTGCTGCCTACTAGTATTTAGCCGACCACTTCAGTAGCCCTTCTATGGAGCGGGGAAAAATGATCTACGAGTTACTGGTAATTTGTAATCTCATATGATACCTGTAAACATTTAATATGTGTGAGGGAATATAATGTTTAATGTTCTTCAATGTAAAAATATTATGTGATTGACGACCAACCAGCCCTGAGTGGGCAAGTGGTCCAGAAAAAAACGGATGCATGTCTAAATATTTTGGGAATATTATGCTGTTATATGCTGACCTATGAAATGAGGCATTAAAGTGGGTAATTTGGCTAGTGAATCTTTCTCACAGTCAAAAGTTCAATAGCTTTACTATTTCTTAAAGAATGTTTATATTTTTAATTTTATCGCATATTTTTCGAAGCCCTGAAAAAAAAACACTGTATGTGTGTCAGCAGAGATGAGAAAACCAAACACCAGAAAGACAGAAAGCATGCCAGAGTGAATGTGGGTCTCTCTGTGGAATTAGAACCTTGTCTTTGTTTGTGTTGGGTCTCATCAACTTCCAGAGAGAAAGACATTTTCCAGTCTCCATCTTTGGGTCTTTCGAGGCCACTTGGCGTCTGCTCATCCGACCCCAGGCCAGCATCGTCATTCTAACTGCCCGCTGCAACTGAGATGAAAAAGTTGAAGGTTTTCATCTCCCTCCTGCAGAGACAAACGCTCATACATACTTAAAGCCACAAGCAAGCAGAGAATACAGTAAGCATGCACAGGCAGAGAGTGTAATTACTTGTACTAGACAAGCAGCAAACAAAGGATCATGTGCTGCATTGTTACCTTTGTTTAGGTGCTTATTTTGGGGGTTTCATTTGGTCACGGTCTTGTTTGGGACACAAGACAGCAAAACTGCACACTTTTTTCTTCCTTGGGGAACAATGCATAATGGCGAAAAAAAGTTAATGATCACAGTGCAATATAGTGCTATAATTCACAGTGAGAACTGTGTATCGTTTTGTGGAACTGCACAGAGCTACACAAAATCTTACTGATGTGTGCCGCATTTCCTCAAATAGTTGCCCCGACCAGTGACATGCGGTGAGGTTCATGATTGCTCTGGAGTCATGTAAAAATATGAACTCAAAATAGAAGATAAGCCTATATTTCAATGTTGACCTTAATTGAAACATTAGTTTTCAAAGCTTTCAAGCATGTCCCTGGCCACTACTCTTATAGACATCATGTCTCAATATACTTTGCCGGGTGCCTGTGCCTTCAGCTAGAAAAATATAACAGACCACTAGCTAGCTGTCACATTTTCACAAGGCTGTGTTTCAGTACGCCACAAGCTGATTTGGTTAGCATGAACAGCGTGTAACTCCCCTCAACAAAGCCTTAAACAACAACAGACCTCCCTAACTGTCCCTCATTACTTGCTGCATATCTTTTGTTGTCCTCCAGCTCTGTAGCATCCCATGTAGCACACAGATAGCAATGTGCAAAAAACTAAACAAAAAAAGCAGTTTTCTTTCTTTAATCAAATCCAGCCATGAGAATTGTTTCAAAAGAACAAATAGTTTAATTAATAAAACATGTCAAGCAAAATGTGAGTAACCCGAGTTTGCTGGCATTACCGTACTGTAGTACATTAAATTGTGGATATGAACAAAAAATAAACGAACACAAGAATTGTACAATGTGAGCCAGTTCTAAATTCAAATCAAAGTAGCAAAATACGCAAAAGTAACAGTATTTCTCCTCCCAAGCACAAGCATTTGTACTAATGCAGGACTCACCCAAACACTGTACAGCAATATAAATGCATTTTTCGGCTCTCATTTTGATACCTTTCCTTAAATGGGAAGTCAACCCAAACATATATTTTTCCAGAATATGTTCTATGCAGGCCCACTAGTCTAAACACGGCATTCTGATTAATATTGCGTTTGTGGAATATGTGCAATCCACCCGTTTTTAGCTAGCTTAGGGGAGGCCATTTTGTCACTTCCGTCAAATGAAAATGACACCCACCACAGTGTCTCAGGGTAACGACCAATCGTGGCTCAGCTTCAGAAAACAGGTGAGGCGTGATTGGTCATAATCTGAGCCCAGAGCAACTTCGATCTTCAGTCGACAGAAGTGACAAAATAGCCGCCCCCTGAGATGGTTAAAAGTGGGTGCATTTTGCTGCTTAACTTAGTCCATAAACGCAATATTAAGAATATTCCAACAAGTGGGCCTGCATAAAATATATTCTGGAAAAATATGTTTGGTTTGACTTCTCTTTAAATAGGGATGCATATAAAAATACAGTGTGCATATACTCTTTTTCATTGGCGGCCATATTTTACAGATTCTGTTCTCAAAGCTACAAAAGCCCCACTGTTGGCAGGCTTCTTGCCAATATGAAGTCATTATGATAAAATGTGTTCTGCAGGGATATCATATGAGTCTTGTAAAGTGTGTGAGAAGTGAGTGACTTTGGTCCACTTGGGTGTAGAACTCAAACAGTCAAGTCAGCATTTTATTTGTTTTGCTCAATAGCACATTTTGGCTCTTTGTTTGATTTAGTCTGCTGGAGTATTCCCTTTCTATATTTCCGTTCCAAACCCCTGATGTGAATTTTGCTCCAGTTCAAACAACCGCCGTTTGGCTAAATATACAGTGTAATATTGATACGCTGATGGATTTAAGCAGCGTTGGATCCAGGGATTGCATGTCTGCTCACCGCGTTGTTCCAGACTGAAATATCTCCACATCCATCATCAACATGATGATTTGCTCAGGCCCAGCTTTCATGGTTCCCAAGGAATTCCTTCTTCTGAGAAAAATGATGAGGTTAGTTTTTTGCTATGTGTCCATATTTGGTTTAATGGCATGCTTTTGAAGAGAACTCCAACGCTCACCAAGGCTCCAACCACCCCATCTTGTGCTGGATGGGCCGCTCCCAAATGTAATTTTGTAAAACAATTGTCTATTGTGCTGTAAAGCTGACAGTAGTCTTTCAGAAAAGCAAATGTGCATTTAGGCTAGTCATTGCAAGTATTTGTTGTCGTTATCAATGTAGCAGCTATTAGAGCTTGAATAAATCAATCAATCCTAACCAAGAATAAAACCATGATCTTGTGAGTTCAGCTTCCCGTCAACGATTGCCACAGCAAGTCACTTACATGATTTATTTGGCATAGTTTTTACCCGTTGCCGTTGTTTGCCTTTCCTGACGGAACCTTCCCATCTATCCAGGCCTGGGAGTGGTTGTGATGGGGTGTTGGGGAACTGAGCAGGAATGGAACATGGCTTTCTGCATAAAAGTTGGCAGCATGTACCCATAACAGTGCAATGGAACCATATAATAATGTCAATAACAAAACTAATTTTATTAATAATTAAATTAATATTATCAAATTCAGTAGAAGCTATGCATCCACCCTTATATGAGTGAAATCCACAATAATTCCCAATTTAAAAAAAAACAACCAAAAAACATCTCTTCTGCAGATGAAAGTTGATAACCAGCCATGAGTTGTGATGGCATAAGGACATCAGTGCAGAAAGATGAGAGTGCTTTACATTGTTACACTGGCTAATGGAGTCTTTGTGACGGAAGAACATGTTCCTTTCTGTCTTGTTTCACGTAGGCTATCTGCTCATGAATGAAACATTTGACCATGAAAGCAATTTGACCATTTTTGAATAGCGTGACACTATTAGCGAGGAGGTGAGCGCACGAGGACACATTAATATCTTACGCAAAGAGGTATTTTTGACATGTAAATCTTTCATAGACTGGAGACATAGAAATGACCTTAATTTTGGTTAGATTTTTGATAACTGTTATTTCAATGAACCTAGAAAGATGGGAGCAGCACGTTGGAGTGTTGTTTTTAACCTGGATCTAAAAGCATTTAAACTTGAGGCTGACTTAACGTTTGTTGGCAGCTTCATTAGCGAATTGGCAGATGGTTAACAAATCATGGGCAGGGGAATGCCTGAAGTAGAACACAATCTTTTCCAGGATGCTGGTCAACCTCTGATTTGTTTGAATTTTCTATAATATACTGTGATCCGCATAGAAAATTGAACCTGAATACAATTGTTAGGATTTTTTTTTAAATTGTTCACTCAACCAACATCTTGCCTTTGCCTTGAGTTTCAATTGTAACAATGTTGTAATTTTTTGTATAATGGCTGTTACACCAAATTGCTGGAGCTTCTAGGAACTTGTAAAGGTGGGCCCTTGCATTGTTTATAACACAAATAATATCATGGAGGTCAAAAAACAAGAAGTGACTGAAAAACTGATATGAAAAAACTGAAATGTACCACTGAAAAGCGATAAGACACATTTGCATTAATTAAACTTTTAATCACAGCTACATATCTTTGAACTCAATATGTCTAGGTTTTACTAGCTTGATTTCGATTTTTTTCTTTAGACTTTTTAGGATTGTTTTCACAAAACAGTCAACAATAATAATTTGTGAAAGGGGCTCCAATGAGATATTTGGCAATAGACAGACTGTTGCTTCCGATTGGACTTTTAATCCGAGCTAATTTGGCCGCTTTGAAGGAGGGATTCTCATAAAATATATGCATTTAAATCTCTGAAAGTTTCAAGAAGATTAGTTGAGAATTACAGCAAAAAAAATTCAGCAGACTTTGGAATACAAGACAGTGCTATGTGATATTGATAGTATGATGGATTTAAGCCGCTTTGGTTGCTGAAATTGCATGTCCAACTCTTGTTCTGCTCATCATGGTGGTCCAGACTTAAGTATTGCAACATCAATGTAATGGTTTTCACAGGCATAAAAAAAGGAAAAAGAATTACGATGTTGGCTTTTATTTCCAGTCTGTGTTTATTGGTATGCTTTTCCAGGCTGTTTTTTTTCCATGCCAAATTGATCAACTCCCAAAATGAATGGGTTCTGTAAAACAGTCGGTAGGTAACCTCTACAGGTTTAGCCGACCATTGTCAAATGGTTTGCTAATTAGTGTCATCAGTGTATTCACAATAATTAACTTCCCTAAACCAATGTTGCTATTAACTTTGTCGTGGAATGTTATCACAGTGGTTTAATATATGATTATTTAGAAATTGACGCAGTTGTAAACATTTTCATGGGGCACATTTAGCTTTGGTTTAGTTTATTTCACAGAGAGAACATTTTTTAGCTATGGCCTTGTTGCATAAAACTAGGCCTTGAGCTTCTTGCACAAGTCAAAATAAACAACAAAAAAGACCTACATCAGCCACCCACTCATTCATGTGCACTCAGATGGTGCGCAAACATGCATATTTTGCCTAAAGTCCCTCCAAAAACACATTCTCCTCTGATATGAGGAGAGGCAGCAGAAGGCAGGCTCCCTCCCGGGTTGAGTCGGTGTGAAATTAAATAGTAAATCATCTCTCAGCAAAAGACATAAGAGTTATGGGTGAGTCAAGGGCAACAGTTCTGGGCTGTTTAATAGGAGATGAAGAGGACTTTATGAAGGAGATAAATAACAGCTTAACAAACAGCCTCTATGTGGTTCCCCTTTGAGATTGGCCTCAGCAAACTCAAGGATCACCAGACTGAAGGAGAGCCAAGAAACTATATTCCTCAGAAGACATGAAAAGTTAATGTGCAGTGAACTTGGTGGAAAGATATTCAAAGTGGGACCTGCTGGGAGGTGAGTGCCAGTGATGAGCTGTGGGGGTGAGGGTGGCTTCCCCACTGACGGTGATTAAATGTCTAAACAAATGTCTTGAACTGTCTAATTTCTTTAAAGGCACGATGGTGCGGGGGGTGGGTTGGCTGAGTCTGGTTTAAATTTCATTAAATTATACATTGTATGTCAGTGTCTTATTCATTAATGGCTACCTTTGACTACCATTCTTGAGTGATTTGCTGAAAGGCAAAGGCAGAGAGAGGGCTTGGTCAGAAGCAAAGGACTTCAAAGGCTGATCTTTAAGCGTCTACTTTTTAAAATCATGTCTTCAAATAAACATTTTAGTGAGCTGTGTGCTGCACACAACAGCACTCAGCACGTTAGCAGTCAGGCCTGAGTTGCCGCACTATTCCTGGCTCGTTCACTTCTATTAGGTGGCGAGCAGGTGGCACTTTGGTCTATATACGAGCCAGTACGCCATGAACAAGATTTAGCTTCATTGTAATTACAAAGAACTATCTTCACATGCTCATGTTTTTTTGGGGTGGGTGTCTTTCTCTCCTAGTGCTACAATATCAGGAAAAGCATGTTCCATAATAATGTGGCCCCATATAGTTTCTCTTAGATAGCGGGTCTGAATCTGAGTCTTCTCATGCAAGTATAATGCTCTCTATCATGGGGAGTCTGGTAAAAGTCCTTAACTGCCAACACAAAGACATGGAGATCTTTTTAAAGCATTTCAGCTGCAGTCCAAAGAAAAAAAACGATATCCCTGTATGGTTAAGACATTACAGAGTATCAAAACGAAAGCTGCTAAGATAAACAGTCTATCACGGAATAAAAAGTTGCCCGTATTGTATAACTTGTCCTTTAACTTTGAGTGTATCTGGCCAATACTCCCTTAAGCTTTTTACATTTTTATCTGCTCTTCATTCCTAGGAAAAAAAGACTGTTTCCTGTTAACACCCTATAAAAGCTTTTACGTCCCACATTGTTCATAAAAACGGAATGATGCATGGCTCCTTGCACCGTGGCTGACATTGTGGCCCATGAGAGACAATGTTATGGTTCATTGGGGCTTCTTTTTGTGAGGTGATTTAACTGTAACGGGTTGCTATACATAGTTTATGCCCTCTTGTCTTTAAAGTGAACTCCGTGCGAAGAAAGTGACCTCTGCCAGCTTCAGTCAGTGTGTCTCAATTAAGCCTTTTGGTGAAAATGTACACATATGGTGCATGTAGACCAGCAATCTGCATGCCGTGCGCGTGATCCAGCACCTTTTTGATCTGGCAAAAATGCATTGCCGTGACTCCTCGGCAGACACACAAGCATGATTGCACAAACACGCACACCTCCTTGCTCTTCCAAGGATCATTTGTCAAGATGACAGCTGGACCCTCACTGAGTTGGAGTTTGCCAAGCAGAATCCTATGCAAGCCTGCTTGAGTGGGGGCCAGAACATCCCTGGGAAACATTTTGACTCGCCAAGAGGCTGTGCTGCTTGGAGAGCGTATATTTACAGTAAGTGTGTGTGTACGTGCACACGGGTTAGCAGGTTGGCCCTTAGTGAGAGCATGTGTTGATGCGTTAATGAGAAATAGCAATGAAGTGCCGCATCTCTTCGATCTGGCAGAGAGCAGCCACGTTTTGTCAGGCTTCCGGTCAATATCAAGTGCACCCACTGCTCTACAATAACACTTTTGGCTCGCTCCCACCTTCCTTTCACACGTATGCCCTTGGATGTTCCTTTACTTTGTGATGCCTGTTGCCCAAATTATTTTTACCCCCATATGATCTGCCCATATGTGCAGTCAAACCACCCCTCGCTTTACTTGTTTCATGCAGGTTTGCGAGGAGCTCACGTAAGAAGGAGGGAAGGCTTCCTCCCGAAGCCCACCTCTGCCTTGAACACTGCACCTGTTTTGTGTGGTGCCCACTGTGGGGAGGAATGCAGGGACGACAACGGCACTTGGGACGTGCTGTAATTTGGGACAAGTTGCTAAGCTACTGAGCAGGAAGTAGCCTGTTTTCCTGCTAGCTTGAACATAAAGTTGTTCATTTAAAATGAGGAGCTGATACTAAGTATGCGTGTCTATGCTATATTTTGCTCAGCTAACATGTTTAACGTTAAAAATGGTCGAAATATGTATTTTGACATGTTTCAGCCAGTCTGTTACATTCAAAGAAGTCGTCCATTGTCGTGCCTTATTTACCATGTCACTGTAGGATGTTTTGCCTTGTGTCCCAGAGCTCAGTATACGGGGTCGGACATTGCATTAATAACAGTTTGTCCATTTTTTCTATGCCAAATTGAATGTGCACTGAAAAAAAATGGTGTGTTGAATTGAATTCCGTCAAGCGGTTGGAAGAAATAACATCATCTGGATCCAGATACATTTTTTAAGAAGAGTACTCGTCTAACTACTTATTTGGGTCCAGATGGATTTATTTCATGCAACCACTCGATGAAATAAAATCGAGTAAACTCAACACACCATTTTTCGTTGTGTACAACTTCACCAAAATATCTTTATGTTGTTACTCTGAAACCAGTCCGCCAAAATCTCTCTTACTGTACGGTGGCGCAGCGCTGCACTCTTGTGTAGCAGCAGCACATACCACATTGCGTGCGTGTGTGTGTATTGTACATAAAAGGTTCACAGTGAATGTGCATGTGGCTTTGACGGTGGCTTCCATACCCTTGAAGTCCCTGACGCTCTTTACTCTAATTACCCAGATTGGGTTTGCTGGGAAGGAAGCGTGAGTACCAAGGGGTCCTTGATTCTGTCCTTGTCCAAGCCTCAGGGAGCAACTTGGGAAGTTATTCATACATCCATCACTTTCCCCATTTCACAATTTAATCAATCCCCTAATGAAAAAGTCACACAGACAGAGGATAGAAAACCCTCACACTCCAACCCTGAAAAGCCACAGCAAAAGGGTGGGGTCACTCTTTGTCTGCCACCACGATTGCTGCCATATGTTGATTTTCTGTGCCTGGGAGAACGGAGAGTCCCTACATTGATACCTCCAGGTAGAATGGCACCTCTAATTTGCCATAAGCCTGCACTATTAAAGACCAGACGACTTTCTTGTAGCAATAACAAGAAAAGTAATCGACTGCTTAACTCCCATGTCTCCATGTTATTTTGACTAATGCGAAAGGTGGTCTTTTAATATACTCAATATGCATCACCTCAAGCTATTATTCAACTGACACAAAGGCTCATTGAGTGCACTCCCTTATCCAACAGTCTCGATAAATCGGAAAGCATCTTTGTTATTTTCTTCTTTGTTTCTGTCTTAAATGTAAAAATGTATTGTTCCGAATAAGGCAAAAGCGCTGACATAATTAAAGTCCTTGTCTGCGGGCACCATTTGTTAATCTGTGGTCA
Source organism: Filicampus tigris (assembly GCF_054856515.1). NCBI lineage: Eukaryota > Metazoa > Chordata > Actinopteri > Syngnathiformes > Syngnathidae > Filicampus > Filicampus tigris. The sequence continues at coordinate 17,333,193 of NC_141217.1, forward strand.
CTAAAGCACTAAAATAAAAATATAATGGCGAAGTCATTAAATTACTTTTTTTGTGTGTGTTTCAGCACAAGCTGCAAGACTCTTCCCTTTAACAATAGCAATACATGGGAAGAGGTTAGTAGGGGTGGAACAAAAACGATTTGAATCGGAAAATCATTTTCATTTTAAAAGATGGGAGTGCATTGACTCGAACTGCATTGAATCGATTCACCCATCCACCCAAATATATCAATATGTATTGAATCATCTTTTAAGGTGGTATCGAACTAAGTGGTGAAGGCTCGCGAGTGTTGATTCATTTTCAATAAGGGCCACATGACAAAGAGGAACGGTTGTTGATTACCACGTCAACATTCTAAACTCTCTGTATTAATTAAGGGTATTTAAAAACCCCAATTCCAATGAAGTTGGGAAGTTGTGTAAAGCAAATAAAAACAGAATACAATGATTTGCAAATCATTTCAACCTGTGTTAAGTTGAATACACTACTGAGACCATATATTTAATGTTAATGTTAATGCTGCTAAATGTACTTTTTTTTTCAAATATTTACCCAATTTGAATTTGGTTCTTGCAACACGTTCCAAAAAACCTGGGACAGGAGTATGTTTACCACTGTTACATTACCTTTCCTGTTAAAATCACTCAATAAGCATTCGGGAACTGAGGATACAAAATGTTGAAGCTAGATGGAATTCTTTCCCATTCTTGCTTGATGTACAACTTCAGTTGTGTATTTTGCCCTCTACCCCATATTTTCAATGGGAGACAGGTCTGGACTGCTGGCAGGCCCGTCTAGCTACGAAGCCACGCTATTGTAACGCATGCAAAATCTGGTTTGGCATTGCCTTGAAATCAGCAGGGACGTCCCTGCAAAAGACGTTGCTTGGATGGTAGCTTATGTTGCTCCAAAACCTGTCTGTACCTTTCAGCATTAATGGTGCCTTCACAGATGTACAAGTTACCCATGCCATGGGCACAAACTCACCCCCATACCATCAGAGATGCTCAAGTATTCAACAAATAAGGGATTCAAGTATTCAAAAAAATAGTACAACTAATCCAGTCTTCTCAGTCTTTATTACAGTTCAGAACATTAATGTTTGTCAGAACATGAACAAGATTGGTTGATCCCGTTCTCTGTTTCATCTCCCTGGTACTTTGCATACTCCTCAGTATGTCAAGTTGAGTAATGACATCTTATTTCTTGAGCACTACAACCATTCTCTGCATTCAAGACGAGATGTCAGGGAGCCTCTGTGCTCAACAATAAAACCTTATACATTCAGTTTTTCCTGAAATTGGCTGTTCCAGTCATCAACCTTTCTCTTCATGGAAGGTTTTGAAAAAGACATGACTGGGTGACAGGATATCCTTTTCTCCCACTTGGTGTCACTTCAGAATTACATTTTGCCGAAAGCTTTTATCAGACTGACAGAGCTGGGCATTTTACGAAAAATTGAGCGTCCATTACTTATTCCGTCATCCGTCATTCGCCTTTTTATCCGGTGGGGAAAAAAAATACCTGTCTAAAGGACAGTCCGCCTCTAATTTTAACGGCCGTCCTTCACCAAGTCTGATTAAACTTTCACTTTCACAAAGACAGAATGCCCAGCTCTGGGGACTAAGTTGCAGTATGGAAGGCCCTAAATGATTTTCAAAATAAATAAATAAATAAATAAATACAAATCACCCGACGTATCGACATAGCAAAAAAAAAAAAAAAAAAAAAGGAAATGAGCTAACATGTCCGCTGATAGTGTAGTGGTACACACGCCTGAGTTGTGTGCGGGCAGCGTGGGATCGATTCCCGCTCAGTGACAGTGTCTATGTGTGCCCTGCGACTGGCTGGCGACCAGTTCGGGGTGTAGTCTGCCTTCGCCCATTGACGGCTGGGATAGGCTCCAGCAACTCCCCGCGACCCTATATAGGATAAGCGGTTTGGAAGATGACATGACATGAGCTAACATTAAACTTTGATGTCAAGTTGAGGGCACGAAAATATCAGCTGCAAATGGCCCCCGGGCTGCAAGTTTGAGACCCCTGGTCTCATTATAGTGGAGAATAAATACCTGACTTTATTTTGCTACTATATGTTTGTATCTCGGAGCTGAAAATTGTAAAGTAAAGTGTTAAACAATCTTTAATGATCTTGGTAATCAAGACAACAAAGATAATTCATCTTTCAAACCTGTTTTGAAGTTGCTAAAATCTTTTGACCTTCTGACCTAAAATCATCCAATGCTTTTATTTTGAAAGTTGTGCTTTTATTTTACGTTACGTGTGGATGCTAGTATAAGTGAGGTCCTAAGCAAGCGTAGCCAATTTAGTAAGATATATTATAATATACGATATATCACTATATTTAGCAACTTTTACACCCTAAGTACATCAATAATAATATAAACAAAGTTCAGGCTGGCATGTTGGCTTGCAGTGAGGACAACACTTTGATTTGTTTACGTTTACGTTATTAAAACAGTGTGTAATGTCTGATGCCGATTGACAGCAGTCGTTACTCCTACTATCTATGTTCCTCTATTACTTCCAGTACACTATTACTTACTATATGTGGGAGAGAATAAGCCAAATTTGTTTGGATTACTGTTCTCGTTTGAGAATTATAAGGCATGGAATGTTTTGGACGTGTGGCTCTGTGTTTTGTCTAAATGTGTGAAATGTGAACACCCACTTTGCCTTTGGGGTGCCAAATTGCTGGACAACACATGTATAATTGAGTAATTATTATAATGGTAATAGATTGAGAGCAACTTTCCCACAAATAAGTTAAATTGAATCTCCGCATATTCCCACAGAACCTAAAACGGCATAATGAATTGAAATGAAATCCTGCTTGTTGCAATTTCCAGCAATAAATGGAAGAGAACGATAAGATGATGCAACTGCTCTGTGATTAACCTGTTGTGACATATATTATTAGAACGCAGTAGCGTGCAAAGGACAGTGTATGCACGGGGTGACCAAAAGAAATGTACAAAAAGTTGAAATTAAAATGATGCCACAAAAACTGACAACAAAGCAAATATGCATGCATGTAAACTGCAAGGTCATACATGTGATCTTGGGAACGCTATAGCCTGGAATAAGTGTGAGGAGCATGTACAATCCAAACCCCAAACACGAACCGCTTGAAAACAAGAGTAAAATCAAAAGGAACAGGAAAACCCCAACGGAATTTATGAGTGCTATCGCCTCCTATCTGGGGAGGATTTATTCTGCACTGGCAAAGCTAACGGACTGAAGTAATTTCATTTTTCACGCATGCCGTCGTCCTCACAGAGACCTGATGCAAAGCAAGTGAAAGTGATGAGAGTGCACAGCATAGGGGAGAGATCAGACGAACTGGGCGGAGGACCACTGAGCCAGAGTAAAGAGTTGGAAAGGAAGGCGGGGAGAGAAGTGTCGAGACAAGGCGGGAGGAGGAGAAACAGGCGTTGTGCCAGAAGGATTTAAATGTATGGAAGTGTAATAATTGCTTTTATCTCCAAATGGGACCCAATAGGAAGCTGGAGCTGCCACTCTGGCCCGTTTACCCTTGTGGATGAATTAAGTATCTGCTCGCAATCAATCTGTCCACGGTAATTGAGGAGGGTTCATATTTCAAGGTTGAACTGCTGGAAACCTGTTGTTTGTTAATTTTCGAGACTGCAGAAACCCTCCACAGAAAACACCCCATAAACACTTGCACAATTAGCACTGACAGGATACCGTGACAGCTCCTTATCATCTTCTTCTGGTTGGAGCTGATGCTTCACCTTTGTTGGATCAAAGACTCAAATCGTCTTCCTGTTGAGGCTGGCGATGAGAAGGTGATAGGCAGTGTCTGTGATGGTGACAGATATTTTTTGCACCAGTGCGGAGAAGCGGGATGACACCTGTCTTGTGTGGAACATCCTCTCCGTGGCCTTATTAGTCGCTCAGGCTCCTTCTGGGCAGCAGCACGCCATTCCTGCTATGTCAGACGAGAGGCTAAATTGGTTCCTCAAGTGATGAAAGGCAAAGTCAAGTTCAACCTTTCCGCAGAAGTACAAGTTATTGATTTGATAAAAGAGGGCTCACCAGCCTTGTGTACTTGTGTGACCACAAGCCAACTGCACTTGCTTATGTGTAATAATCGTCCTCATTACTATTCTATACTGCAGTATATTCTATATTAACATGTCATATCCAGAGCTGGGCATTTTTACTAAAAATTGAGCATCCGTCATCCGTCAGCAGCGAGGATACCCTTTCATCGTCCGTCATCTGTCATTGTTCCCGGGGGGTAAAAAATAGTACCCATATATAGGCCGGTCCGTCTCTATTTTTGAACGGCCGTGCGCTGACGAGTCCCACTAAACTTTCACTCTCAACCCCCTCGGCTTCCGCGTTTCTAAACTAATTAAAAAGAATAATAATAAATTTGTTTTCCATTTCCTTGTTTAATTATTTTGCATTCTATAGTACCAGGGAATCGTCCAATTAAATTCAATTAAACAGTAAATACATGTGGATTTCTTCTGTTTTCCTCAAAGTATTGAATTAATTTTTGAGCTGCAAACAGAACCATCCCCGTGGCAACACTAATGGAGTCCTTGAGCATGCGATAACTTGAAATTCCAGTTGGTGATAAATGTGTGCACGTCAACATAACAGTGCGTGCCCTCTGTGCCTTTTTTCTGCGAGCACTTCCTGTGAAAAATATGCAATATCAGGTTGCCAAGATCACAGTGCAAGGACAGAATTATTAAATTTAGAGGCAATAGATCACATGCTTGCCTTTGAATAATAAACACCTCATAATATTGCGCATATACAGTCGCACCAAAAGAAGTGGTAACCGTGTGTTTCATTATGTTCTGAAAATGTCATTAATTGTGTATTATTCCGTTTGCTTTTGGTGCCACAGATTCGTTCAGACCAAGACCAGGATATCTCCATCCGATACAGCATCACTGGGGTGGGAGCGGATCAGCCACCTAATGAGGTTTTCAACATCGAACCTGTGCTTGGAAAGATGTTTGTCACCAAACCTCTGGATAGAGAACATCGGTCATCCTACCATGTGAGTCGCACACACACGTGACTGTGAGACAAAATTTATCGCAGGAAATAACCTAAGCTACATTGTGCTGTCATATAAAAAAAAATAGACAAAGGTTGTTCACCAAGGCTGCATTTGTTTTTATGTGCCAGGCGTATCAAAATGAACATTCATGTTTTACCCAAGCTCATACCATTCTTCCCAGTCCGTCCAACTTTCTCTCCCTCTTATCAATCTCTTATATGTAAATCAAATCCAAATTATAGACTCGTTAACCAAGCAGCCCTGACCTATTTAATTAGAGATGAGCAGCCCTATTCCCAAAAGAAGCTCCAATCAATGAGCTGATTTACTGAGGCAGACACTCACGAACAGATGCTTAGTTCAACTCCCTATTGGTTGTTGAGAAAGCGGTTGTGAAATACGATTTCATAGTGAGACACAATAAATATCTGTGTGGATCTCTCTTGTGTTGACATCTTACACTAGCTGCTGTAAGATCTAAAGGAAGTTACGCACATTTAATATGATTTAAAAAACTGAGACAGATTGACTAACTGAATTCCACTTCAAAGACAGAACAAAGCGATTTCCATGTGTACTTTGTTAAAAAGCAGTTGAAAACCAATCCACAAGGTACAGTCTCAAGAAAAACCATGGTAATGTTGCAGATACATCTGTCACAATGTCCCCACACACAGGACACTGGCCGCTCTGCTTTTTCTCCTCATGTGTTCTATGATAATAACTATAATGTGAATCCAGAATTACATTTTCCCTTCTTTAAACATAAGTGTAATCTTCAACTATTGAATTAAGAGTGCGCCCGCATGTGGGATTGTGGGAGGAGAGCGGGCAGAGATAAAGGACCTGGCTCTCAGCTGCCGAGATGGGATGGCAGCGCACGGATATTGGGTGCAGGACAGATCAGACAATGTAGTGAAGAAAGTAAAGTTAAATTAACCTCGAGGAGACCTGGAGATGCAATTTCAGTGGAGGTGGGGAGTGGAAGCAAATGGTGACGAGGAGATGATCGGCTCTAGTGGAGAGGATCTTCACTTCTCCTCGGAGAAGAACCCTGCAAAGGATGATGCTTATTCCATATCCTGCCGCAATGAGCCTGCAGGCGATTTCACTTATCTGACTCTCATATCCTCCTAGTAGCCAAAAAGCGTATTCCCCATCAACCAAGCTCAGATCAAAGGGTACCTCAATTATCCATACATGACAGCGCAATTAAATGTAATTTTACTGATTTATTCCTTCTCTCCCATGCCGACTTTTACCTCCCTTTTGATAATATGCTTGCTTCATATGAGAGAGGGCCCTCAGATGCTGCACTGGTTGTTTGCACAGTACTGATTTCTGGCAATTTTAAAGAATAGGTATGGACCTGTTTTATTCGGCAGTATAAAAGGAAAAAAAAAAACATCACATCATACAATATCAACTCAACCTTGTTTCCAGCAGACAGGAATATCACTGAATAAGTCATGCCTGGAGATATACTGTAAACAATCCCAGGTGAAGTGAGTGAGTCCATCTTTAGAAAGAAAGAACCAAAGGCTCTTCAGCCCATTAAGTAGACATTCACCTGTCATGTGGATGGGGGGATCCTCCAATCCCAATGTTCCCCTTATTATTCAGTTATTTTCTCATGTTGTTATCCTTAACATTCATCTTTTTAACTCTACTTCATAGAAAGCAAAACTGTCAAAAAAGTATACCATGTTTTGATTACTGGCGAAATCCCCTTCCACTGATCCGAGCGCAGCTGAAGGGAATTTGCGATGAGCCAACTGTGTTTGTTATTCTGAGATGCAAGCAGGCAGAGCGCTGTTAGCCTTAAATTTGATCCTGACTCAGACTTACATTTGCCCTGTAAAACAGACACAGCTTCCAATAGGAGATATTGTCTCTTGTTAGACTTTCTACTGAGATAACCACAACTGTTAGATATGAAGTCAGTAGACAACACATTATCATACAGTCCATATCCTTGGAAGGTGAATATGCAAGGCATGTATCCGTAACGTTTCCTGTGACCTCACTTTGTGCTCAACTTTGTTTTTCAAAAACATTTTAAGGGCGGCATGCTGATTTTGTTCGTCCTTCGATTAACTCAGACAATAAATGAACGACTTCTAATATTATAGCCCTATAGTTTACATTAGTAGCATGAGATATTAATCTCATTATGTGACTGAAGCAAAAGCTGCACACACGTTTGTTTTTATTTTACCTTCACTTTGTTGTTAGTCAAACCAATTATTATCTCTTTTTGAACATTTTGTCTAATACGCTCGCTTCCTTACACACCCACAAACATTTGCATTTGATAGCTACCATTAGAAAGCTAATTAGAGTGTCAAGGCACTTTCCACAATGTAAAACAATGTGCTCTTATATTATTTTCTGCTGAGCTAAGAACCTACTGCAAGAGCAAGTGGGACAGGAGAAAATGGAAGAAAAATACTAGTATAGTCTCATCCACTACATACCAGAGAAGCAAGCAATTAACGATGATGTATTTTAGTTTTTAATGGGGAAAAATATATATTTTCTTGACTTCACTTACTTGAGAGGTTGTCTCAGGTTTTTTTTCTCAATAAACGTATGGTAAACACCATAAGCAAGTTCGTACTGAAGCGTGGAAGTAAAGATTTTTGACGGGCAAAATCGTTCAAACGTATTTGCAAAGTACATTTGAACGTATTGATCAAAGACAGGCTAAATGCTAAAAATGGCGTTTTTTACCATAATGCCACAGGGTATTGACTTGCGCAATACCTCGTGGCATTTTGTGAAAAAATACGTTAATCGCATTTTGCCTACATTTTCTCAATACCTTTGAATGTACTTTTCAAATACGTTCGAACATGTTTGCAAATACGTACGAACGTGTAATAACTCTAACCTAACGCGCAGCTAATTGAAAGATTCAGCCCGCCCCTGTCTGACTTAAATAAATAGACCAATTTCTGACGGGGCTATAGCACCCCCTAGCCCCGGGGTAACACCGTGCATGTACACCTGCTATATTCTGTCAGTAAACAAACTGTTCTATTCTATAAACTATTCCTCAGTACTGCAAACATGAAATTAGTTGACTGTATGTTTTTTTTTTCAGAAATTCACCGAAATCTAAAATTGTACATAAGTTATATACAGTATATGAGAAAGTTTAGCTCATTTGAGTAATGATGCAATTCTATACAAGAGTCTGGACAGTATTAGACAGCATTCCATGACACGAACTGGTAACTTTTGTTAACTTGAAAGCACAACCCTATACAACTGGCGCAAGCAGTTTGTGCATCAAATAGGTCATGTTTGAAACTTGTTTTGAATATTGAAAAATGATTGTCTTCTAGCTCCGAGCACATGCTGTGGACATGAACGGAAACAAAGTGGAGAACCCCATTGATCTGTATATCTTTGTTATCGACATGAACGACAATAGACCGGAGTTCAAGAACCAAGTCTACAATGGCTCAGTGGATGAAGGCTCAAAACCAGGTACCAGTATGGCATCAAACAGGTTGAATAGTGAATCTAAGCGCATCAGTAAACTGATATCGATATTGAACAATGTTTGCTGTTGAAAAGGAATGTTGAACATTTCTTTCAAATAATGGTGATTCCGCTCCCTGTTGCGCCTTTTCTTTATTCCACTCTAGCAGTATAGTCATAAACAAAAGGAGGTGCTTAGGATGGAGACACAGGATTCAAAGTACCATGCTGGGTTACTTCATATCTTCTAAGTAGAGTGCGCTCAAATGTGCATTTTTGTTTCATCTCAGTAACCATGAAATTATTATAACAAATGAGATATTAATGTGTTATTTTGTAGCAAATTATTGTGAAATAAACATGGCAGTGTGCCTGTTTCTGGGCCAGCTCTAAATATGCAGTAACTTGAGTTGTTTCATTTTGTCTGTAATTATGGTAATTGATATTTAATTCCTGGTCAAACAATTGTGGGTTTCTGGAAGCCAATAATTTTTGCTAACAGGTTAGCTAAAAGTGGTCTCTCATTGGAGGGATTTTGTTTTCCTCCCATTTCTTCTTTTTGATATATTTTAATCACTAACGACTTGGTGGTGAATCACGCCTGCCCTACAGTCAGTGGTCCTAGCTTTGAATCTTCAACTTTTCTGTGTGAAGTTTGCATGTTCTCCCCATGCTTGAGGTTTTTTTTTCCTCAGTACGCTACGGCTTCCTCCCGCTTTCTGAAAACATCCATGTCCTGAAGAGTCTTCAGTTGTCTATATATGCTATGTGATTGGCTGTTTGCTGTGTACCCCACCCCTCCCTCAAAATCAGCTGGGATAGGTGCCAGATCACCCGTGACTACAGCTGACACGGGTCCTCGAGTAATTTAAGTATCTCAGTTAAAAAAAATGCTTGACACATTTTTTTCAGACTCGCGCACCCGCTTATTTATGTGTACGGTGTGAGGAAGAAGTCAACCTAATCTAATGGGAGAGGTTGAGTTTAAAATGTTAAATAAAAGTTGGTCATTCTTTATTAAGTCTAAATGTGTTTTTTGTTATATATATATATATATATATATATATATATATATATATATATATATATATATATATATATATATATATATATATATATATTATTATTATTATTATTTTTTTATATGTATGTATGTATGTATGTACGTACGAATACCCGAATAACCTACCAGTAGGATATCCGAAAACACCAAAACGTTTGAAAGCTGCAGTCCTACCCGTGCCCCTAATGAGGACTAGCAGTATAAAAAAAAATGGATGGATAGACAGTGTGCTATATTGCCAGGCTTTATTGGTTTCTTCCTCACTCTCTCACTTGGTTTCGTCCCCGCTGTGCGGCAGACAAGTCTATGTGGTGTGTGTGTGTGTGTGCCATTCAGCTAAACAATAATCATAAAACTGAGAAATTTAGAATATTTTGTGCTCCAGTGGTTTCGGTGGAAGGCCAATTACAGACTTGAATTAGTTTGCAAATTAAAGAGTCATTACAGGGACTTAATCCTGTCAGGCACGGCTTAGGACGCCCGTACAAAGGGCTTACGTTAAACCCCTTAAGAGTGCAGCTTAATGTAATTACCTCGGCGATGTGTGACACATTCTTCATCTCCTTTCCATCTATCGCTTTATCTCCACAAGAAAAGCATATGGTGAAGGACTGATTGGCCCTCCACTTCAAACCAAATCGAGCAGGGGCCTATCCTGTTTTTTTTTTTTCCCTCATCCCTCACTCAATTCTTACGTCTTGCTGTGAGGCCCTCAGAGTACTCCCCCTGGCCCCGTCATTTACAAATTGTTGCTTTGAAATGTAATGAAGTTTGAAATAGGAGCTGTGGTGCAATTATCCTCGGACAGGGGCCGTCACTACTGTGATATCACTATCACTGCCAATTAGGTAGAAGCAGGCAGATATGGAGACTGGGTGATGGGAGTGATCCTCCAGTTACAGAATGTCGGAGTTATAGTGAAAGATAAATAAATTGTGTTGTTTTTCACCGAGTGGGTTTGACTCTTTTCATATAAAAGCAACTGATGTTCATTCATTAGACAATATTCAAGCTGCGATATAATGTCACTCAGAAGCTTTGTGCTATGTGTGCTCATCATTGGAGTATTCCTATTTTCCTTAACATCTAAGAGTGAACCGTCCAGACCTGGAAACAATTACAGCTGCTTCAAGGTGTCACACTGCACTTGCTCGTCCCATTTCTGCAGATTTGGTGCAATGCACACCGCATTGTCCTTGTAATTTGTGGTTACATAGTGTATTTACCCAAATACTGATGCTGTAAATATAGTCAAAATATCACCGCCCAAGATGATGCACTTGATTACGCTTCTCAAACAAAGAATCCATTTATTCTAACTGCCAGACACACATTACTCCCATAACTGAAATTCATCCATATGTATGTGTATTTTTCAAAACAAACAGTGTTCATATTTCCGCTCTGGCCTACCTGTGTTGATTTTTCATGTTCTCCCAGTGCTTGTGTGGGTTTTCACCAGGAACTCTGGTTTTCTTCTATGTTCCAAAAATATCAATGAAGCATCTAGAATCCTCATAGGTGTGAATGTGAGTGGGAATGCTTGCCTATATCAGGGATGGGCAACTTAAATGCTGGAGGTGACCACAATTTTTCATCAGTGTTACTTGGGGGCCACATACTTTGTAGGAGCACGCACATAGGCAAAATACATGCATACATGCTAAATACATGCTCTTAATATTTTTCATTTTTATATTAATTTTTAAATACATGTATAAAAGATTCATTATCTAACCCAACAACAGTGACTTTGAAGCAAACAACGAAATAACCACATACTTGAATTTTTTTTCCCAATGCAAAAGGCTCTGTGCATAAAAAATACCATTCAAGGACAGTACAAAATGCTGAACAAGAAACAAAACTTAAGTGCAAGAACTAATTTTTAAAAAAATGTTTTCACAAAAATCAACTCACTATATGTGCACTGCAATTGGATGGCGGCCATTCCATAGCGTGCCGTGCCTCTCGCCCCAAAAGTTAGCCAGGATAGTCAGTCCACCCGTGATCCTAATGAAGACAAACACTATTGAAAATGGATGCATGGTCAAATATTTATATCCAGTGTTTTATCCGCCGAACAGATGTTGTGTTTCACATTGGCAAATATGTGTGTCTTCCTCAGGAACCTATGTAATGCACCTGTCTGCCTTTGATGCTGATGACAACACAACAGCCAATGGGATGGTGCGCTATCGAATATTATCCCAGACACCACACAGTCCCATCCCAAACATGTTCACCATCAATAGTGAGACGGGGGATATTGTGACCGTGGCGCCCGGTCTTGATCGAGAGGTATGTATCCTGCCAAAAGAACTCTTGACTCAGAATTTGAGTTGTTGCCCTTCTGTTATTCTGTTTTATGATATTTTTCATGATTGGATTGAGTGGATTCTCAAAACAATAATAGTGTAAAGATTTAAAGTAACTTCATGTTGCTCTGGAGAGCTCAATTAGTCACAATTTTGAACGCGCCTGCTTCAAGTGTTGAATAATCATTGTTCCACATATTCAAAACAAGAAGCTTCTTGATTGCCTCGCCCCTAATCAGTGATTGCTTTGCAAGGACTGTGCTTATTCAGCAAGGACGTTTTAGTTAACAAGAGCACTCGGTAGTGTTCAGACCAAAGACAACCTAAAGTCGATTCCACAAGTATTTGGGCAGTTAAAGCATAATTTTCTTCATAATCACCAATCAAGTTGTGATTGAAATGTAGATTTTATACTTTATTTTACAAGCTTCCACATTATGATGATGATGATGATGATGATGATGATGATGATGATGATGGTCAGCAAATTTTAATTTTGAACATTTTTGAAAATTCATGTGTCTCTGAATTTTTTTGGGATGGTTTTAAAGGTGTCTTTACTTGTTTCTTAGCACATGTTTTTCTTTAAATATATATTTTCATTTTGTGTTTTTAAGTGTGACCCATAAAAGCATATAATTCGTAGCAAGTAAAAATCCACATGTTGCTGACCTAACCCTTAATTCATAAATATCACGATATTATTCTTATATTATTATTATTATTGTTATTATTATTATTATTATTATTATTATTATTATTATTATTATTATTATGAAAACCTGATGCACTCGAGAAAAAAATTAGGGCAGATTTTGAATCAGTGCAAAAAAATTCATGTGGAAAAGTCTACTCGCATCTCTGATTTGTTGACAGTATATATTTTTTTTAACTTTATCTTTATTGTTTCATTTTTTTTATTATTTTAATATATACACCAGGGGGGATAAAAATATGTATAAAGTTGTTGAAGTGTAAGCATAAACGCAATAGCTTTATTAATTCTGTCACTATTTGAATAGAATACATACCATAAATTGTAGTCTCTCTTTTTGTTTCTTTTTGTGCTCAGATTACTAGCTCTTCACATTTGGACATTCCTGTAGTGTACAGTAGCCTCTACACTTCACACTTTTCCGCAGGGGTCCTTGTTATCAATTTGTTGGCTCGTTTGTCTTCTGAATTTAAATGTTATCAGCAGTGCGTGTGTGTGTGTATGTGTGTTGGATCTGATGATCGTGGTGGCCATTACACTGACCCTTGTCCACCTAACCTTCTATGGAGTGAGTAATTTCATGCTGTAATAATTTAATAAAACAAACTGAAGACTATCGTTAACAAAGCAACAAATAAGCAGCAAGTGAAGGGTTAGGGTTGCAAAGCATCATCATGTGTGGAAACTCAAACAGGAATTTCATGATGGACTATAGTGGATTTTGTAGTATTGAAAATGTTGGTAATATTTAAACATGTGCCAAATAACTAAATAGATTTCAGTTCCTGGAACACAAACATTTTTCTAATATGAATAGTGTTCAACACCGGTCACATTGCTTGTGGAGCCATAAAAGTTGTGACAAGATCCAAACGTGTTTATTTTGGTATTTCAGACGTGGCGGTGACTTAGCTGGGAGACAGATCCTCCTCCCTACCTGTCACCACTGACAGACCTATTAACAACACATCATGCTGCAGACGGCCACTCACGTTTCTGTGTCTTGTGCATGTGCGGTAAAGATAGCGAGAGAAATAGTGGAAAAGGAATGCCCTTGACACCTGTCTGTCAGACAAAAAAAATCTATGTAATGACTACATCTAAACTTGATAAATAACACACCAGAGGATGGAGAATGGAATTGAAGATGAATTGAGAGACTGCTTATGTGAGGCTTTGCATGAAGTAAATTTAGCGTAAATTGTAAATAAGACATGAACTCAAGATGAGTACACCAGGATGGGAGCGCGACACAGAGTGAAAATGTGTCCGCTGAATGTCTGGGTTGTATTTATGCTCTGCATACCTGCGCTGTTGATGAAGCCAGTCACTTATGTGGGATTAAATGGCCCACCCAGATTTTAAAAATGGACAGAGACGGCGGGGCTTGCCTAACATTTGATGGAAGGCCATTTCAAAGCTTCCACAATAGTGTCTATTCGCCTAGTGAAGGCACTTGATGAAAGAGGAACCTGTGCTTTCTTCTTTTTAACTACAGCGTCTTGTGGAAGTTCACAGCAAATGTCTAAAGCAGTCGGCAGGATCAATGTGTCACCGTTGAAAAGGTTTCTTTGGCATGGCAATGTGGTTAGCCACCTATAATGATGCTCTTTTTTTGCGTCCTTTTTTTTTAATATATATATGTTTTTTTCTTTTTCACACAACAATCGACCCTCCGCTTACATGAACATCATTGACATCGTCGTCCCAATCATCATCCCAACTCCAATAACAAAGAAACACCAGTTAATAAGATAACAAAATAATCATAAAAAGAGTAACAATAACATTGATAATAAGCACTTCCGGGAAAAAAAAACCCACTATAACATACAAAAGGGCAGACATTCAATCATAGTCTTATTGTTATTTCTAACTCGGTTAAGCAAATAGTCCATTTCCTCTTATGCTCAAATAATTTGTTTTTGATTGAAGCGATTATTCTTTCTAAACTATATTGATAACAAATCCTATTTTTAAAGTGTTTTAAACATAAATTTGATATAGTTTTTGCTGATGAACATTATATCCATTTTAATATTTTATAATGATGCTCTTAATGCACTCACATTTCTTGATGTGGTGGCCATCAATGATTTCTACTGTCGTTCACGTTTTCATTCTTTCAAAAAACTACAAGGATTTGTTTTGGTGCTTGGTTTCTATTGACCAAAGCCGTTTTAATTGCTTCATTGCCTCATGTGCGAGTCTGTTGGAGGCAAATTGGATTTGGTCCATGCGAATCACCAATAGGTGGACTGCCCATATGGTCTCTTAAATACAGCTTTCATTTTTTTCCTTTAAATTTTTTTGGCTTTTCTTCTTCGGTCTCCATTGCCCGGTTCAAAGATGCTCTCCAAACATGTTTATTTTTTATTTACTTTTTTAGCTTGTATGCTTACTTGTTCCCCCGTATTACATGATCGAGATGGGTACTTTGACGGAGGCATCAGCAAACTTCATTTCCACAATATAACTTCTTTCAGACTGAGTTGAGTCATTTTTTTTCAGTGTCTCTGTGAGCCTTTGATGGAGAGCACAGAATGAACATAATTCATGAACAAATATCCTTTAATGTCTGAAGAAAATATGTTCTGAGGCATCAAGGAATATCTACAGTGAAGCCCTGCTGTTCACGTGCCCTAACGATATTGTGAAAACGTCTTCACTGATTATTGATCTCAAAATGAGCGTTGACCTCTGCTGCGTATTTTATTTCAGGGCTTTTTAAATCCATACTGTTTACTGTTCTACATTTTCCTGTGATAAGGTTGACAAAGAAAAAAAATATATATAGTTGGCATTGTGAACCACACAGAGGAGACAACAAACATTCATTTCTTTGAAGATCAGCTGCCGTCTTGGGTTGAACAGGAATATAAATGAGTAAAGATCTTCCTTAGATTAGGACAATGTTCCCTAAAAGATTTAATGAAATTAGTTGAGAATCAAGACGTCAAAATGTTGTTCACCTTCATTTTGGAGGGCCACTGTAACCTTTAACTGGTAACTCACTTTAAACAATCTTTCAATATTTGAAAGTGGTAATCCACTTGATAAACTTTGCTGTACATACCGTACTGGTGATTTGAAGTCATTTGAAAAATTCCATTTATAAACAGGTGCTTGGCTGCATATGTATAAATACGTGGGTTTTTTTTCATACTTGTGCATGCACCTATCATTGCTTTGCTCAACCTGTTTTTCCTCCTCCAGCAATTTCCTTTGAGAGGAGACGAGAATTCTCCTAACCTGCAAGGGGAAAAAGTTCCGATCCACTAAACATAAACTTCACAGCACACCACAGTGCTATACTGGTCCACTTAAAGTCAGCATTTTGGCCCCTTGAAACCGTGAAACTTTCTGTGCTTCCTGTTCTCCTTTCTCCGGTTTCCATGTTGGGGATGTTAGACTCTAAAAAACAAAAACAACAACAACAACAAAACAAGAAACGAAAAGAAAAAAAACCACGGACTTCTATTTTTGGTAATCCCCTTTCCCTGTGCTTCAGCTATATCGCCAACTGCTTCTTACCCTCCACTCCTGTGTTCTTTCCTTCTAAAATGTATTTTTCTGCTTTCCAAACTCCCACACTGAATCTCTTCTAAAGGTCTCCATTGCTCTGCCGTGGACCTTTTTAAAAGCATGTTGACAGTAATAGACCACAGTCCTCCAGAGATGGCTGGGGTTGCTGCAGTGTTGCTGCTATGCTGAGAGGTTCAGAGGAGCTCTACATAATGACTCCCTTGTCTAATTAGCGTGAGTGCTGTGTACATGCCGTACGCTGGCTGATGGGACAATCAAGCACACACCACCTCTAAACAAGACTCGCAAAGGAGAGATGTGTGTTTCTGTGATTGTGTGCGTGTGCGTGTGTGCACGTTTGCGAGTGGTGTGTTTGCGCACGTGAGGTAATGAGGACGTGCGTGTAAAGTTCAGCATCTCGTCGAGCATCAAGACCAGAACTGAAAGAAGCTGTCTCACCCTCCTGATGTGGCGTCATGGCCTAATTGGGATATTTACTCTGTAATTAGCAGGTTAGAGAGACACTGGAAATGTAATTTGGAATTTCAGTGACAAGACACATTATCCAGACAGTCGGCCGGGGGGCTCCGTCCTCCCCGCAGCCCATTAACTGCATCGTGGGACAGTAGGAAAGACAGAGTAAGGGGGAGGGAGGGATAGAAGAAGAAAGGTTGGCAAGGGAGGGGGCTGCACAAGCAGACGCTCACAAATACGCTCAAGCACAAAACTACAACAGCCACATTTTTCATCTTCCAGTTAAGTGACATTGTGTCATTCGAGATATGAAATAGCATTTATCATACCTAATTCTATTGCTCCACGGATCGTCTATCAATCTTCGTCTGATGTATCGTTGTCTCCACATCTGTCCATCAGTGGCAGCGAATTTGCCGATGTCTCTGATAACAATATAGCGCAAAGACAGCGCTCAGATTGCATGAAGCCAAGATTAGGGGGTTACAGAGGAGTGAAATGACAAGCTTGCGATTCTGAATTTTAAATATGGGCAACTAGCGATTGAATTTTAACCAAAAACTTGATTCTACCAACTTGTTTGAGAACCGAAAACTGACCGCTAAGTACGCTGTTGTCCTTTGTTTTCACCTTTCCAGAAAGTGTCCCAGTACACTATCATCGTTCAAGCTACTGACATGGAGGGCAACCTGAATTTTGGTCTCTCCAACACAGCCACCGCCATCATTACTGTCACCGACATAAACGACAACCCCCCGATGCTGACTGCCAGAACGGTGAGTGGCTGCAAATGCAGCACTAGAGACCAATCAATGGTCCTTGAGTGTGTCACAGCATTACGAACCCAAGTGCAGACTGCCATTAAGGACTCCGTAGAAAACAATTTACATTTCTGAAGAACATCCACATGAAATGTATTACAAAGTGTTTTTGTTTTGACAATGAGAGTGGGGAGCTCCGGGCAGATGGCCAGGAGAATGACAATGGCAAATGAGAAAATAAGGAAGACAGTTACTTAATGTAGTGTAATAAGTGAAACGAGTGCTACTTCCTCATTTCCTGGAGGAAAGCGCACACGCAAGGAAATGACGAATCCATATCATTGATTTTCATCACTACAAACCTGGAGCCATAAAAATGGTTAATGATTGTTGTCATAATAGTGATATTTAGAATAATGATTACATTAGACAAGGCCATTATAGGTTGAGAGGCAAAAATGAAAAGTCTAAAGTAAAGTCAGTGTTGTCATCTAATATATCATATCAACTTTGGATGGGAGGGATGATTGGAAGCAGGCTGGGCGTCAGTTCAGATCTACCATCAATTAATTATGAAGAAAAAAGCGGATTAAGGGTTATTAAAAAGTGTGGTGCACATTATCATGCTGTCTCTTGTTGTGTAGTGATCAATATTTAGTGCTGCTTAATGGTTATGTCTGGTCAAGAACTGGAAAGCGGAACCAATCGTACGTGTTGATTTTGATTGAATGTTACAAGTGTTGTGTCAAAGACGGAAAGATGATGTGCTGCAGTGGAGCAAGTCTGTCTCTTGAGTGACCTCCTGCAGAGAAGTGAGCAATGGGCCCGTCGGGCGTACAAGGCACTGAGCTTGGCAGCATCAAGCAGCTCTTTGACGTGGTCACTGAGGAGTTAGCATTAGCATTTACCCTTGAGGCTGTTAAGACCCTCTAACAGTTCATGTGTTAGCATGTGTCAGACACAAAGGAAATGTTCAGCGAGGGGGCATCTGAGTTAAAAAAAAAAAAAAAAAAAAACATGCACAGACAACATGATAAGTTGATGAGTGGACCACCATGCTGTGGACGCCAAGACAAAAGAAGTGATGAGTAAATGAAGGATTATTCCATCTCAGGAGGTATTTTTTCAGCAATGGTGATAAAGCACAGACTTTGGCTTTTGCAAATTAGAGGCCCATGTCTGGACACGCTCCTCTCCCTACATAAAGTAAAGGTGGTGTATTGATGCTGGTAGCCCGTAAAAAAAATCATACTCTCTAACTTTTAGTTTAAGTGCATTTCAATCATTGCCAAACATCAAAGTTATTGCTATCATGGTTATTGATGATAAAATTTAGCGGAGGTTAGTGAGCAGAGCAATTTCTCCCGATGGAATCATAAATCACCCCTTTTTGGATGTTGGGTTTGCATAAAAGACATTTGCTTGAGGAGGCACACCATTATGCAAATATTTAATGTCTGCTATAAACGCCACTGCATCGTTTACCAACCTTCAATAAGCCAAGGCACACATTTTACATCAGCGAAAGCTGACGGCACGTCACCAAACAAAAATGTCACAGTGGAATTTTTGAAGACCGAAATAATGGCGCCTAAATGTACTTTTATTTTGTGGTAATGCAAGTAGCATTTTTAGTTTTCAAATCCATAACTACTGATTTGGGAGTGAGTGATAATATAGTTCACTCGTCTGACTTTGATGCAGGCGTTCAGTTGCCACTCTGTAACAGTGAGCGTGAGTGTGAATGCTTGTCTGCCTCTATATGTGACCTGCGATTGACTGGCAACCAATCCAGGCTCTTGTCCACCTTTCGCCCAAAGTCTGTGGTGGACTAGAGCTCCTCGCAACCCTGAACTGAATAAATGATTTAAAAATGTATGGCTCTGTGGACTACATGTTTGTTTACGCAAACAGTGCACTATGGCCATCTTTATCACCATAAGGTGAGTGTCTTGGCAGGATTTACTGTTAAACATTGCATTGTGTCACCACTGATTAACCCTAATAAAGATAAAATATACTCGAATAGTGAAAATTATGTGTGATGTTTCATCTGTGGTGCAGTGTCTGCTAGTGACGCTTATTTTGCAGTATAATTTCCATATACAAACAATAAACAATACATGAATTAAATCCTTTTTATGCAGTCTTTTTGAATAATTTTGGCATTGAGAATATGTTTTTATTTTGCTTCTGTTGTAAATGTTTTGATCTAGATGAGCATGACAAAGCTTTGTTCAAATTAAGAATAACTGCTTTTTTTTATTATTATGAGTCTTGTTATGGAAAATATGAACAATTTATGCAACTATGTTGACTGGGTAACTCATCTTACACTCACGATTAAGATCTCTGACACCATATTGTATCACTAGTAAAGACAAATGAACCCTCAGTTCCTTAACAGCAGTGGCAGATATGTCCTCACATCTGGATGCTAAAGGGTTCTGAGAGGCTGTGAAGCCAAATTATGTTTTTTTGTTTTTTATCGAATTGGCATTCGGGAGTCTGGAACAAAAACATGAGCTGGTCAACGGAAAGGCTAACTGAAGCCCCTTTAAATAATAATCGGACCGACCTATAGGGAATACTATTTGGTGCGGCTTGACAAAAAGGATGGCAGAAGGGTACCCACACTGCAGATGGTAGGTGGTAAACGGACTGGCAAATTTGTGCAGCTCTGAACATGAGTATACCTGTGTACTAATTGGCTCTCATTCAACCTGCTCCTCATTTCACGTAAGGACAAACCCGGACCTGCGTGTTTTCTCAAGAATGTCACCAAGTCTCCAAACAGCTCTCCAGATACAGGCCCCTAATCCAGCCACAGCTGTCAGCCGTTTGCCAGTTGATGCGACGGTTGTGCCGGGTATTACGACCCGTTGGAGTTTGGTCTGGGGCTTTGCTCTTTGATATCATACACTCACATAAGCGGCTCAGTGGCTTCAACCACGTCTGTTACCCATGGCGACGGCAGGATGCGTCATGCCTGTTGCTTCCAGATGAGTCAAGGCAAGTGCGTAATCACCCTTCGACCATATACGCGATCACTTCCGAGTTTTGGGGTTGTTCGTGTAGGCGGGTCCTCTGGTTCTTCTTTATCCTCTGAGCCTGTGTGACTTTGGTCAATCCCCACCATAACAGACATCTGACAGACAGCAGCTCACTCGTCGTCAGGCTTATCGGGACATAGCACATGTTAGCACAGCAAGGAGACAACTAAAAGCCACTCATTTACGCTCAAACAGATGTTCCACCCTCCTCCACTGGTGGCTCCTCTTGGCTTTCTTCACTTCCTCTTCTTTCCTGACTTTAGCTTTCAAAGGGACAGGAGATTAATGTGCATGAATGAGGACAAGGAGTGCAGAAAAGGCAGAAACCTTTCAGACAACGCTCCTGTGTGCATGTGCATTTCCAGTGTGCAATTGTGTTTACCGCTTGTTTGCAGCTCAGCGGTCGCAAACGCAGGATCATTAAACGTACTCTACCTGTTAAGTATGACTGCCTCACTTAAGAGAAATGGAAGACAGAAATGTCAAATTGCCACACTTCAACAGCTCTACATACTGTATCCCAAAAGGACATATGTTAAAATAAATTGATTTCAAAGGAAGATTTTTTATGCTAACTTTTTTTTCTCAATCTCTGCAGTTTTCCGGCGAGGTTCCTGAGAACCGGGTGGATACTGTGGTGGCAAACCTGACAGTGATAGATGCCGACCAACCGCATTCCCCCAACTGGAATGCTATTTACAGGATCATCAGTGGCGATCCATCCGGGCACTTCAGCATTCGCACTGATCCTGTAACCAATGATGGCATGGTGACTGTGATAAAGGTAAGCCAATCACTTTGCAAGGTTCCTGGCTGTAGACGTCACCATCACATTGTTATTCCTTATCTTCCTTTAAACGTCAGATCTCTTGTGATCTCAGGGGCAAACAATAGTAATCAAGTACAGAGTCCTTACTAGGGCCAGTCTGCAGTCTTTGCCTTTGGAATGACCTTTCTTGTCCAAAATGAAGGATTGGAAGTCCTTCTGGAAAACTCCCACACTCAAACCTTTGCACATTGGCTGGCAAGACCACTGTAGCAATAAGGTATTG
The DNA here is from genome assembly GCF_054856515.1 of Filicampus tigris. Lineage (NCBI taxonomy): Eukaryota > Metazoa > Chordata > Actinopteri > Syngnathiformes > Syngnathidae > Filicampus > Filicampus tigris. Next base: position 17,354,711 of record NC_141217.1, read on the forward strand.
ATTTCCCAATTATGGAGGCAGCAGTTTTATACACTTATAATGGGATACCTGCCGTAGTGAACGACAGAAACAAGAATGATTTGTCTTGTTCCTGTGTTCAGCCAATCAGACAAAGGTTGGCCCAGCTTGTTTAACACATTTACTATGAAGGCAAAAAAAAAAAAAAAAAAAAATCATTATAGTGTGTATATGTGTGTAGTGTCTGTATGTGCGTTCATCTATGAGCAGCTGTACGTATTTTGTAGAAATAACTTCTTCATGATGTGTATTCAGCAAATCTAATCTCATGTCTGACAGTAATGCTTAAGAAGTAACAATAGAATTTTATGTAATTCCCACAGGACCGTGAATCGCGCACATTGGCATTTTGCTTCTCTTCATTATGTTGAGATGAGTGCCTTTCATTGTCCATCCCTCACACTCCCTGACGTAAAATTCAGCAGGCAGCCGAGTAGCGGCAAGCTCCCATAGAGGCCCGCGGGATATTATCAGGGAATCATAAAGTAAGAGACAGTAGTACCCTTGGGACTGACAAGAAATAGACTGCCGCACAAGGTAAACAGAGAGTCACTCCGGGGAACAGCAGGCAGAATGGTTCACATCAAACGTCATGCAAACGGTAAAGTCAAGACATCATAAGGGACCCTCTTATTTTTACCAGTGTGCTGCTAGCGCACAAGAATTCACCGCAACCAGGTACTGTGTGCACAACCTCCCATGGGGCACCTAGGCTCATCTGTAAACAAAGGCTAAGGTCTTAACCAAAGCTTGTCACATTTACACAGCCCTCTGGGGAGATGGCGTGACGTCATTCACATTTTAGGGTGTGGATATTAGGTTGCAATAGACAAACGTGAAAATAATAATGCATGAAAATACACAAACACATAAATCTTGATTACAATGAGTCATTAAGATATGTAAATCACGGATGATTATAAGCACAAAAGATAACGGAGGATCAGGGAGGAGGAGTGAAGTGAAGCAAGGACACAATTTGCAGGATGCGGTGATGTGTGGATTAGCGGGAGTAGGAGAGGTTAGTTTGCCTGGGTGAGGGAATTTCTTAGCAATTTTGGACTGAGGCAGAATAAGTGGCCTCACAGGGAAATATGAGGATACAAAGGAAATGTGATGACCATGACGGTGAGGCACTGACTTTAGTTTCTGAGCCAAACAGAGCGACATGTTTACCAATAAATTAGGAGCCTAGCTCACATTAAACAAATGGTAAAGTGGGATTTTATGACCTGATGTTTGAAGGAAATCTTTAATCTCTGGTGTTGGTCTTCCTTTATTAATTAGTTCCCATTTTGATTGGGAGCCCAATTTTTATCTATTTTTATTTCTGGTTAGATATCGTCCCTGTTTGGCTTTCAATTGGAGCAAAATTTAAGAATGCACACACTGCAGCTGCACTTCATTTTCCTTAGAACTGCGCCAACACGTTTGTTTCATCTTCCTGAATGAAGTCTGCACATATGCAGTAAGAAATATATTCCATTTCATTAGAAAGAAGGGGTCAGTGAAAACATGCATTATAGATTAGGCATTTTTTTTTTGTTAATGCTAAATAATAGTTGGTTTAAAGCAAAGAAAACTGTTTTTATCAGTTTTTATGAAACCTCAGGGGGGCCTTCGAACTCAGGTACCTCATACAATTGCCTGCAATTCCCTAATGATAGTCTACCTTATGAGGCAGAGTGCCATGTGCCTGATCTGCCTGATATATATATATATATATATATATATATATATATATATACATATCTGTGTCGATGTTGTTAGACTCAACATCGACACAGGACTGACATCCGAGCTCCATTTAACACTTGCAAAACTTAAACAGGATAATAGGCCTTCTTTTAGGAAACTTTCGATGCGACAACACACTCAGTGGTGGAGCTACGTCTGTGAAGTATTTGCGTCCCGGTAGCACGTGGCTAGCGAGGCTCGAAGTGGGCGAGCAGACGGCGGAATCCGGCGTCCTCCACCACCGAGAATGGTTGGTCATCAAGTCCGATAAATGTCATTATTTTCCTGGTTATTTGCGTTGCCTTTTGCCTGTCGCGCTGATATGGGTTTGAGTTGGTCAGCATGGGCTGCGTTAGCTGCCGTTTCATTGTTGCTGCTGCTTCAATGCTGTGAGCCTCGTAAACTCACCATAGTCTTCCAATTGCTTGTTCTTCAAATGTCGGATTAAGTTGGTTGTGTTGAAACTTGTGGCCATGCTCCCCCTGCGAGGTATCTTTTCACGGCATATATTACAAGACGCAATCTACACACAGCACACCGCATGAGCTGCGGGTGATTGGATTCTTTGATCGGCAATAAAAAGCTTTGATCACGAAAATCGGCCAATCATTATCGCTGCCCGATCGATCGGAGCATTCCTAATATATATATATCAATATATATATATATATATATATATATATATATATATATATATATATATATATATATATATATATATATATATATATATATATATATATATATACGCTTCCATGAACACAACTAGCTGCAGTCGAAAAAAGCGCTGTGAGTGTAGTTGGCCTTTAAATATGCTCCAGTATGCCACAGAGGTCAGACACCACCATCCTGTGCTCATACTTACTAGATGCTAATGTGTACACAAACACATTTAGAAGCGATGTCAACCAAGAGGCTTTATTAGAAATTTGAACACCACAGTCTTTGTGTCAGCTGAAATCATCATTCAGGAGTTGTAACTCATTAGCATCACCATCGCACAGCACAGGCATAAGCCTTGCAGCGGAAATCATCATCCGCCTATTTACAGGAAGCGTCACTTTACCGACAAGGTGCACATTGATCTCGTTCCTATTTATTTGTCTCCTTCTAGCTTTTGAGCCTAAACATATAGTCTTCATTAGGAGAACACAGAACTGTCACTTTTGTTCCACATTGCTAGAACCCATCTACCGTACTCCACACATGCACATACACTCATATTCATGCACATGCAAAAGTCAACAATCTGTGATGTGACAACCTTCTTCTGATTGAGACTGCATATGTGTGCATCATCTGTTCATTCAGCACATTTTCAGTCTTATGTAATTGAGTACGAATAATATTATTACTATTTTTTTTTTTTTTTGCTATTTTTACGAGCATCCTTAGTACCCATGTTTGGAAAGCTACCAAAAAAGCTACAAGTTCTTGTACATTAAATGAACCTTCAATGTAAGTTACCCACTAGATAAATGTCGCAAGCTAACATCAAACCAAATTTTGTAATTTTAATTTCAGGGTATAAATTAACACTTACATCACAACAGTGGATGTAGTTACAAGAATTATTTTCGTACAATGGAGTGAAAGACTCTTCCTAGAGAATGAAAGGTCTCTCAAGTGACATAAATATTTGCGTTCAAAATCCACGTTCAACCGAGAAGGATAAATAAATTTATATTAAAGCAATGAAGTCAAAATGTAAATTTTCTTGATTATCATGAGCTTGTTTAGGCATTTGGTTAATGTGATGTCCAGGCCAATGTGTGCTGGCTAACTTTGCATACTAGCCAACACAGAGATCTAGTCAAATACTTTTAGAATTTTACTCAAGTAATATTCTAAAAGGTGACTTTAACTTCTACCTAATTTTATTTTTATTTTATTATTAAAAGGCTTGCACTCTTACTCAAGTTTGTAGTGCGTGTGCATACTTGCCCTTATTTGAGGCAAGTATGTGAGTGAGAGACCAAGAAAAACCGTGAGGGTTCAGAAGTTCTGAAAGGAGGTGTTGCTACAGTGTGAATATAGCCAACTTGAATTTATAATTTTAAGATGCAACTTGAAGTCCTTACTATTACACTGAACACTTGCAGGGTTTAGGGACCAATGCATGCAAATAGTAGTTTCCCCACAAGCTGTTTCGAATTGCCAAAATGAATAGTTTAAACTGTGAATATACCTCAAATTAATATCCCAGAACACTTTAATATCATCTTAAAAGTTCCAATTCCCTCTTGCTGTAGCTTACATTGAGTAGCTGGCCGTTTCTAGCTGCTCAACTGTAAACTTCTACCACTGCCAATTGCAATTCTGAGCGTTCTTTGCATCATCTTGAGAAGTTTGCCATGCTGATTTCTCCTGCGTCAACCCCACAAGACATCTTGCCTGCTTGTCATGCCGCCACTGAAATCTTCGAACATGCTGCTGTTTGCTGTCAAGCCAGCTGGCTATCAGCTATAACACAGCGCCTTAGGAGGAGGGTGTTTTGCCAGAATCTTAAGGTGTGACAGAAAGTGCAGAAAAATATGCCGATGGGCGAATAGGTATGATTTTCGTTTGTGAGTTTGTGAATAAATTAGTTCACAAATGGTTTCTCACAAATCATGAGGGTTTATTGTATTACACTTATTTTTTTAAGAATAAGATAGCAGTAACAGTAGTCCTGATGGAAAATAAAACATTTTGATGAAATTTTATTGAAGCTGAAAAATAAGAAAATACAAAATCGGTGGTGACTTGAACTTGAGACTTGAGTCACAAATTGGCTATTGCAAATGAACGCCAAATCAGAATTTTTACATTCGAGTCAGAACGGGTCATAGTAAATTTTTGCCAAAGAGGAATGTGTTGATGCCTTCACACGGGGAGTGGAGCTGCTTATATAGCTGCTGTGAGCTCCTTCCAAGGACTCATTGTATTTTGATGATGTATACGCCGTGCAACTGTTGGTGGCTTTGGTTGCCAAATAATGGCCTTTTCAGCCTATTTAGGTGGGTTTTCTCCCTGGGGTCTAACAATAAATGGTTAGCACGTCCGCCTCACAGTTCAGAGGTTGTGGGTTCGATCCCGGCTCCGGCTTCCCTGTGTGGAGTTTGCGTGTTCTCCCCGTGCCTGCATGGGTTTTCTCCGGGTACTCCGGTTTCCTCCCACATTCCAAAAACATTCATGGCAGGTTAATTGAACACTCTAAATTGCCCCTAGGTGTGATTGTGAGTGCGAATGTTTGTTTGTCTCTGTGTGCCCTGCGATTGGTTGGCAACCGATTCAGGGTGTCCCCCGCCTACTCCCCGAAGACAGCTGGGATAGGCTCCAGCATGCCCCGCGACCCTTGTGAAGATAAGCGGTATAGATAATGGATGGGTGTATATGTGTATATATATATATATATATATATATATATATATATATATATATATTTATATATTTATATATATATATATATATATATATATATATATATATATATATATATATATATATATATATATATATATATAATATGATTTTTTTTTTTTTTTAATTGGACATACTGTAAGTGTCTTTCACGGGATAGCGATGAATATATATGTATATAGTGGGCCTGCCTAGATCATATTCATGAGAAAAATATGTTTGCGTTGTCTTCCTCTTTAACAACTTTTATCAAAAATAACCTTCTGCTGTGTCCTTTCTTCTTTTAGGCAGTTGACTTTGAGATGAACCGAGCCTTCATGCTGACAGTTGAGGTGTCCAACCAGGCCCATCTGGCCAGTGGGATCCAGTCATCCCTCCAGTCCACAGCGGGTGTAACCATATCTGTGCAGGATGTCAATGAATCTCCTTACTTCCCCACTAATCCGAAACACATCCGATTTGAGGAGGGCGTTCCAGCTGGCACGAGTCTGACAACCTTTTCGGCCACAGATCCCGATCGACTCCAGATGCAACAAACAATAAGGTACTGGTACAATAGATGTAATTACAGAATGATAATTGTGCTCATTTTGTATAGAAAACGGTGCAGAGCGCTAACGAGAAGCCGATGGACTCAATAAACCAGACAGCGAAAATCCTATTTTGTGTTTCTGTACTGTATGTGCTCACTGGAATTAAAATTGTTTTGAAAAAGACAGTCTGGTTGAGCATTTAAGTTTAGCATTATCAACTGACATCTTGTGAAAAGCTCCCTTATGCAGTGGCACCAGGCCAAAAAGCCTTGTTGTTGGTAGTTAAGGGTTAGAGTTCAACAAGAGAACTATATTTAAGGTATCATCCATCTCTCCGAGACAACCATGCAGAGTTTATGAGCCACTGGAGAACCCAGAGTAGGGATGCACCGAAGGTTAATAGGAAGTAATAGCCTCTGGGCTAATTGGATGCCTGTGTGTGTGTGTGTGTGCATGTGAGTTTGTTCTTTAGGTTGTCTATAGATTTTATACACACATACACACACACACACACACACGCACACAGTGGGATGGCGTGAAAGCAGAAAAGTGAGGCAGAAGGGAAAATAAAAGGACGTGCGGGCTGGGGCCCAAACAGTTGACGGCATGTGTCCACTTGCGGTGTTTTTTCTTTGTACTAAACCTCTCTGGATGTTAAATGTCAAGCAACAGATGTTCAGATTACTGAGCCCAATTTAGTCCACATTGCAGAATCAATGTACCTGTATATTGACCTCCCAAATTCTAATGTAGTGCACATTGTTTTGCGTTGTATGAATACCTCCATTCCAGCACCCCCAAAATCATTGTGAGCTAAGCAGGGACACTCGCACCCCCGCTGTATGACCTAAGCGAGGGCCATCTTTTGTGGTGGTTTCCAAAAAGTTGTACTGCAGCACTCTGTTACATTCACCAGCAGTGACTGATCAGCACACTGCATTTCCACAGGAACAGAACTTCATCGCCAGTACTGCAAAGCAGAGCGTTAACAGCTTTTAAGAAGAAACAATTCAATAAAACCAATATGTTCCCCAGCACTTGTGAGGCAGGACAGAGGCTTGTACTCAATTCTGAGAGAGACCGGGAGCCAGTAAAGTGACTTGAGGATGGGGGTGATGTGGTTGAATTTGCACGCTCTCATCGGGATGCTGGCAGCACTGCTCTGGATGTTTTGGAGCCTCTGGATGTTCTTACCAGGAATCCCAATGAGATGTGCATTACAGTAGTCTTACCTGGAAGAAACAAAGGTGTGGACGGGCTTCTCTGCATCTGCCAGTGATAGCGTAAGACAGAGCTTGGCGAGTTTTCTGAGATGGTAGATTGATGTTTTGCGGAATTGTGGAATGTGTGTGTCAAAGGTCAGATGGTGGTCTATTGTAATGCCCAGATTGGTGACAGATGTGGAAAGGTGGATCATTCGGCCAGATAAGGTGATACAACTGGTGATGGCAGAATAGCAATGCTGGTGTAGTGTCCCAACAAGTAAGGCTTCCGATTTCAAGCTGTTTAATGGAGGAAGTTGAGTTTCATTGACGCCTTTACCGCCTCCAAGCAGGTGGACAGTATTAGATGTTGGCAGGGGGGCAGAAGAGGTGGGGCTTGTCCTTATACAGTATACAGCTATGGGTCGTCAGCATAACAGTGATAGGAAACCCCATATCTGTTGATGAGGTTGTCCAGGGTGAGCAGATAGAGGGTGACCCTTCTAGAGGACCCAGCACAGAACCCTGAGGGACACCGCAAGTGGCATTGTGGGTCTGTGACTTTGCTTGGCCCGGGGCAACAATCTGGCAATCAGATAAGGAAGGGTACACATATAAGCATTTTTCAAATCATAGACCCCACACATGAAGATAAAAAATTGGACATTTAAAAGTTTTGGTCATATGGTGTGTGGGATGCTCAGAGAATCTCAACACAGCTCCCCACTCACATAAAGGCTATCTTCCAGCACCGGTCAAGAACCAGTCCTCTGAGTTCTCGTATGATCACAGATTTCACAAACAAACACTACCAGGCCCTTATGGGTGTGCCCCCAGCGGTTGCTGAGTGTTGCCGAAGAGGACCGGAAATGGTGGCAATGTTGGCAAAGAAATACAGTAAGTGCTTTGGAAAATAACTTTAATACTTTGGAATACTTTGGAACCCACATTTATACAAAGAACATCGGGTAGGATATTACTTTGTTTTATTTACCGCTGCTTTATCATTAGTCAGTCTGAAAGCTTATTTGATTGGCTACATTCCGTCACGTCACAGTCTCACGAATCAAATGGCTCAAGAGACTTTGGCTTCCCTTACAAACGCAAATATTGAATGCGTTCATTATTTAGGATTATTGTCCCTGACTTGTTTTGGACCCTATCATCGGGACAAATCCCTTCTTAACACACCTCAGACATAAGGATAATTATATAAGACAGCCACAACCCAGTACAGTATAAGCGGTTTGGAAGATGACAAGACATGACAATCTTATAAGGCACAAGATTGTTGGGCGTTGGTTGGAAAGGGGTCAAATCGGGACAAAAACAGCCCTTATGTCTTTATGTGTGTACCCGGTGGAAGAGGAGAGCCAAGTGTGTACGTTTTTCTGAGAGTCCAATGGTGTATTGCTGTCAACTGTGTTAAAGGCTGCTGTTGGGTCAACATTTTGCATCCTCTTCAGGGTCACGCTTGAGCTGGAGCCTGTTACAGCTAAAACAGGCAGACAGTCATTCACATTACACCTTTGGATAATTGACGTTCCAAACTACCTAAATATATATATTTTTTATAATGCGTAAAGAAACAATGGGCCCCACACAAAACTCATGCAAGCATAGAAAGAACATGCAAAACATCAGAAATGTCAAAAATGAGATTTGAACTCAGAGCCTTTTGACCGTGAGACAGGCATGCCAACCTCATGCATCACTGTGCTGCCGCTAGAAAACTTTGAAATGTTTCATTACACAGCTGATCTGGGTATGCGTCAAACAGGAAGCTGAACATGACATTTGAATCATTTTGTATAATGTGTGATTCATAACACGTGTCTTTGCATATGACAAAGAGCTGTATGTCTCTGTCAGTGGATGATGAATATACATAGGACAGTGAGAGGATTTCAATAGTGTTGAAACAGCTAAAAGCAAGGCGCACTGCGGGGTGATGGAGGGAGAGAGAAGGGAGTCGAGCATGGTAGCCGACTCTGGGCAAAGGTTTGAACTTGACAGGTGCAAATCAACGGAGAGACATGCTGACAGCATCGTGTTTCGGATGGGAGGAAGGCAATGTGGACAGGACTAGGTGGGAGCGTGCGTATGGGGAAGGAAGCGAAGGGGAAGCATCATGCATCACTTGTCAGACACCTAACCAGTGAGGTCGAGACACGGGACCAGAGACACAGGCATAAATGATTACCCAAACCGCCTTGGCTAAGCTGGAGACATACATTTTTCATCCTCTGGGTCAGGGGGTTTGAAAAATAAATGTCATACTTCCTCCTGCTGCTTGCTAAGATCACTCGGCTGCCAGGTCTAATCATATCATAAACATACCAACCAAGTCCCAAAAAAGAGAAACCACCAGGTGGAGGCAATTTTTATTCTCCTGCATAACACTTGGCAATCAGTGATTTTTTGGGGTGCATTTGGGATCGGTCATCGCTCATTCTGCACTTAGAAATGGAATTAAAATTGCTGTTTGGAGTCAGTTTTGATCTGTTTTTGCGAAGATTTTATGAAATAAGGCTGTTGGTAATGTTGATTTCATTGCAAAATAAAAACACACACGACTATAAAACACCATGTTTTCTGACTGGCTTTTGAACATCTTAATTATAGTCTTGAAGTCATCATCATCACCATTCGCTCTTCCTGATTCACTTGTATGCTGTTGAGTTTGTACTTCAGATCTGTTCCATACGAACTCCTTTTTCCATTGTCCACATAACACTCTGTGTAAGAGTATTATTGAAAGAAACCACCAAATGTTTTGAAGCAGCCATGATCACCCCACACTGAAATGGGATAAGACCAGTATTAGCTCCTCTGTAGCATCGCCTGGGAGTGAACATGAAATACAACTTTACTTTCTTATTAAAAAACAAACGCAACAACAACAAAAAACAGAACTTCAATTGGCTATCAGTAAATGACAAAGGGGAAGGCTGTTCATTTGTACCTTGTTAAGCTTTGGCGATGTGTGTGCAAGCACCTTTACAGACCATGAGGCAGACATGCTAACCACTATACTGCCGTGCTGCCTTGACTTATTTTATTATTTATTGGAAGCACTTATTGTCACTATAATTATGTTTGATGTGTTTAAAGGTCTTACCTGTATTTTGAGACAGACTAGTGCCGCATAAACTCCAGTGGTAGTATAGCTGACACACCAACTACTTTATGTGTGATCACCACCTGCTCACAGTAAAGTTAGCTGGTGTGTCAGCCCTCCACTGAGCCATGGAAAAATCCAGACACATGAAGCCAGGAACCTCGATAGGTTAGTTCTTAACGAGGCTTTTACAAGCAGGTGATGTAGCCATGTTGGTATTTCAGGTGCCACCTCTTTTTAGCCCCCTTTTTTTTCCTTCTCATAAAATAGCCCTTTCCCTTGTCTCACTGGTTTATCCGCCCTATCCCTGCTGCGATGGACTCACGTTATTCCTGCTAAGGATTTCACAGTCCGCTAGGTAGTGTCCGTGGGCTTTCCTGGTCTGTGTGAAAGCCTCCCGAGTGTGGGAATGTCATCTCTGTGATCCTTTTTTCAAACATGCTGCTTCACTCAGGATCATGCCCACTGCCTGCTGGGACAATCCCGCCTCTCTGGCTGCAGGATAGAGATTATGTTCTCCTGTCCACCCCCACTACTTGCTAACCCACAATTCCGAGCTATGATTCACCTCTATGTGAGACCGAATGAATATAAGCAATATGATTGAGCACAAACACACCAGTAAGCTGCACAATGAGTGTGCATACTATAATTCAGTCATCACAAAACAAAGTTGAGGTCAAATCTATTCCAATTTGAATGGACTTAAAAGCTGAAAGTGAGTGTCCCTTGTCCCCAATTTGGTGTTTCTAAAATCAAATCCAATTTGTGTTGAAAAAGTGTTAAAGGCCATGATGCCCAATGTTCACCAAGCTGCAGTGAGTTTTCAACCATAAAAAGGTGCAAGTTGATTAACTCTATCACAAAGGGAATGCAATGTGGATGAGGAGATACCGACAGGGATAAGAAAATGTATGAATGTAGAAGTAGAGCGAGATGAGGTGAGGCACCGCAAGTTGGCAGAGAGATCAGAGAGAATTGCAAGTGTGGAATGAGTCAAAAGCGACAGATGAGAAACAATAACAGTCCGATCAGATGCAGGGATGCAGTAGGGAAGATGATCCGCTCGGCCTCCCTTGACCTTTATCACAGTTGAGCCCCTTTTCTTGTTTAGAGGTCAATACACAGATCCAAACATGCTGTCGCCCAGAATTTGCAAAAACACCAGTGTGGCTGTAGCAAGCATTTTAACTTGCTCTCACCTAAGCAAACACTTCTGATGTAGTAAACGCATCACAAGCACAGACACAAGCAGTTGTAGTGCTTAACAAGGAAGGTAATTGACTACAATGTGTAGTATATACGAGCGAAAAATGGTCTGACATCGATTGGAGGCTGTAAGCTCTGGAAGAGAAGTCAATAAGAAATTAAACTCTGTGAAGGTTAGGGACTCATGACTTCATGGCGGTGTGTGAAAGATCTATATATGCACACGCGCGAGAAAATGTATAATTGCTTGTAAACATGGAAACAGTCACGCTAACTTCGCCATCGACTTGTGCCCATGTTTTTAGGTACTCCAAGCTGAATGACCCTGCAGACTGGTTGTCTATTAACAGAACCAACGGGCAGATAGTGACCACGGCAATCCTCGACAGGGAGTCTGTCTACGTGAAAAACAACATATATGAAGCCACATTCCTTGCAACAGATAACGGTAAGATACATAAATATTTCAAAGCTATATAAGGAATAAAATAACTATTTTTTTGGTCTGTTAACACACATTAACAAGAATTACAGGCAGAACATTTTAGTTCTTTGTCCTTTAGTATTTGTTTGAATTTACAACAAAGGAGTCTTCATGTAGCAAAACATGAAGGAAAGCATTAAATGATGAGAATTTATCTTAAGATTTAGGCCATCGATATGTGCTGAATATAAGATACATAATGAGTGACGTTTTTGGACAACAAGATAATAAACGGAGACACGATAAGCATTTGGACTATGTAGAAAACACCTAGAATATCATCAGTGCTTTGGTCTATACAGTAAATGACACTTGGCTGCATCACCCAATCACACAGCTTGGACATTTTAACACACTGAATTTAGATGATCAATTTTCCCCGCCAAGAGAGCAGCGCACTGTGTAACAACGTAACCTGGACTGCTGATGCCGCCTACTCGTCATAGCAAGAAATGAAGCCACCAGCAACCATCTTGGGTTTCCATTCGCCAAACCACTTAACTTGAATGCATTGGCGTTTTCCCTTTATTTTCTGTCCCCACGGCGAAAGTGTGGCATATGGTTGGACCAAAAGGTCTGTGATGAAGCTCTACATGCACATTTCATCGGAAAGAATGCAGCTATAAAATTTGTCTCACAAGATACTGTATATCTCCGAGTGCTACTCCAAGATATGTTTGCCCTGCGCCCTCAGCAGCATTTGTAATTCCAGAATTTGAAAGAAAGCAGGCAGAAAGCTGACTAGATCACTTGCCAGTATATAAAGGCCATCATATGTTCAGTCTCAATAGTTGAAGTTATGATAAAGAAACGGGAAGACAAGATCTTATATGTGAAATACTGATATCTCATATCGCTCCTCTTAAAATGCACCTTAACATGCAGCTGTACTCTCAAATATTTTGTACACTTCCATTATTTTCAGCAGTTACTGACTGGCTTTTAAGTTGTTAGCTAACACGATGCTAGGCTGGCATAACTACATCGATGTTATTGCTAACAGACTGACCGGAAGTAACTTGAGCTCGAGTAATGTAGCACAACTTTGGCAATACAACATGAATGAAAAGTAAGAACGTGGTCATGACACAAGAGAGTTAAATTGAAACAGGAGACACGGTGAGTCATTATTCCTTTCCTACCGTGGTTATAGACCTACAAAGTTTCCCTCGGCCCACTCCTGTAACGTTGTGTTCACACCTTGATGGAGTCAGAGTGCCATGTACTGGACAAACAGCGAAAGGACATAATTCTGTGCAACTGACATTTCACATCATTTACTGCAATGAGAAATTAAGAATATTGATATTGATTATTTTAAAATAATCAAATCAGACAGACGGGTCCTAAAAAAATTCACAGGACTGCGTTTTGTATTTCTTTTTACTGGTTTTAGTTTTTCTTTGGTAGCATGTAAGAAATAGTCAAGACAGCCAAGGTTACTTAAAATTGTAGTAACCACTCACATACATATTATACCTCAGATGTAGAGCTTGAAAAATAAAGGTAACTGAACATCATAAAATCTCAGTCATTTATTTTCAGTTTACACTCTTGTGTCACACTCATGTTTCGTGTGGGGGTGTGTGTGCGTGTGTGTGTGTGTATGTGTTTGCTCCTCACCATGATTTATAGCGAAATCCCTCGAACTAAGGAAGATCAATGCAATTGTTAGTTTCTGCTATTTACAATACACAGACACGCACACAAATATAATGTAAACATCTGAAAATCAAAACACACTATATTTTCCATAAACTTCTTCAGTGGCTGCACATTTGCTCAGGTGAATGACTTTTATCCCCAGCGGCATCACCACCTCTCCCTGGATGGAGGCAATGCCTTCATTGTTCCATCTGATTAATTCAAACATTTTCTTATTCTGATTTACAAACCACATGCTTCTGCGACTCCACTGATGGAAAAGATGCGTATTGATAATTGGTTTGTTTTTCTAAAAGAATTAAATAATGGAGACCTTTGTGTAGGTTTTGAGGAAATGATAGGGAACGATGTGCTGTGCAAAAGGGGGAGTTAGCGTACATCTGGGATTCATGCAACTAGCTGATCCTTTCTTCTTTTCTCTTATCGTCGATTCACGCCATCCTTCTCTCTTTCCCTCTTACGCAATCCATTTGGCATATATATCATTTGTTCTGCCTCAGAGTTGAACCTCAAGCTTAATTGAGCGCAAATTCAATCACAGTAAACCAATATGTTTGCCCTCTTCTCAAGTGGGTGTGCGGAATAAAAAAACAGCTTTCTCTTTTTTCCAAATTGCCTTATCGGTGACGTGCAGCTGGCTGTTTACCGTAAGTTTAGTTTACTTTGAAATACTGGTTAATTTGAAAGTGCATGCAAGTCTGAATGTGCTCATTCGAAACAAGAATACATCCAAGATGTATATTTGCTATGACTGACAGCAACAAATGTTATAACATGTAAAAACCTCCTACTGCTGTTTAACAGAAAACGCTAGCGCCCACGTTGACACCCATCTATAGGTTTGACTTCAGAGACTTCTAATTTGCGGACAATTTCATAATTCCTCGTTATTCCCCGTTTTTCCCATTCAATATTAATGCCTTAACTATTTGCTTGAGGCAACAAGAGGTTCTTTAAAAATGGTTGTATAAAACCCTTCTTACAACAGTCACTCAGCTGCCAGCCTGTCACCAAGACCACAGTGATATCCTTCTCTTTCAAAACTTAATTCATGTCAACTTCATTTTCCAAAAAGTGACTATTTTATAACTTGATGTTTCGATAACAGAATGTGCCCAGAGTCAAACATGAGCCGCCAGCACTTCAGGGTTATGTGCATGTTGGCTTTATAGGCGGCGCTGATGCGCCAGCCGTCACAAGATGAGCTGGATTAGGTAGAATTAAGAACTGCAGTGAGACAGTGAGTTGTACAAGCAGACGTGGGGAGGATGTGACGACCGGATGCAAGGTGTACTCGTACCTCCATGATTTCAAGTCTCGCCCAACCACATTCATATCACCTCACACTCTCTTACACCCATGCAGTACTTCCTTCCTGATGCTTTTGTTTACGTGCAAATATGTGCAAATATTTGCAGGACACGTGCCAGATTTACCACTAGTCTTTTCACCGTGCCTCAACATGTCTGAGCCTCTGTCAGAGAAAGGGCTGAATACAAATCCTTTTGAGGAACTTACACAAACATAATTATTTATTTAGCTGGTTAAAACCCACATAATTCTCCTATCAACCGTGGCAAGCTGCTTCGTCTTGTCCCCCATACATGGCTGGGATTAGCAAAGCAGCGGAATTGGAAAATGTGTGTGTGTGTGTGTGTGTGTGTGTGTGTTTCCCTATGATTGTGTTTGTTTCTTAGTATGTCTAACAGTTTTGTCTTTTTCTCCTTTACAACCCATGATAGCATGGACGGAGAGTGTGCACTGAATATCCAGGTAGCCAATGGTTAAACAGTCAGTATTGTGCAGCTTCATTAAGTGTATGATTTTCCTTGTTTGAAAGCAAAAGTTAGCTGAAACGCCCATTATGCATCACACATTCTCCTCCACAACTCCCGTTAATCAAAGTGGAGTAATTCATTCATTTTGCAATTCGTTTACTTGCCACTTACCCTGTTAACAAATTCACACTAAATGATTAAAAGCAGTGTTTAAACTAACGGCATTAGGTAACTCTGTTTTTTTTTTGTTTGTTTGTTTTTTTCCATTCATAGAGTAATCCATCTAATTACTTTTTCCGTAGTTGAAACGTCATTAAAGTTATTGTACGCTAAATGCGATGCGTTACAATTAATTTATGAGTTTACGACTACTGCGTAATCCTAATGCACTCTGGCTCCACAAAAAGGTTGGTGGTTGGGGAGAGCTCCGGAATAAGATGAGCGATCATGATTGGCAGCCAATCCGGCCATCCTACTCATTTTAAATGTCTTTCGAAAACTGCTCGGGGAAAAATGCAACTTATTTCATACAAAGCAATTCTTAGAGCAGTGAAAATATTTATTTTCCCTGGTAACTAGTTACTTTTATTAAAAAGTAATTTAATTACTATCTCTTACTTTTTGGAGCAAGTAACTTTAATTACTTTTATAAAGTAACCTTCCCAACACTGCTTAAAAGTAAAATTATACATCACAACTGTAGGGGATAAACATAGACAACTGTTTCTTTTCTGCCACAAAATGATTAGTAGTAGCATTCCTTCATGCAGGTTTTTCATAGCAATTGTAAATGGCTTTAATGCTTGATGCTCTTCCATTAGCAAAAAGGATGGACTACGGATGATAACTACAACATATCGACTGTCTTCCAGCTGATGACTTGTCTCGTGTCCTCCTCAAAACATAAATATTGGAGGATGTCGTTGTACTACATTATTGTAGTTGATGCGTTTGTTGTGTCGTGTTACGTGCGTTACTGCTTTGAAAAAGAAAGCCAAACATCCTAAACTGAATTGTGTCGTGAAAAACTGACATGGTATGTGTGCAGTGTGCAGTCTCCCAGACATGAGACTTAGGACAGATATGTTTTTAATTCTTTTGTGAAAGATGTGAGAAAAAAGGACTAGAAAGGAACACCAAAATCAGAACATACCGGTACTCGCCATCCATATTAAATTGGCAGACAGGCATGCCTTTGTCGTAGGTATCCATAGTAGTGTGCATAACCACGCACAGGCAAGGACTTGTTTGATTGTGTTACAGTCATCGTTATGTGCATCTTTAGTCAAGTGGATGAGCTGCAGCCGCATCTTCATCGACCCTGATGCGTTTGATTTGCCTGCAAGGCGAAATGAGGAGTTTGAAAGCACCACTGTCAAAAGTATTTCTGTCACACAGAGAAATTCTCCTCCCGTTCTACCAACATCATCATTGCTGGGGATTCTCAACTTTTCGTCTTTTGTTTTTTTTTTTTTTGCTATTTGGCTCCAATCCGTCAGCCTTAAACTGCTGGACTAAACAACACCAATGCCCCCACCCCTTCCCTTTACATAGCACACGTCTTCTCTTGGCATCTTTTCCTTCTGACTTGATATGATTTTCCTATCCTCCTTCCTCCTTTCTTGCTCTCAGGCTCTCCTGCAGCCAGTGGCACCGGCACGCTGCAGATTTATCTGATAGATATTAATGACAACCCCCCAGCGCTCATACCCAGGGAGTCTCAGATCTGTGAGCAGATGAGCAAGAATGTCAACGGCGTCAATATCACTGCCGCTGACGCCGACACCGACTCCAATGCTGGGCCTTTTGTCTTTGAGCTGCCTACTTATCCTTCAAGCATCAGACGCAACTGGACAATTACACGAATCAGTGGTGAGCGAAAATCCAAATATACTGTATGCATATCCCAATGTCCATATAGATGCTTGGAAATATGACAACATTTGCGTCTCATGCGGAATCGACTTGTATACTCACTGGCCTCTTCGTTAGGTTCTCTTTAGATCACTAATTCAAGTGTAGAATCAACATTTTATTAGTGTGAATGGTTGTTCGGTGATATATGCTAGGTTGTATCCCGCCTCCTGCCCAAAGTCAGCTAGAATGGGCTCCAACTGGACCCAAGTGAGGACAAGCGATATAGAGAATGGATGGTTGTACCTAATGAAGTGGGTGGCGTATCTCATGTTGCTCACTACGTTATGTAAATAATTTACGCTTTTTGCCTTGTTCCCTCCCTCTGCACAGGCAACTATGCTCGCCTCAGCCTGCGATACCAAGTCTATCTGGAGCCAGGCATGTATGAGGTCCCAATCACTGTGTCCGACTCGGGAAACCCCACCTTGTCTAACAGGTCGGTCATCAAAGTAAAAGTGTGTCCATGTGACCCAAACGGAGACTGCACCACTGTGGGCGCTGTGGCAGCCGCCGGCCTGGGAACCGGTGCAATCATCTCCATTCTGATATGCATCATCATTCTGCTCAGTGAGTATCATCGGTGCATATCGCACAACACCTGCAGCTCTTTGACATGTCGTACACACCAACATACATATTTAATGCGAATGATTTTGATTGGTTAGGCTTTGTCCTCTCTAGCGCATGCTGACTTGCCAACACTGCTGACTCTCGGGTGGACTTAAATCACTGCATTTGCTTTGATAAGATCGCCAAGAAAAGCTACCTTTACATCCTACATCGGGAAAGAAAACTGCATATCGTCGCAGTCCATTGACGATCATGAATGTATTTTGTTATAGTGCCTTTTTTTGCTTTAAGGCAAGGCAAGACAATTTTTTTTTACATAGCACATTTCATACACAAGGAAACTCAATGTGCTTCACACAAACAAAGACAAAACACCTACAAGCATTTACAAACACAACATTCATATGCAAAGCAGAGAAAACACTTTAGTCAATCAAATTCCTTGGCCACATGCATGGAAAAAAACAGAAAAGTACTTAATGAAAAAGAAACTCAAACAAGTTTTATTGGATGGATTTAATAACATACTGTAATTTCCAGACTACAAAGCGCACCTGATTAAAACCTGCAACAGCTAAATTTAGTCATAAAAACACATTTGTACATATATTGGCCACTTGGTATTAATAGCCACGGGTCTACACATTGTAACATGGGATATTTGCAAAGAAAGACGTCACACAGATGGATTTTTTAAAACACTTTTATTTAGCATAAACACTGGCAGATGCTCTTGTTTTCCCCTCAAACAATGCCAAACTCAGCTACTGTAATTACACAATAGTGTCCCAGAACCTCTCTCAGTCTCTCGCTGTCACACAATGCAAATGCACCGTCTTGCTTAGACCTTAGGCTTGGATGGCTTTATTTATGGCACTCGTTCCCTATGCTCGTTAAACTTAACTCAAGACACTTATTTTCAGAGCTGGGTTAGCCTAATCAACACCGAGTTCCCGTCTGCATATTTAAACGACCCGCGTGGTCCAAGTCTGTCCCTCGTCTGTGACAGCCAATCCGCGTCGTGAACGTAATTTTCACGCCGCACGCAGCTGCCGCACGGGCAGACATGCCGCCAAGCAATGAAAAAATATAAACAAAAACAACTGACACACTCACACAGCGTGGTGATCGTTGAAATAGAAACAATATGGGGCACATGTCATTGCGTCTGTGGGAGCACAAGGTAAACAACACTGTTTTATTTCAAATTTTTTCTTTACTCTGCTGCATGTCAGGAGTGCGGCACCTGTGTGTGAGAAATCCACCCGAGCGGCCATTTTGTCACTTCTGTCGACTGAAAATGACATCACAGTTGTTCAGGGCTCAAGTAGTGACCAATCACAGCTCACCTGTTTTCTGAAGTTGAGCCATGATTGGTCGTTACCTGAGCCCTGAGCATCGGTGATGTCATTTTAAGTCAATAGAAGTGACAAAATGGCCGCCCCCTGAGATGGCTAAAAGGGGATGTATTTTGCTGGTTAACTCATATTCCACAAAGACAATATTAATCAGAATGCCTTGTTTCAACTAGTGTGCCTGCATTGAACATATTCTGGAAAAATGTGTTTCCGTTGACCTCCACTTTAATGACTCTAAAAATACATACAACGATTGGCTCTCGTCTTCATAGTTTTGGTTACTTTTCTAAGATCTTTCACAAAACAAAGTGAATTAAATGAGTACATATGTTTTTTCAGTTCTAGTAATTCTTGTGATGCCATGTGACCTTATTTGTTGAGGAATCATCTTAATTTTCATGATATCACACTGTACAAACATCTTCCTGAAACCCATCAGAGTAGTAAATACAGCAAATATACACTGGAGCAGTTCAGGGTTTTGTGGACCTAGCTTTAGCACAAGTATCCCCATGGTGGCTGGCGTTCGATATTAATAATAATAACCTCGAGTTGATTGTTATTCACATTTGACATTTTATCCCATTTGTGTCTTCGCAGGCATGGTCTTGCTGTTTGTGGTGTGGATCAAGCGCCGAGAGAAGGAGAGGCACACCAAACAGCTGCTCATTGACCCTGAGGATGATGTCAGGGACAACATACTGAAATACGATGAAGAGGGAGGTGGGGAGGAGGACCAGGTGAGATCCCAAGAGAAGACACTCTCGCACGCACTCTAAACTGACCTCCTGTACCCTGATTACCTGTGTGTCACTCTGTGGCTGTGTAGGACTATGACCTCAGCCAGCTGCAGCAGCCGGACTCTTTGGAGCACATCATCAGCAAACCTCCCGGTGTCCGCAGGGTGGACGAACGACCCATTATCCCAGAGTCTCAGTACCCTATCAGGCCTGTTGTGCCTCACCCTGGTGACATCGGGGACTTTATCCATGAGGTGAGCGCGCAGCCATGCGCACGCAACCTGGATGAAAGTGACCGGGCTGCACTGAGCGTTCGATTGTTTCCCCTTCAGCGCATTGGCCGTTCACTTGCAATCAATCTGGACCCTATTTGTTCAATATGTTGTCTCTAACACAGCCAGAGAAAGGACCACTTTTGCTAGTTTACAGCTTCCCTCATCACGCCAGCTTTACATTTTTACACATACAAACAAAAAAACACACGCGCACACACAACTTTAATGTCGGCACTCTGATGTGAGAAAATGCTGATTGACAGACTCGTGACAGCATGTTCACACTCGAGAGGTGTTGGCAGCTGTTCAGCTTTGATCCATCCAACCTTGTCTCTCATTCACACACGCACACACACACGCAAACACACGCACACGCGCCTGATCTTGTTCCAGCCGCCTGGTAAAACACAACAAACACGCAGCTTTCCTGCCACCCACTGGGTCCCATGGGATGGAGGCAGTTTCGATTTCTATCTATTGCCTCCCCGTGAAGCGGATGGAATCTCCGTCACCTGCCCAGCCTTCTCTTCAATGGCCCTCATTTGTCATTCTTAGAAGCAGGTGCCGTTTAGCACTGCCTGAAAACACACACTTTTATAGATAATTCATGAACCCGCTGGGACATCTAAAACAACTTGAAATTAACCAAGATTTATGTTATTTGTGCTATTTATGCACAAATTGCATTTTGAATAGAAAAAAAACCCTAAAAATACCCATACATTGAGACATTTTGACATCAGAGAGTAGACATCATCAGTTCAATGTCTTAGCAAGGGTTTTATCAATTTGTAATGATATGGGATATAGCAGTCGTTATTTGGGGTAGTAGTAGTTCATTTGTAAGGACGTGTCCTTTGTCCTTGAACGAACCCTGATGAAAAATCAACATTCACTACGTTTGCAAACATTTGCCGCTCAGTGGGATACGGGCTTTAGAGGCCAACTGGTATGGGATTTTTGGGGCCCATGTTGATACCGTTATTTGGGGTTAAAAAAAAGCCAGTATCTGATATATTGGCTAGTAACCAATATATGAAGTAAGAACAATGATATCCAAATTCAAGATTATATTGATTCACAAAGTCTTGGCTTACCATGGCTTGAAAAATGCGGTTTCTCCAGCCAATTCTCTGGGTCAAGTATGCCGCACTTCCCGAGTTTATGTGGCGGTGTGTGAGGGGGAGCCACAGCATGTACTGCGCAAGACACACAGCAGCACCGCGATACAATCTGCGCACAGCAAAAAAGTTCATGCGTCACTTACATTTTGACCGATATTGATTTAGCGGTGATACGCTCTGATCAACCCGATTAATTGGCCCGCTGATAAATCTGTCGGGCTGTAATCTTAATACCATGTCTGTGATATGCTTTCGTTAAAATACTACCCCCCCAAAAAATACAGAATTGCAAGCACTTGTCTTCTGTCTCATGCAAGTGAGCCTCGCCCCTTTCATTGCTATGCCAATGGCAAATATGAATTTGGTTATCATGACCACGAATGGGTGCCTGCAAAAACAGCATGGACGACAGTTTTCCTTGTGGATGCAGCACTTCATCATCAAGCCACTAACACAAATAGTGGGTGGGTAGGCACTACAGAAACCCAACTAGTTGTATAGAAGCTATTAAAAAGTTGTTTTTCCATCAAGTGTCTCGTTAAAGACACAAATTGACCATTCTTAATCTTCCTTGTGTTTAGGGGCTACGAGCGGCTGACAATGACCCCACCGCGCCCCCTTATGACTCTCTGCTGGTGTTTGACTATGAAGGCAGCGGCTCCACCATAGGATCGGTCAGTTCTCTCAACTCCTCCAGTACGGGGGAGCAGGACTACGACTACCTCAACGACTGGGGGCCCCGCTTCAAGAAGTTGGCCGACATGTATGGAGGGGGAGAGGAGGATTAAATCTCACAAGAACACACACACTCACACACCCTCGTCCTGTCAGCTGGCCTGCCATGCTCTGTCCCGTCAACGCCGATCAACCAATCAGACTACCAACTCCAGACGTCTGACGCTGTTCCACGTTTGGCTGAAACAGAAGCTTTGAATTGATGGGTTATCATAGTTTTTCATGTGAACATTCAAGCCCAATTTTGGCTTCAGTCGTTTCTGTTAGATTTTTTTTTGTGTGCCTTTTTTCCCTGTGGCTTTTTTAGTTCCCCCCCCCCCCCCTTTTCACTCGACAACAAGAGTTGTTCCTTGTTCCTGAAGGTTTTCACTTTCCACTCGCTGTCAGCCCCTGCCTGCCTCCCTGCAGAAGCTTTAAGTTTGAGCATCTTTGTCTTGGGGGGAGCAGACAAAAAAGAACAAGAACCCTGATATGACAGTCCCTCCTGTGTGGAGGGCCCTGGTTTATTCTCTCTTGAACTTGAATTACTTAGAATAGAAGCACTGTTGTTTAAAAAAAAAAAGTGCCTTCAGTGGTGCATATTTTAACAGACTCCCTCTAACTCAGGATTAGTTTCCATTGTCCTGACCCTTTAACTCAGACCTTCCCATTGTCTTATGGGCTATGGTAGCTGCGCGAGGTGCCAGTGCTGCTTTCAGCTGAGCTTTCGACCGGCAAACGAGGGCGTGTGATGTTGGCATACAGTACACCGGCCAGAATGGACCAATTCCACAAATGTTTCGATCCTATAGGTGTGTCCTCAGATGACAGCCAGCTTGAATGTGATAATAGAAATCACAGCAATCCAAGACGGGACTGTCGTGGAGAAGTGGCTTTGTTTCTTCGTGGCTTCGCTAGCAGCTGTGTTTGTTTTGAGCTTGCTTTGTTCGCACTCAACAGTCCAGTCTGATGAGGGTCGATGAAGGATACTTGGCCTTAAAGATCGTAAGGTTTGCATGTTTATCCACACACCCAAACATTTTACATTCCATTTCCTTCTGGTAAATATGAAAAAAAAAAAATGCAACTTTGAAAATACAAAGTAAAAGAACATTCTAGAGGAATTTGATTGTTCTGCCTATTCAATCCTTTGCTCATTTCCTCGCCTTATTGTTCGTATTTTCATTGAGTCACTGTTGGTTCTTGACAATGTCTAAATATAAAAATGCTGGTGCTCACCGAGATTGAGGGATTTGAGCCTCAGCCAGGGATTTCTCAGCCCCTCAATCTGTCTCTCTTCAGGCGCACTTCAACATTCATCTGAAATGTTCCCCTGAATTTTTTGGCTGCCAGTTCAAGAGTTTTCATGAAGAAGTTAGAGTCAGCAAAAGTTTGTTATGAAGTTATGAAGCACTATATCAAACTCGACCTGTTAAAACAGGCTCTTTAACAGACATTTTCGAACAGAAGACGTTTCCTTGAGACTTAATGAAACAGCAGCTCCGCTTATGGGCTTGTGTCATCATATTTTACACTACTCCAAGGCTGTACTGAAATAAAGAGTTCTAAATGTTGTGCTTAAATTATTCAAACATACAAAAGGATCCAGAAAAGAGTGGGTGGATAACAGCTCCTCTGTGCTGGTTAGCTTGAAGCTAGATGACTAGATTTGCTGTGAATTGATGAATTCCTGGAGGAAAACTTTAATGATGCTTCTCCTGGAACAATTCTCATTTGCAAGAAAAGGGAATCTAAATTCCGTAGTTTTTATGCATTTGTGATGAGAGACATAACAGACACAATGTTCCTGCCAAGGCAAATATTCATTAAAAGGGGAAAGAAGGTCACGATATAATCAATGAGGTGAACAGGGTCAGAATCTCATGATTCAGAGGCAAACAGGTACAGATTGCACTTTGCTGTGCAGAACTTGACAGCAACGATTTTCCCAACCGCTGTCAGCTTAAAGTGCAATCAGAGTAGAGGCAAGGAGGGACGCTTGCTACCGGATTAGCTCTTATCTCTCCGGTTGCTCCTCCACCTCCCAAATATCATCACAAAATAAACACAGCTGTTACTCTCCGCTATCTGTGATTTGTGTCTGACACATAAATGTATATACAGAACCTTTTTTATACATTTGTCAACATGAATCACGTGTGACTGGGTGTTTCTCTCTCTCTCTCCTTCTCTCTCCCTCTCTCTCTCTCTCTCTCTCTCTCTCTCTCTTCTGCAAGTGAGACCAACAAGTCGGTGAGGTAGGTTTCACCACTAAAAAGCCATGGTGAAGACAACCTGATGGGTTTTGCGAGCGCACACACAGCCATACTTTTGTTGCCGCTCCACTTGAGCTTCTTCAGAACAAAACGTGAAGCCGGCTGTCGTTCTAAACTGACTTGTACAGTCCAACACACACACACAGACAAACACACACACACACACACACACACTCCTCTAGGCCTTAGTGTACATATGTGAGTGCTATTCAACTGCAAAGCCCAAACAGCCCTGTTTCTGGTTGTGTCAGTCTCAGAGGACAAAAGGACGTTCTTTGACATGTTTACCCCTCAGCAGATATCCCGATCTAATTAACGCAACAGCAAGTCACGCACGTCATATACACATATGTTGACCTTTCATGGCAAGGCGCTGTTCATGTTGCGTGTTGAAAAACTGCAACTGTTCATTTGTGCCGGCTGAAATATTCCGTTTAAATGCCTGAATTATGTGGAAGGACGGCAAATGATGGAATAACTCCTGTGGACAATTTGAGACCACAACAAAGGCTGTGTGTTTCCTTGCTCAAGTCCAAATGTAAATAATATAGTATTTGCTCGCCAAACAGACCAAGTTTAATGTACGACTGGAGCTTTTTGCATGTCTTTTTTATCACGGCCAGATATGAGTTCTATAACAGTAACCATCCAACGTGAAAACGTGTCGCAACCCGCATGACCGAGGTTGCACACTAAATGGAGTTCTGGCAAACCATATCCACATAGTTTGAGATGAAAAGTTATTATGGAAATTGCACAGGTGTCTAATGTCTAAAAAAAAATGAAGTTTTTGTAAATTGTCAACAGCACAAGCATTTTGTATTGGTGTTTGTACCCATTTTGTAAAAAAAAAAAAAAAAAAAAAAAAAAAAGAATAACAGATGTTGTTTCAAGCGTGTGTTTGTAGTGGCACTGCAATCTTGGTTTCCAAATACCGTACAATATACATGCGCTGCCTTGCAGATCAACATTGTAAAATAGATGCTGAGCTGGAAAATCATTTTCAGCGCCGTGTGTTATGAATAAAAAACTTACCGTCCTTATAAGAACACTGCTTTGTCTCTCGTCTTTGCATCTCCATTTCCACATTGCATCACTAAATGTTTTTTTGTTTTTTTGGTTTATGACTGTAACAATGAAACTGAAAATATTATTGATGATTGAATGAGTCAGCTATAACAAAAATTGTTTATGTATTTATTTATTTTTTTGCAGAGCATTCATAGATCAGTAGTACAAACAGGAAGGGGCTCAGCACACATCCCTGGGGCAAGCCAGTGCTGAGGGTGAAGAGACGGTGTTGTGGATCCTGACAATCTGTGGTCTGTTGGTCACGAAATCCAGGACCTATTTGCCCCAGGCCGAGAATGTTCAACTTTTGCACCTGCTTCTGTGGGCTGATGGTGTTAAAGGTGGAGGAGAAATCCAGGAAAAGAAGATAGACATAGGAGTTCCTGTGTGGACTATTGATGAGATGACATCATCAGTGGGACATACTGTTGATGGTTTACAGTGATGTCGATGGAGTTTTTGATCTACACCATGATTAGCTTCTCAAAGCACTTCATGACTATTGGATTGGGTGCTACACTCTCTAAGTCATTCAGACCTGTCAATGTGGAGGTCTTTTGGAGGATAATGGAGGCAATCTTTCGGCATATTGGGACAGACGCTAGTTGGAGCAAGTTGGTTTTGAATGTCTCTGTTAGCACCTCGGTCAGGTGGCGGGCACAGTCCCTCTGTACACACATATTGTCAGGACATGCAGCTTTGTGGGGGTTAATCCCTTGCAGGGTTCCCCTCATGTCTTGGGGATAAGATGAGGGGCGTGTCATCGTGTCAATTATTTATCAAATAACATAGCTTTCCAATGAAAAGCATGTCCCCAAATTTAAGACAATTTATCTTTATCCTGAAAACAACTAAAGCGACTGTATGAAAAGAAAAACATGTTATTGTACATTTTTGTTTTGGACAGGGGTGAAATGAATGTCAAGCTCATCCTACTGGCAGAGGACTGTTACCACAGAGAAGGGATGAAGCTTGAAGTGCGAAGACAGTCCAATGACTTGAAAAAAAATAAAAATACACTACATACTCTCTGGGTACTCTGTTTACAATGGGTCCGACATTAAACGCTTCAATGTTAAGAGCGGTGCACAGTGGATCAGTTTGGATAGTTATGAGAGATACACTGCAAGATGGCATGCTCACTTAAAGTTGAAGTCAACGCCAAAAAATTATTTCCTAAAAACGTTAATAGCTAAGCTTCAGAAAACAGGTGAGCTGTGATTGGTCATTACCTGAGCCCTGAGTAACTGTGATGTCAATTTCAGGCAACAGACAGTGGCAAAATGGCCGCCATCTGACATGGCTAAAAATGGGTGGATTTTACAGCTTAACTCATATTCCACAAACACAATATCTAATTAGAATGTCGTGTTTAGACTATCAGGGTTGTAAAGAAAATGTTTCTTTTTTCTCGTAAAGAAAATGTTGGCGTTGACTTCCCCTTTAACGCTGTAACAATTGTTTTTCATATGATCTTTAACCAAAGATAAGGTTAATGTCTTGTGTTATCATTCAAAATCAACAGGTAATACTGGATCTAGTTAAATTAAAGAGGCCAATGTATTTTCTGCAATTTAATTCAACTTAAAATGTACATCATAAATCATCTCTGTAAACATATATGGTATGCGCCATAATTTTACACACTACAAATTACCAGAGCTGGGCATTTTACTAAAAATTGAGCATCCGATATTCGCCAGCACGGGTACCCTTCCGTTGTCATTCGCCTTTTTTTCCAGGGGGAAAAAATTAATACCGTCTATAGGCCAGTCCGCCTCTAATTTTGAAAACGGCCATCCGTCGCTAAACTTTCACTCACACGCCCCATGCCCCGCTGGATGATATTTGAACATAAATATATAGTGACTCAGTGTGCTTTGGAACCCTCTTCACAGCCTGGTCCCTCACTCAAATCTGTCCTCCAAGCAACAACAACTCACTATTTCCCTCCCTGCGCTCGCCGCGGCCATCGAAGCCTCGCCACAAAAAATAGACAAATGACGGACTGCAGACGAATGGCAGACTAAATAAAGGGGTTTCCGTTCTATGCTTAATCTGTCTATTTTAAATTTGTCCCATCATTCGTCAACCGTCAGCAAAACGGTTGTCGGACCGGTCCGTCACATAGACGGAATGCCAAGGTCTGCGATTTACTGTGTATTTTTGGAAACGACACATAATTTCGGTGAGAAGATTAGTCAGAATCAGAAATGCTGGCACGCTTCTGTTATCACTATCACAGATGTTGCCACCGTTTCCAAATTATTTTCTGTGAACAAACATCATCCAGTATGATAAACACAATCAAGTCAGTTCATTTGTCAATTGGGTCTGATGGGGCGGTCCTGCCGCAGGAAATTTGAGTTCTTTGCCAGCTGCAGCACATCAAATGTCCTGACTAACCAATTGAGTGTCAAAGCATTTGAATCGTCTATTACATTCTCTCACCCTCCCACTCCAAATCATATTTTTAAATTCAAGTGTCACACAGCTACATATAAAATTAAAAGTAAAAGGCTTCTCCTTGGAAATACATTTTAATATTTACTCCGAACTTCTTTCTAAATTAGATACACATTTTTCCTCCTATTAGTTTCAATGTGTTTCATAGGTCTCAGAAACCTTAATTTGACTTGTGTTGCTTGGAAACTGCAAATAGAAACTATTGGTCCGTTATGGCCGACACTTTCGATGCTTCCTTTTGACCTTTCGCAAAGAATAAAATGTGCTACAACACGTTACCAGAAAAGTGAGATGTAAAAGGAAAACACTCTTGCCCTCTAACTGGCAAAACTCCAGGGTGGATCAAACAGGTCACATTGGATTAATCCAGTTAACTGACAAATTATCATGCGTGCTACACCATGCTGCTTTTTGACTTTGAATGGATCCATACATGCATCTGTGATAGAGATTGAATCAGATTGCACTTGGCTGACTGAAGAAGGAATTGGCTCTGTTTAAAGAAATAAAGATTACCATTAAGATGGAAAACAATGCAAAGTTAGGGCGCAAAGGGTAGAAACGATGGTCCTATTGATTGCTGTTGGTTCTGGAAACTGTCCTGTTAAAAAAAAGAAAAAGGGATATGACCCTTTTTATAAGAACTGGCGAACACATTGTCAAAACACTGAATTGTGTTGCAGATATCCATCTACCCATCTTATAGATTGCTTATCCCCACTAGAAAACGTGGAACAAGAGGCAGGGTACACCCTTTCACAATCTCACAATTTACAATCTTCACTGAACCTGCCATGAATATTTTTGGAGTTGGGGAGGAAACCGGAGTACCAGGAGAAAACAATTGACAGTAAGAGCTTGCAAACGCCAAACAGGAAGCCACAACCTCAGAACTGTATAGGTGGATGTGCTAACCACCACGCCACCTGTTAGACATTGATGGGAAAACATTTTGATAGTTTTCTACATTTTGAAAGTAAAAATGATGATTAGAATTAAAATTAATTTTAAAAACATTGGCACTATATGAATAAACCTGAATGATCTTGCTAAAATCTAGTATAGATTAGAGCAGTGGTCCACAACCACTGGGCCACGCTCCGGATTGCGGGCCACTTTGGACCGAGCTGTGAGGGGCCGTACAGATGAAAGGGAAAAAAAACAATCAGAGTACTTCCGGCTTATTTATTATCCGAGGCTGAACAATACTTTATTTGGAAAAGTGAGCGGATTCTCTCAGTTACATTCGTCTATGACAGACTCTTAACGCATGTCAAGTTGTCTCCGTCGCGTAACGCTAATATTAAATGCACAAGCTAGCAAAATGAGTAAAATAAGCAGACATAGTTGGAAAGTTTCTTTGCAATGGGGAAAAGGCCCAGTGAGAATTCAACACAAGAGCCTATGCTCAAAAAGAAAAGAGATTGGTGCATTTTACAGACAATACCAGAAGACCTACCGGAAACATGGATTTGCGGCGACAAGTGATTCCCTCGCATGAAGGAAGGCCGCTCCGACTGGTTAGCACGTCCGTCTCAAAGTTCAGAGGTCGTGGGTTCGATCCCGGCTCCGGCCTCCCTGTGTGGAGTTTGCATGTTCTCCCCGTGCCTGTGTGAGTTTTCTCCGGTTTCCTCCCACATTCCAAAAACATGCACGGTAAGTTGATTGGACTCTCTAAATTGCCCCTAAGTGTGATTGTGAGTGCGGATGTTTGTCTCTGTGTGCCCTGCGATTGGCTGGCAACCAATTCAGGGTGTCCCCCGCCTACTGCCCGATGACAGCTGGGATAGGCTCCAGCACGCCCCGCGACCCTTGTGAGGATAAGCGGTATGGATAATGGATGGATATATATGTGGTGGTTTTGGTTATATTTGTGGTGGTTTTCATAATCAAAATACACTGTAAATGGCAGTGGCAAAATTGAAGATGAAACAAATGACAACTGTAATTTTAATATTAAGTGTAATTTAGGACACAAGTGTAAAGAATCCCAACAAGTGCAAGCACTTTGGCCCAAAAGGAAGACATTTTCAACAGATCCGTCACTCGAAGTGGGATGACCATAGTATTATTTTTAAGTTTTCCTCTTCCTGAGTTCAGTGAAAGGAGGGACATCACTTGTTTCTTGCGACAGTGCTATTTTCTGGGTGGTTTTGGAGGCCTGTGGAGCACTGTTGTCACTAGTCACGTGTGATACAAATTGTTATAGTCCTTCTTCTTCCACACATTCTTAAGTATGTTATGACAGTACAATGACCAGGAAAATGCCTACAAAGCTATGTTAATGCATATTTTTGGATGAAAATCAACTCGGGTTTTGATGCACACAGCAACATGTGAACGGCCAGAAATGAAAATGTGTACAGCAGAAAGACACCTATAGCAAGGTTAAGCCTTGGCCTATGATCTTATTCATCATTGCAAGATAAGTCTTGGTTTCACTGGATATTGATTACACAAAAGCAAAAGCTCTCTTTAAAAGAGACATGATATTCATACCAAGTTGTTGTTTTCTTCAGGGCCATCTTTTTATTCCAGATATTTTGTTCAGTGTCGCAGAGACGCTGGAGTCTATCCCAAATGTCATCTACTCAGACATCTGACAGCCATTCACACTCACATTCGCAGCATGGACAATTGAGCGGTCACGAAAGCCATCAAACATGTTTCGGGACTATGAGAGGAAGCCAGAGGGAACCATGACAGGGAGAACATGCAAAATCCACACAAAAAGGCTGTGTTGTCTGCTACTGCATCCCAAGATATTATTTTGCAAAATAACAATATTATTTTGTTATTTTATATATGTATTATTCTGTTAGTGACACTAGTGGAAGCACTTGGAAAATAGACATTCTACAATGTTGTTGAATGAATGTGAGGAAGTGCGCAGTATTGTAAGTAAATCAGTTACAGTCATGCATTGGACAATTGCACGAAAAGGAACACAATATAGAGAGTATAATATAAAGAATATAAAGTAGAGACGTGTGCAGTGAATCGTTGTTAAAACATTAAAAAAATATTGTGGTCAAGTTTACATATTCTCGTCATGTGACTCTCATCTCCACACCTTTGGCCTGAGGATGCGAGAAAAAGAACAGGGAATGGCCCAAGTCTGATTGAATCTTCATCTAATGGCGGTTTTAGTAGACGGACGGACGGCCTCAGGACCCAGACAGGGCCAACATGAGATATCATTGATGGAAAACATCTCAAGTCCTCTAAGTGTAATGTCTTTATTCCAAAGAAAATCACAGGGGCAGACTGCATCAGTTTTATTGTCTTACATCAATGTTCATCCCCCGTACCCCCCCGCACCACCATGGGGTGCTGTTATGCAGATTGCCCAGTGGCCCCGCAGTGAACTCCTCGTCTAATCCTCCCAGGGAGCAACGGCACCATCGTGGGGGAGTGAGTTCTCAGGAGGAATGAAAGTGGGTTCAAACAGTCAAGAGTAACACAAAACTACACAGGGAGACAAACTTCAAACTTTCCAGCGCATACTATATTGACTGAGCTTTGAAAGGAAGCACAGTTTGGTTGGCAGCAGCAGGTAGGATGAGTGCTCTAGTGTTACAGAAAGAAAAAGGGTGGGGGAGTCTAAAAGCTTCGTGTGGAGGTGATAATGTTCCCTTGCGGGTCAATGAGACCGCACCACAGAAAGAAAAAAAAACAGCTGCAGCCAGCCGCATTATAGCAGTCGAGGGACAGAGATAAAGGAGTGCAGCTCTGGGCCCGTAGAACGGTCTGAAATCAAATTTAGATTCCATTCTTACATCCAAATCATATTAGGCTCCGCAGTTATTCACAGGGTAGCTATCTATCACGCACATACACGCAACGTCAACATGAGCCCGCCATCTGTCAGGACTCGCCTCCGCTGGGCTGCAAGATGTTGTCCTGATGGAGCTGCTTTGACATCTTCCCTTGCTCTGCGCCTCTTTTTGGTGCAGAACAACTGTCTTCGGCAATGTTAACAGCCGTAGGAAGTCCATTATTTGCATTCCGATTGCAGGAAGAATCAAACATTACATTTTGGTCGAAACGCAAAAGTTTGACAATGTGTTCTTTCTTTTTCCTTCTTTAAAGGGAAATCAACCCAAACGTGTTTTTTTTTTCAAGAATATGTTTTATGCAAGCCCACTAGTTGAAACAAGGCATTCTGACGAATATTGCTTTCTGGAATAAGAGTTAATCCACCCATTTTTAGCCATCTCTGGGGGTGGCCATTTCGTCACTTCGGTCGACAGGGCTCAGGTGACGACCAATCACAGCTGACCTGTTTTCTGAAGCTGAGCCGTGATTGGTCATTCATTACCTGAGCCCTGAGCAGTTGTGATGTCATTTTCGATCAACAGAAGTGACAAAATGGCCGCCCCCTGAGATGGCTAAAAAGTACTTGATTTTGCTGCTTAACTCATATTCCACAAATGAAATATTAATCAGAGTGCTGTGTTTCAACAAGTGAGCTCTCTGGGAACATATTCTTGAAAAAAATATGTTTGGGTTGACTTCCACTTCAAGGATACATTAGTCCTCTAAGCAAGCACAAAATTCAATTTAATATGAGATGAAAGGTGGTTGGAGAGAATCTCCAAATAGATATGCAGTTGAACGTGCACAAGGTCAAAATCATAAATGTCATAAATGAGGTCATATAAGACCTTCACTTTTCAGAGACAAACTGCTCGGTTTGTTCTATATACCATGTATTAATGACAGTAATTAACATCTTTGTGTGAAACAACACAGAACAAACAATATAGGCTACTGTATATATGAGCTGTACACTGATTTATATCATTGCTTATGCACATCATGCCACCCAGCGTACTCTGATAAATCTGTAGAGACGTTGTGGCCAAAAACACTTATACAGCACCAATTTTGGCCCGACCCCCACGAAAGATTGGGTCACAACAATTTATGATGTATTGGGCAAGCACCATGCAGTAGATTTCTCTCTAGTGTAACAAGGTGCTCTCTCAGGAATCAGCGGAAGCTGTGCAGCATAGCCCGCAAACAAAGCAGCCCAGACATCAGCAAAATATATTCTTTACATAATGCATTACACATCCAGTTAAACATTGTTTAGGATTCTGGGTTGTTGGGCAGAATAATATTCTGATGGGAAAATGAAGCTTCATGAAGCTTCATTTTGCCATCACTATCGGTCAGGTGAAACGAGGCGATGGTGTACCTCATAATATCATCAGATGATATTGACCTGACATCAAGTAAAGCAAGTCCAGAGAGTCCAGACCAGCCGACGCACGGGCAAACAGTAAGTGACTGAGGCTTTTCAAGTTGTGTATGCCTTGCAATTTGCAGACTCCATAAAAGAGATGGGAGACAGTAATTAGGTTTGTCATGATATAGTGTGTGCTGGAATTGGTGAGCTAATCAGAAAGGCCAACAGATGTAGCATGCAGATGCTGTCAGACCTCTTGTCCGTGGTGATAAAATTAAAGCAGGTCATTGTAACAGGCAACAGCTGTTCATTGCTAATTTGTTCAATTATGCACAGAGGATACAGGCGAAGAATGATTCTCGGACCTCAAGGGGCCGTCTCTCTCTTGTCCTTTTGCCTCCAGAATCAGCTGAATAATGAAATCGATACCCAACATATGTACGGTCAAAATGAAGAACACCAACATGGTTTGATGATTGTTTTGGGTGTTTGTCAGGGTACGTTCATTTCACAGAAGCTAATATGACCATTTAGCAGACAAACATTTTTTTTTTTGAATGAGCTCTTGGAAATGCTGTATGATGGGGAGTTTTGCTCATTAATGATCCCGTGAGATGATATCAAGCCTGTGAGGACGCAGCAGTAAGCGAGACTGATGATATTATGAGGTGACGCATTTATCAGTGGAATTTTTTTCTATGGGTTGGTGACCTTGTATACAAAATGACATTTTACGTGGACATTATTATTACAATAACAGGCTGATGAGGTCAGTCGTCTGTAGCTCTAAGTTGTAATATCACCATTCACCACAAGATACAATACAATACAATTTTATTTACATTGTGCATTTCATAACAGCTACAGCTGTAACAAAGCACTTTACGTTACAATAACAAAATAGCAATAATATGGCGGACATGTCCTAGTTGCGCTTAAACTGGGTCCTTTGCCCTGTATTACAGCGTGAGAAGGCCTAATAATATTTTTCGGATTTGGAAAGATATGCAGGACAAATATAATAATATTAACATTTTAAGTGACTTTATTTTTGTGAAAAATGTAGAAAATGATTTCTTGCACTTAATGTTGGTTTCTTATTTAGCAGTTTTGTGTCTGTCCTTGAATTGTATTTTTTATGCATTGCACCGGAAAAAAATTACAGTGTGTGGTTATTTTGATGTTTGCTTCAAACTAGTGATGGGAAAATGAAGCTTCATGAAGCACTTGTGATATTTTTTTTTTACTCCTCTAGATAGTGTTCTTGGTTTAAAGACAAAGTCAAGTGCAATGGAAATGTTCAACCAAGAGTGTCATCTTGAGAAATTAAAATTATTATGTGCTGCATGAAGCTTCATTTGTCCATCACTGCTTCAAACACTTTATTGTTGGGTTAGGGTAGTGGAATCTTTAGCATGCGCTGAAAAATATATAATCAAAAATGAAATATATTAAGAGCATGTATTTTGCTTGTAAGCATGTATTTTGCCCATGTTTAAAATAGCATTTTTGTCATACACCTGGTTAGGACATGCGCGGTCTTATGTGGCCTCCGAGTAGCACTGATGACACATTGTGACCCCTTCCAGCATTTAAGTTGCCCATCCCTGATCTAAAGGATTCATTAAAAAGTGTTTTGCATTTCTTTGCTTATTTTTGGACACCACCAGAGAAAGTCACCAGTGACAGGATAGAGGAAATATATGATCATATGGATGAATGGATGGATTCGTTATATTTGTGATATAACCCCCCCCCCACACACACACACACACACAATTCAGAGTCAAAGTTCAGGACTGTAGTGCTCATTTATTTTTATCGAGCCACGCACGTCCCACTATGTCTTAACTTGTTGTTGATATTTGGCTATTCTCAAGTCTAATTCAGCTCATGCCTCATTATGGCAGGCAATAGTGTGCACTCTAATTCCTTGACAACAACAATGGCTCACTTTTGCATGAAACAATTTTAATAAAAATAAATTTAAAATGTAACAAAACGCAAGACTATGTGAGACTCACAGTGGCTTAATGTGGCCTGATTCATCCTATGACAAATTGACTAGACTAAACTTTAGGCATATATCTGAATATGTAAAATGTATTCATTCATCTTCATAGCTGTCGCTCAACGGTGTTATCCTGCAAGCAGCCAGCAGGCTCTCATTATGCAAACTCAAACAAGACTGTGGAATTGAGTTTGCTGTCCCAGGGTAGCTTGAGCAAATACAGCCTGACAAGTCATATTGGAGCGGACTTAGAAGTTTACTTAGGTCTGAACATCCACACAACGCCTTGCACGTGCAGGAAATTTTGTCGGTGGAGAGAACCGAGTAAACAACTTCCTGATCCTCAAAACCAACAAATCTTAATCAGTATGAAGCAGTGGACTGTGACTGAAAGAAATGTCCATCTGTATGATTTGTGTTCAAATACACTCCTTGAGTTGAAAACTACACTGCTTTCACTACAACGCGTATGGATCGAGACAAACAACAAGCTCATTAAAGGAAATATCATTTGGAGACTTGATGTCAAAGGTGAAGAATACGCATCATAGTGTAGCAAGTCAGAAACTGTACAATTACTCATATGTCAAAGATGGTGCAACAGTGCCCTCCTGTGGAGATATTAATCAGTCTTTTTTATTTCTATCGGTCTAAAATTCAGGAGCCAGTGGTGGTGGTGTGCATAGTGCTCACGATTGGGAAATGTTGAATACAAAGTCAACTTTGATTTGAATCCATGTTTTGTTTTGTTTTTTTCCCCCCCACCATAAATTCTGTTCTTCCAGTTCAGGGTCACCAGGATCCCTGGGCAGAGGCCAGACTACACCCTGGACTGATCACCAATTTGTCACAGCTAGGGCCATATTGAAAAGAAAAATAAAGTGAAACCATGTACATACTTTATATATATATATATATATATATATATATACAGCGAATATACAGCGCACCCACACATGTATTCACAGTTTGCCATTTGCAGAGCCTAATCAAATTTTTTTAGGGGAAACCTACCACAGTTATTCACCGTATTTTGTTCTGTTTTTAATGGCAATTATAATGAGCATCAAATATTTGCGGATTTTCGCTATTAGCCGTCGTGCCCGTTACTTCTCCCCGTGAATAGCGGGGGTCCACTACTCCACTGTATGTGTACTGAACGTCTCTGACTGAATTAATGAATGTCAATATAACCCTCCTGTTTCCTTAAATTGTATTTTACCCTTCAAACACTATATTTTTGTATTCATTGGGCTATAAAAACAATTGTAGGAATTTTATGTTTTTGTGTCAGTTACAGTGTTTGTTGACTCCCTGCCTAAACATATTATGTTTTATACAGCTGAAACAGCCTCATAAACACTGTTCAAAGTGACCAAAATGAACACAGATGAGCCGGCCTACGGTACAAGACATTGAAAATATATCATGCTCGTTTTATGTTTACCCAGTCGTTCCCATTGTATTTGGAAGACGTTAAATATGAAGTGATAAATGTCCGTCATTCATTTAGAGATAATAAACACTGAATCAGGCCAAATTGACCCAGAAAATAAAAGGCGCAATGTGTCAATTATATCTCAAGACTTCTTTTTCAATCATTATAAACAAGGCTTTTGCTTTAAAATGCAGATGTTAACATATGAACAAGGGTTTGTGCAAAATTTACAAAACAATGACAAGAGACCAAAATAGGTCACAAAAGACACTTATCTGGTTACATGAATTCTTGTGAATGTACAAATAGCAATTGTTTGTTTTTTCAGTAATATATTGCAGAAAAAAAACATTTAATTCTATATAAAATACCATCATGCAACATCAGCCTGTAAACTCACAACAATGTCAACATCATTTGAAAATTTCTGCCGTATTGTTTGTCTGCAAATCTTTTGGCTTGGACACAAAAAATAAGGAACATCCGCATGAGAAATACAGCTGAGACGGACTGGATAAGACGGCAGCTCATCAGACAAAAGGACGACAAATACATCTTTGGTAGTGGGGTGGGGGCGGGTAAAAGAGGCTCCAATTATGATGGTCGATAAAAGCTTTAACATTTACTTTGAGAAAATTAGCAGTATTGCGGAAAAATGGGGCTTTGCCGCTCTTGGGGCCTTTGGCATCTGAAGTGCTCGGTTCTGCAGACCTTTTTTTTTTCCCTTTTTGTGCCATGTGGCTGAAGTGTGAGTGCGTATGAGAGCTGAAGGGAATGCTGAAATCAGGGCACTGCACTGATATTTGCTCCATCTCTGAAAATACAAAAGGCCTGAGCCGGAGGAGACTTTTTGAATGTGCCGTCTATTCAGTGTTCCAGATAATTCTCTTCCTGCTGACGGATGTCTCATCATGGCAGCGAGGGATCAAAGACGAGCAGAGAAAGTCATCCAACTGCTTCACAAAGCTGATATATTTTTGAGGTTGGTCATTTTGCTAAAAGTGCTACTTTAGGAAGCTTTTATAGAGCAAGCGCGAGTGGCCATCGCCTCTTTAGTTCTCTAGGCAAAAGAGTAGGTCCCGCAGGTTAAGTCTAGTAATGCGCTGCCGCATTAGCTTTCTGGAGCCACCGCCGCTGAAGCCCTCGGGTTGACTGGACACTGACCCTGCGCCCTGAAACAAAGCATGGACAAGTACGTTTTTATGTCCCTCATTCCAAATAATATACATCAAGCCTGTGACAATTTGTTAACCATTGTCTCCCTCAGCGTTGGAACCCTTGAGAGGCGAGTCCATTTTCCGTTTTTTTCCTGGGGCCGATTTTCGCCAGCACTGTTAAGTTGGCTTCCTGCTGCCTGGTCTGTGCCAGCGCTTGCTGTTGCATCTGGTTTACACCAATGACCACGAGATGGCAGACATGCCTTGGTTGTGCTTACACTCAGTCTACCCTATATTACAGCGTGAGTAGGCCTTTTTTTTCTGATTTGAACGATACGCAGGGCAAACAAAGTACCGTACCTCAATAATATTAACATTTTGAGTGAGTTTAATTCTGTGAAAAACTGTAGAAAATGAGTTTGTGCACTTAATGTTGGTTTATTGTTAAGCAGTTTTGTGCCATCCTTGAATGGTCATTTTTATGCAAGAGAGCCCTTTGCACTGGAGGAAAAAAATAATGTGTTTTTTTGTTCTTTGCTTCAATCCTTTGTTATGGGGTTAGGACAGTGGATCATTTAAATTCAAATATTGGTACAGTAAATGTATTATTAAAATATATATAAAAATATATTAAGAGCTTCATGAAGCACTTGTGATAATTTTTCACTCTTCTAGATGGCACTATTAGTTTAAAGATGAAGTGGACTTTTAGTAATTTTCCATTGCACTAGCCTTTATAAACCAAGAGCACCATCTAGAGGAGTAAAAAAAACCCACAAATGCTTCATGAAGCTTCATCTTCACATTACTACTCCATATCTATGTCCATATTCAAACTAGCGTTTTTGTCATACATGGTTGGGTCTTCCAGCATTTAAGTTGTACATCCCTGCTCTTAACTGTTACCTTGGCAGCCTTGAGGAGGATATCCCTCTCCACCTCTTCCTTCTTTTGCCTCTCAATCTGATCTACCTGCACGAAGAATTTGAGCTGGGCTCGTACATGGCTGACACGCTCATGGGACTCATCTTTCTGAGGGACTAATATGACAAATGAAAATCAAGGCATGTCGTGATGCGTCTTGCTCACTGACCCACTGAATTCATGATCACCTTGAAGGCTGAGTTCCTCTGCAGTGCTACTTCTGAGGCCTTTTCCAGCAGGTTCTGGAGTCTGAACTGATCAGTACGGGAAATGTAGTTCACCACATTTACATCTAATTCGCAGACAATAACGTTTTTACCTACAAAAAAAGATTTTCATCAAGCGTCAATATGTCCAACTTTCATTAATGGAAATGTCTGCCTTGTGTTTTGTCCAGCCCACTAGTTGAAACAGGGCATTCTGATAAATATATAAATAAAATATCACCACTCAGTTTTAGCCATCTCTGGGGCGGCCATTTTGTCTTCTGCCGACTGAAAATCAACTGACATCACAACTGCTCACAACGACCAATCACGGCTCAAATTCAGAAAACAGGTCAGCCGTGATTGGTCGGTGTGAGCAGCTGTGATGTCATTTTCAGTCGATAGAAATCAAAAAGTAAAAAAAGTTTTACATTTTTTTTAAAAAAACAGTACAAATACTCACCTTCAGGAAAGGCACAAGGAATGACTGTGGTGAGGAGTTGAGCTCCTTGCACAACTCCGCCGTAAACTCTTCAGGCTCCATCTTTGCTTCCTGTTGTACAACAAACACAAAGAATGCATAGCAGCTGGATTAACGGAAGACCTACTGTATATCTTATTAAAAAGGCTTTGCCAATTTTGATTAAATAATGGCGGTGCCCTTAACTCCACATCAAACAATGCAATTGTGGCCATGCTTTCCCACATGCTAGGGCATTACAGTACATTAATGGCTCTATTTTTTTTTTTTCATTTCACGAAAGCAAAAAAATTACCAAAACGACTGCTCCGAACTGTAAAGTTGAGGCACTCGTAAGTCAAGGTACCACTGTACTTCCTATTACTCTTTGCCTATTACCCAGAACTTCTGAACCATCTTGTGGCATGTTAGAGCATGGCAAGCGGCATGACAAAATGGCTGCAGATAGGTTCCACGGAAACCAAGTGTGAATAGGTTACTTCCTGAATAGCGAAGCGCGAATAAGCACAGTTTGAGTGCATAAACAAAAACTAGTGCCCACCAGCAGATCTCTGATCAACACTTTGACATTGGCAAAGGTTCCACAAGACTGCTTTTGAGAGGATGCCCTTTTTATCAGCACGGACAGAAAGTTTCTACACTTTTTCACATTCTCCAGCGTCTCCTAGAAAGAAATCCACAATTAGAGTTCGAGTAAGACATCTGGATGAGCGTATTTTATATCCACAGCAAAGATTCTCTCTCACTACTGTTATTGCGGTTGGAGTGGCAGGGCTCCTAGTGACCCCGAATAACCCTGCCCTTAACGTTACTGCCGGAACTGTAGAATCAGGCTAAAGCGTTGTGGGTGTTCCTTGCAATTGTCCCATGGTGGTGACATTTCCTCCCAGCATAACAGTGTTCTACACGGGTCCATTGGCAGTAGAGGGACAAGGACCATGTGAGAATAGGCTTAGGCAAATTTTGTGAACTTGGAATGTTGCTAGTAAATGAGTTTAAGCCAAAAACTGCAGCGACCGGCTTGTGTCTTTACCAAGAACCTGACATACTTTTACTCCCTCAACAATCTTTATGGAAAGAAAAGCAAGCATTCGCAAGTAAGTGATACAGATGCAACTGATGTGGTTTGTGGCTCAAGCACAAACATAACTGGTTACACCACAGGTTTCAGAGATGGCCTGCTGACATTTGGATGCAGGTCAAAATTACCTGTAGCACTGGCGCGGAAGCGGTCGATGCAGTTGTCTGAGCGGCTGAGGCTTGTTTGATTATTGTGGTGGGGGTAACAGCATGAGCGAGCAGTGATGCACCTGGACCCTGTACACCAGCAGGGGGAATGTGAAAGTTTTTCACATATATGTCCTTTTGACTGTTGACATGAGAAAATTGTTTTTGAAGTTTGAACATCCTTTTTTAGTTAAAAATCACAACAGGGAGAAAAACTCGACCAAGTCCATCACAAAAATAGGTTGACACCCCCGAGGCATTGGTGGCACCATTTCCAGGCTAAAATAAACGTCCATTAGGGCTGCATGGCTCAGTGGTAGAGTGGTCATTTCCCAACCCAGAAGTTGTGGGTCTGATCATTGGCTGTTGCAACCATGTCGAAGTGCCCTTATCAAGATACTGAACCCCCAGTTGTTCCTGATGCTGCGTCATCAGTAGGTAGATGTGATGTCAATGTGAAGCGCCTTGAGTGCTTTAATAGGTGGAAAAGCACTACACGAGTGAACGACCATTTACCATTGTACTCTAGTTTAATGACTCACTGCCTTTTCGCACCACCTATTGGTGCAAAGTTGCTACTGCAATCAGTGAGATTTTCCCTGTCATAAAACCCATAAACCTTTAGGGACACGTTTCGTCAGGTGTCGCCACAGTGATTATATGAGTAAACACAACTAACAATCAGTAATCATAGGAAAATAATTCCTCGTGGGAAATTCTTCTGGAATTCTCAATTCACAAAGCTGAATTGGCGTAAAACGTGACTTTGTTCTTTTAATTGTTTTTGTTTAAAAAATTACATAAAGAAAGAGAAATGCATCTAAAGATATTGCATAACATATATCCAATCCAACTAATTTACATGTCACAACTCAAGATTTGTTCAGTTAGATGATAGATGTATATTATGTAAGACTGATCAAGAAAGTATAACTCATCTGTATCAGGTTCTGGGAAAATATATAGAAATATCTCTCTCAAAAGGTAACACTCTAAAAATTGAGGGTACAAGTACTATCACTGTGTTTTGGATAAAAAAGATACAGAAATTTGCAATGCTGTTGGTGTGTATTTTTTAGGGAAATTTCATATTAACAAAGCCATTTTTTATGTTTATTCCATGTTTTAAGTTTTCTTTTCATTGATATTGATCGTTACATTGAGTCTCTCACATTTGTAGACAACAAGAAAGGGAAAAAAGACTATTGACATTTATTCAAGTGGTTTATTTGAAGTCCGTCAACAATTTGTCTATATATATATATATATATATATATATATATATATATATATATATATATATATATATATATATTTGTTTAGTTTTACTGAAATTGAATGTGTAATCTTTGTTCATGGTGGAATTGAACTAGAATGTATACTTTGTATATATTTCAGATTTTTTTTCCTAGGTTTGTATATTTTCTATTTTTAATTCATTTCAAATATATGAAGTCATTTTTACAAATGGCCATGGAATGATTCATGATTAACAGCCAATTAGAATCGTGGATGAAAAGTTCAGTCCTCATCATAGCCAGGTGTG
Source organism: Filicampus tigris (assembly GCF_054856515.1). Classification (NCBI taxonomy): domain Eukaryota; kingdom Metazoa; phylum Chordata; class Actinopteri; order Syngnathiformes; family Syngnathidae; genus Filicampus; species Filicampus tigris. Next base: position 17,396,555 of record NC_141217.1, read on the forward strand.
GTGAAACAACAGTGGGTGTGGCTTATGGTTGGCTGGGAGCAGACCTTTCAAATTTCAAATTGTTACTTGCACTGTGTGGGTTGAGCTTGTGAACTACTGATGGGGCCTTTGAAAAGCAACCATGAGTTCTGCAAAGCCATACATAGGCTGCAAAATAGGGCTACTTTCAAGAGCCCAAAATCGCTATGAGGGGATTTTGTATACAATCGACAAAGTGAACTCCACAATTGTGTTGGCGAAAGGTGAGTGAAAATGGCCACTCATGGGCTTTTGAATGCTCTGGGACAATTAAGCCTAATTGATTGCTCTCGTTTAATTAGTCAAATGTTTTGGAACGGAAGGACGACCGACTGACCGACCTACACCTCCCAAAGATGATATTTTTGAGTATATTACCTTCCGGGGAAGTGATATCAGAGATATCACATTGTGTGAAACTACACACAATGGCCTACCACAAGATCCAGCAATTGTGCATGTGGGTAATGGTTTTCCAGCTAAGTCATACACTTCTGTACTTTTTTGTTCCATTGCTCCTATAGCAGACAAACACCAATCATGTAATTAAAAACTATCTGTATGTAATGGCATTTATCAAAGTGATATTCTGATAAGTCTGTGTGATCATCGATCTTTTTGCCAGTCATCAAGTGTTGGGCCATCAGGTGTTTACCCACCTCTTGGACCATTTAGTCCACTGCAGATGCCATCTTACAGTCAGCTTGCTGCCAGTTCACTTCTTAATCATCAGTATGCTGCAGCTCTTGGCCTTGGTAAGCCGGTGACGTATTTCACCTTCATAAATGTGTGCCTAAATCGAAAATGTTTTCCGATTCTCATTTAATTACAATTTGGGGCCCATCCTCCCAGGCTTGCATGTTCGCAAAGGCCCCATGGTGGAAAAGGCCGTTCAAACTCTACGTGTGGAAGCGTTTGGAAAGAGAGTTTTGACTGCTCCCCAGGAGCAAGATCAACACTGGGAGAAGAGGGGGCCCTTAAGGGCGAGAGGAGAAAGTACTAGATGGGGCATTGGATCCGGCAGTAAGTGTGAAGTCTCTTTCTCCCCTAATCTGTAGATTATAGTTTTTAATGGAGAGAACCTACAGGTAGAGTTATGAAATGTTGTTTAAAAGGGAGGTCAGGCCCAGTTGTGCCCAATTCTCTTCAAGAATCCTCTCAGCAGCACAATGGAAATGGGCCTCCTACCAGACGCCATGGTAAATATTCCTGAAATGACAGACAAGTGAGTCAGCCAATGAGAAAATGATTGATTGCTCATGATTGAGTTGCAGGTACCCGAAGACGCAGGAACCGTAGTAGGGGCCCGCTGATGATGGCCAAGGTTCCCTCAGCCACCCTCAAATTTGACACAGATTTTGATTTTGACTACTCAAATGCACAGTTCAATAAGGAAGAGTTGGAACGGGAGGTGCAGGATAGATTGAAAATGAAAGGTTTGTTCATTCAGCAGCAGTTGCAGCTCTGGTTATGTAACTCCATACATTTAGCTTTGACTTGTGCACGCGCACAAATAAGCGAGTTTGTGATTTGAGAGTATTTTTACTTTTGTCTGCAGATGGAAATGATACAGGAGAAAAACGAAGCACTGAAGCACACCTGACCACACAGGAGAATCATTCTGGACCCAAATGCTATTATGACAGAGCAAAGTCTTTCTTTGATAATATTTCTTCTGATAATAAACTAAGGTATTGTGGCTTCTACAATATCCAACCCGCCCTTTATTCTTTAAATTCTTCATGCGTGTTTTTGTGTCTAACATTTGTTTCAGGCTCACCTGGGCAGAGGAGCGTAAGCGCAATCTGGAGACATTTGGGGTCCCTGGATGGTTCCGCAGGGGCCAAGGCTTCAGAGGGGCAAACGCTGGAAGGAGGGGACGAGGCATAACTCGTAATCGAATATCTTACAGAAGCAGTAATGAACAGCTGTGAAGGTCAGGGTTGATGTACGCCCCCGGGTTATTTTTCTCAGTCTGATTGTCTGACATGCATGCAGGAGGATCTTTGTATGCTATTTAGGGCTGTCTGGTGCACGTAAAGTATGTTATTGCCATGTTATGAGGTTTTTAATTTTCTTTTGACTCTGTCACATTTTTGCCTGTGGCTGCATGGCTCACTAGTCCACTATTTGTATCCATACCTTTTTTTTGCCCTCTTAATTGCCCGAGGTGCTTTTTTTTCCCCCTTTTTCCAGTCTGTTTTCTTTGTGTACAATTAGATTTGAATGCAAATTGTTTTGAATTTGTCATTATTTTTGCAAACGTGTAACTTAGGCTAACTTGACCTTGAGGCTTATGAACTTGGTTGTTGAAGCCATGTGTAATATGTAAATAAACAGGAATTGTCTATTGCATTTAGGGTGTGGAGATGAATGCAAACAAGCTGCACTAAGCATTAACAAGAAGAGGTGATGTCTGAATAACTTGGCAACAGAAGCATTTTATAGTAAAGGTCACAAACATTTTTGTAACAGACTTGCTTCTTGGCACTAATGGGGAGGACTACCAGTATGATACACATTTGCTCAAATTGTTTACAATGTTAATCAAGACTGATCATTGTCATGATTTCTCACAATTATCAATACTCAACAATATAGGAAATATCAAATGTTTGTTCGTCTCTGCAAGTACATTTTAAAATGATTTACGACATAAGAAAATTCGCCATTATTGGTGAGGTATTGTAGACCTAAAGGCCCAGGCACCATTTTGGTGATCACTGGAAGGAGAAAAAACACTCACATGCGTGCGCACACACAAACGTGGTCAGAAGAAGCTCACGTGTTTTATGAAGCTGAGCCATAATTGGTCGTAATCTGAGCCCATATGGTGTCTCCCCCCTTCTCTTTCCTTTCTAATTTGGGGCGGTTTGGAAAATGGATGGTTTGATGGGAAATGTTAGTAATCGTACCTGGTTCGCACTCCATGCCAATAGATGGCAGTAAGTAACTCGAACGCTTCTCGCCAACGCCATACAATCACAAGTTTTGTTCCTCTGCATTTCCCGTAGTCCCATTTCCTTCCGTTCAAGTTCCGGTTGTTGACTTTCTTCAGCGATAAAAGTGTAACAAGAAAAATGGTAGGGATGTAAGCGGTTGAGACCAAAACATGAAAATGCTAGCGACATTAACGAGGTTTCAGGGTACTCTTCGGCTTCTTCCAGACAGGCCTTTAGGACTTGCATGCCTTTTAGCAGAGAAGAAACTCACCTTGGCTGCTTGCTGTCTGCTTCAAGCGGCGGGGAGACGGCAAGTCCCCGGCAGAGATGTTTGCACCGCCGCGCCACTGCGGGCGAAAGTCCGAACTAAACAGATGAAAAAGGATCTGTCCGAAAAGAAGCTGGTAGGTTTGTGAGAATCTCTGACATTCGATAAAATCCGTGCAGTTAAATAGCATGCACATATATATGGCCTCTGACAACTTACGATGGTGCTCAATGCGCTAAAAACGTGTGTCGTGTTTGTTTCACGTGGTGTAACGTAGTGCCAACTCGAACCTACTTTGTGCAGTGATGTAGGCTGGCTTCATGTTTTTAATATCTGAGTGATAAACAACTCAACACCGAGCATTTCTTAAGATCGCAGCTCACAAGGGGGCAAATGTGTCTACCAATTCATGTTAGTGGTAATGTTTTAGATGTACTGTAGCACAGTAGTTGATTAATTATGGGAACGCTGAAATCTTTCTCTTTTTTTATGGCGAATTGTCCGTTCTGAAATATGAGTCTCTGTGACTCATTTTTATGTGTAGGGTCACGGATATAGGAGATCATTTTGAAATACTTAACCCAGCTATGTAATCGTGTTGCATGTCACGTCATTTTTTTTTTAGCAATAAAAATTCTGAAAATAAACATTTGTACGTAATTTGTGCATATTCAGTACAAAAGTAAAAGCATCAAATTTGTGAACACTGAAAAAGTAAACATGATGGCTGCTACAGTATGATTTGAAAAAGTGCATGTAAACTTGATTTTTCTTTACACTCACTGAAATAAGGAACGATAATTACGTTGGGATCAGTTGCTCTGGATGTCCAAACATTAGTTCAACTTCAAACTGTCTGTGTACAGCTTCAGGACGGCGACTTCTGAAGTTCTGACGTGTTTTCGTGTTCTGACGTGTTTTCGTGTTGATATTGCGATATTGCGTTCGGGTGTCTGTAACATCTTCTTAAACCCCTGGTTTCAAATGACACTGTATGGTCAAAGGGCCTTGCATATGATGTGGGCCATTTGTTATTCAGAGTATTTTCTGAGTTTATATTGAATTGTGAAGGGATGGCTTGATACTGAATTGCTAGGGGAAGTATTGCGATGCATTGAAGAATAGATATTTTTATCCACCAATATTCTGCACTGTGAAATAATGATCTCGTCTCAATGTAGCCACAATTGACTTATTCAGTGTGGAATCTGTGTCTATTTAGTTGAACACAAAGCTATTTCTGTTGTATGACTAGAAACAGGTGGACACACAGTTTAATTGTACCTTTTAACTATATAGTGAAAGAGTATTTAATTGTCATATGCCACTGACAGAACAGAGAAAAAAAAAAGAGGTACTACATTTAAACTGGCAAAAGACTTGCGTTTGTGTCAAAGGAAAATGATTGTTGTTGATTGGATGTCTATCCACAGACTCGTCACTTTGTAGACCACCGACGTGTGCGGCTGGTCGCCGGTTCGGGCGGAAAAGGAGCTTGCACCTTTCACAGCGAGCCTCGAAAAGAGTGGGGTGGACCGGATGGCGGAAATGGTGGTGATGGAGGAAGCATCTCCTTCAAAGGTGAGAGAATAGTGTGGACCAAATGTGTATCAAAATCTTAACACTGGATATGGTTTAAGCTAAATTTAGGGTTGCTTTGGTTTCAGCTGATCGGTTTGTCAAGTCTTTGGCTCAATTAGTTCCTGTATACACTGCAGAAGATGGACAGTCAGGGAGCAGCAAGAACTGCTATGGTCGGAATGGCCGCCCAACCGTTATTTGTGTGAGCCCGGATGGAATTTCTCAAGTTTCTAGTAATTTAGGAACCTTCTTTGTAAATTCACTGGGACACCTTGCATTTTTTTAAGGTTCCAGTTGGCACTGTGTTGAAGGAGCATGGCAGGACACTAGTGGATCTCTCTCAGCATGGCCAAGTTTTTCTGGCTGTTTTTGGAGGGTCCGGTGGTAAAGGCAACAGGTTCTTTCTCTCCAATGAGAATCGTGCTCCAATGAAAGCAACCCCTGGAACTGAGGGCCAGGAGAGGGTCCTACATCTAGAGTTGCGCACTATGGCTCACGCTGGACTGGTAAGAGTCTTGTTTAGTTTGAAAATGCATGTTGTTCATATTTGCCAGTCCCTGCAAATATTTGATTTCATTGAAACACATTTATTCCATCAGGTTGGTTTCCCAAATGCTGGCAAATCCTCTCTTTTGAGAGCCATCTCCAATGCCAGGCCTGCTGTAGCTGCTTATCCTTTCACAACACTCAACCCACATGTAGGAATTGTCGAGTACAGGGATCATGAGCAAGTTGCAGGTAGATAAGCTAACAAGATCAGTATTTGTATTTTCATACAGTATGTTGACGGTTACATTGCATATGGAAAGTATTCGTAGTGCTTCACTCTTTCCACATTATGTAGTAGCTGTGTTCCAAAATCATTTCTGCTCCAAATTTTATACACGACACCCTACAATGACATTGTGAAAAAAGGTTGTTGTTTTTTTTTAGGGGGGGGGGGTGAATTGGGGGAAAAACATATCAAGTGCTTTATTGTTCTGACTATATCTGTGCTGCCTGATACAGTTGCAGACATCCCAGGAATCATTCAAGGAGCACATCTAAATCGAGGCCTGGGCTTCTCTTTCCTGCGGCACATTGAGCGTTGCCGATTCCTGCTCTTTGTTTTGGACGCGTCCTCTCCGGAGCCCTGGAATCAGCTCCAGCACCTTCGCTATGAACTGGAACAGTATGAGCCTGGTCTGTCTCAGCGGCCTCATGCAATTGTGGCCAACAAAATCGACCTACAAGAAGCTCGGGATAACTTAGAGACTTTGAAGAGCCATGTCACTCAGAGAGTCATTCCTGTGTCAGCTCTCACCGGGCACAACACAGAAGAACTCATCCTTCACCTTAGAGAGCTATATGATGGTTATCTCCGTGGAGATGGTAGCACAGAGGAAGGAAAACCCACAAGATGGTAATAAGAACGGTGCTGGCTTTTTCAGAAGACTTCATGGACTTGTATGCCACGTGCTCAGGGCATTGTAAACAGGTGCATTGTCAGGATAGAGCAGCCGTGAGTTATCCTGCCACAACTTTTGCTCTTCTTACATGCTGAACGACGCAAATGCCGTAGGTTCCCTTTATGGACATGCTGGTTGATCATCTGACTCACAATGAAGGGGAAAACTCATAGCTTGTGAGCTGGCGTTAGGTTTGAACTACTCTACCTGTATATCTTTTATGATGCTTGTCAATGAAATTTGCCGACAGCTGCTTCTGTCAGTATTCAGCTGTTGAATAAATATATACAAACAGTTGAAGATGATTGATTTGTGAATTCATGCTTTTTTGTATCCATTGTCACTTGTTCCGTTTCAATTTCTGTACAGAAGGTAAGTTTACCCAATAATAGTTGTCCACAAAGTCAAATAAACCACATCATTTATTGCAAATAAAATGTGTATGGATGCATTACTTTTAAGGATTACATACACACGCGGACAAAATTGTTTACCCAAAGTCACAGAATTAAATTGAATTTGACAAAAGTAATAAATACAAAAAATTATTGAAACTTGCGCAATGAAAATCAGACCTTACCTTTGAATTTTGGTAAGTGTAATTCTTTTAGTAAAACAAACTGGTCTGAAAGAAAATAATGGTACCCCTGGAATAGAAAATAATTTGACAATATGGACATTTTGAACCAAGCCGTGTCCTTAAATTAGCATCACATTGTCTTCAGGGTTGCGTTCAATGCGTTGGCCTATTTAGAGATTGTCAAGTAGTCACTGCTGGTGACATATACCACACTAAACATAAGAAAGAAAGGAGAGTGTTGTCTCGGGGGATTAGAAAGATAATTATTGGCAAGTGCATTAAAAGTAAAGGCTATAAAACCATCTCACATCAGCTTGATTTTAAGGGTGCCATCATTTTGTCCAGGACTCTTTCATGAGTTTATTTTTTTCTTCATAGAGGACATCCAACAATTTTGTCCACGTGTTTGTAGCGAGAGAAGCGACACCACCCGTTCCAAAACCAAATCAGTCATTGATCAAACGTTTAGACTAGGGACTTCTCAGAATGGAAGCAAATACTAAACAAAAAGCTCCCCTGTATTGTTTACTTCACCACTTGAGGGCAGTAGATGATAACTTGTTTCTGTCTAAAGGTTAAAAATTGAGAATGCAGTTTACCATTAAGTATAGGCCTGGTTTTGGAAATATGCACGGGAATATAGAGAACTAACTCGCACTCTCGAATGCATTATGTTTTAAGTTATCGAACTACTGCTGCGCTGCACTCGTACAGACAAATTAAATGTCATTTTTACCTTTAACAGGAGATGAGTTCTCAGTTTTGTGAAGTCGCCCCCGCAATAACATTAGTGGTGTCACAATGCGTTCTTCATAATGTTATTTACTGTGCTACCATTATTTTATTCATGTTGCTGAACCCTCCCTCAAGATCCTGGGTTTATTTGAAGCAAGGCTGAATCCATGCCTCGCTTTGGTCTGCCATTGGGGAGCAAAATGGATTCGTTTCATTATGTAGATTTCTTCTGTAGAAATAAACTAAGTTGATCTCATCATATTTTACTGTATGAATTTACAGATATAATGGAGTTCTCCTCTACTCCCTGTTTTGCCCATTTCCAGTAAATTGCTTTTGGCTGGCATCTGTGTATTGTTTTGAAGGTTTTGTATTTCATGAGCTGTAGTTATGTTGTATGCCATGCTCGTATTTGGTGCGAGGTCGGAGATCTGATTGTGAAATCCAGGTCCCAGTCTGGGTCAAAGGTAATTTCAGGGATAGAAATGGCATCAAGATCAGTGTAAGTGTCTAGCTCTCCCTCTTCAGCATACACACGAGGCACGTCATCACCCAGATCCTCTCCTGCCTGGTTCAGCATCTACAGGCCACAAAAGTGTTTTTGTTCAACCATATATCAATATACAAAATAGAATGACCCTGGCTCAGGTGGATTGATGAAAACTGTTTATTTACCTCATTTATAAAGTAGGACAAATCTGTAGATAATGGTCGGAATGGTCTCTGTCCTACCAAATTCTGCAAAAAGAAAATAGATATATTACTTGTGAATAAAAATGGATCTTCTCCAGACTTTGGGTCCCAAGCCTAAGTTTATTGTGTATATTTCCAAAACAATACCTACCTGTTCTATTGGTATTGTCGAAATCCCTTTCAATGGTTCTTTGATGTATTGTTCTTGGTTTAATGGTTCAAGAGGCACCTGTTGAAAATGTTTGTGAAGTTCCATTGTCATTAATTTAATGGATAATTATTAAACTTGTCCATTATGCAGATAGTCAACAAATGAATGCACATGTAGGTACCTAAATTAAAGTGAGTTCAATAATTAAAATCAATGTTGATGGCTCAAATTGCATGGATGCAGCGGATGGTCAAACAGGCATGTATGTGTGCGTCATGTTTTTACCTTGAAACTGGTAATCAATAACTGCATTTATAATATTTAATTCATATTTCTGAAATACATACATTGCAATCATGTCCGAGATTCTCTGCGTTGCACTGCATAAGATGTCCTGAACTGTCTGGTATAGCTAAACTTGCCAAGGTCCCAGTTTTTCCTTTTTTCTTACGCAACCTCAGAAATGCTGGAATACCTGAATACAAACATCACACTCACATCACAATTTTACCTCAGGAAGAGTATATCAATATAAATAAAATGTGATAACATATACTGTATGACTGACCTCACCTGTAAGTGATACTAAGCAAGAAGAAAGGATTCCAACTGTTTTTCCTACTGTAGCTCTCGAAGTTTTGCCCGAGCGACAATTTGGCTCTTCCTTTTGTAAGCAGTTACAGACTGTAACTGACAGGTTGTGAACAGCAGCATTGCCCTGAAGGTCTGACACTTCCAGGAGCAATGCATGTAATCCAGAAGGAACAATGTTCTCTTTCACCAGGTAAACTGAGAACCCTGCGCACGTACAGTGAAATGAAGTCATTGCTAGTAAATTACATTGGATGCTGACATGAATGAAGTTGTTGTCTTGTGAATTGTGGAGCACCACCCAAAAAAGGCTGAATTGGTCCTTACCTTTATTAGGGTCCATCTTCCACCTGCCCATAACATCACCATGTAGTCTGAAGTGGAATGGTCCACCGTATGGGTCTTCATCAGGGTCCAAAGCTGTAATACTGGACTGGGCGGGACCCTCCGACTGGCACATATCAATGTTGTTTTCAGCCAGGGATGGAGTATTATCATTTTCATCACTTACAATGATGTTGAGCGTTGCAGTGCCTGTCGTTGGAGGTACACCTGGTGACCAAAATAACAGCACATTTATTTTGAATGAAGTTATAAAAGCATTTAGGAGATACAATATCTAAAACTCATTCTCGGTCATACCGTCGTCAACAGCACATACTGTGGCTGTGTAGATATTGTCCTTCACATAGAGGGATTCCCTGTCTAGAATCTTGGATGTGGTTATTGCTCCTGTCAAAGGGTCCACTGTAAGCCAGCCAGCTGGATCCTCCCCTTTCATGTAGCTGAAATGTATAATAATTTGGAATTACTTTTCTGTTGACCTGCAAGGTGAATATCCCCAAGACTTACACAAATGAGTTGGCCTTCTTGAAATCAGGATCTCTTGCTGTGAATTTCTCCAGATACTGTCCTGCAGCAACATTCTCACCAATTGCAACTTGCTTGAGTGGCTCATCAAAAATGGGCGGTTCATTGACATCTTCCACTATCACATTCACACCATATGTGGAGTGACCAGAAGTCATGGCGCCTCTCTGAGTCTTCAATGTCCAAAGACTAGTGGGACTGCGTCTCACCACAGCGCATGAAAAATATGGAATCTCATTGTGTGCTGTGATGGTTATAGTCTGCAGAGAACCCGTCTCATAATCCAGAGGCTATAACACAAATAATAATGAATTTAAGTTTATTGTTATGTGAATTATGTACTGTACCATGAGCATGGCTTCAAATAAGCTGTTACGAGGCAAAATGAGCTATTTGCGCCTCAATAAAAGACTAGCAAAACTGAGAATCAACCACCGAGACGTCCCAAAAAGCTTTGCTGGGCTGCGTCGTTCACGTCAAGCACCACGGGTAGTCGAACCTGAGGAACAGCTCAGTGCTACCTGCGCTGCACCAGCTAGCTAGCAATGAGCTTCAGCTGGCTACTACTGCGGTTAAAAACGTTGCAGTGTCGCACCGAAGTCAGTAATCATCGCCTCTGTGAGACTGAATGAGCTACATTTCTGGCAAGTATCATTCTGACGAAGGGAGAAGCCACGCTAATTGCCGAGCTAAACTAAGATTGACACCGCTAGCTCGTTTAAGACTGGTTTAGTTCTTGGGCAATCAAATCCGTGTCGCGACTCTGGAGAGAAAATGTACTTGCTAAACAGAACCAGATCCAGAAATGATCTATGCCGTACATCAGCCAGGAGGAGTGGGATATAAGGAAGTCAAGACCAAAATTCTCTTTACAAGATATTGTTCTATGCAGCCCCACTAGTTTAAACACGGCATTCTGATTAATATTGAGTTTGTGCAATATGATTTAAGTATTAAAATCCACCTGTTTTTGTCCATCTCAGGGGCGGCCATTTTGCCACTTGTCAACTGAAAATGACATCCAGTTGTTCAGGGCTCTGGTAAGGACCAATCATGGCTCAGCTTCAGAAAAGGGGTGAGCTGTGATTGGCCGTTACCTGAGCCCTGAGCAACTGTGATGTCAGTTTCATTCGACAAAGAGTGGCAAAATGGCTGCACCTTGAGATGGCTACAAACAGGTGGATTTTGTTGCTTGAATCAGATTCACAAATGCAATATCAATCAGAATGGTGTGTTCAAACTAATGAAGGCGCATACTATTGTAAATATTTTTTGGGGTTGACTTCCCCGATGAGAAATAAAAACTGTTGATTAGAAAACCAATTGTTCATTTGTTGTGTTGTCAAATTCTCATTAATAAAACCCTTGTTTCAGGCCCCTGGGTATGACTTGCACAGAAAAATGCTGCACAAAATTAGAAGATTGCTCCTTAATGAATTCACAAAGTCACTAATTCCAGCCTTGCTACGGCTTTTCATGAGCCATATAGTACAACAAATCCAACATTGGTTCTGTACACCACTACTAAAGACCACGTTGTTGTTGTTGACTTATGATGGTGAAGACAACGTCACTGTTGTCTCTATAACAGGGGAAACCATCAAAACAGTCCCGATATCAACATAATATTACTGCACATGAGAAAGGAGCAAAATACCTTTTCTACATACAGTAACCCTTCATTTGTCTTGGAATCAGTAGTGATTCTGAAGTTCTTTTTTATTTCCCCATGGATCCTATAGTTCACCCTCCATGATGCTGTACCTCTTCTGTCTTTGTCAGTGACTTGAAGACGTAAAATAAGAACATTTTTCAGCCCTTCTTTTACTTTTCCCGAACCCTGGAGTTAAGAAAGGGAGAAATTTGTTTTGCAGTGTTATAACACCACTTAATGCAATGCAAACAGAAACTGCTCACAGTCTGTCCCGTGATGACAGGAAGGTGATTGTTTTCATCTTCTATATTGACTATGACGGTGCAGGAGCTGGAAAGCTGATTTGGTTTCCCCTGATCTTTGGCCTCCACCAATATGGTGTATTTCTTTGCTTTCTAGAAGGATTAAACACAACTATATTTTCAAAAATATAATACAAATCTGACAAACATGCCTCCAGTATCTTCAAGGTGTGTCCTGTGGTGTACTGTTTGGGGTTATAGTAAGGTTTAGCCCAGCTGACTAACTTGTAAGATATAACAACATCCAAACAGAGACAATGAGGGAGACAATCATTTACACTTGGGATAATTTAGAATCTTAATTGAACCTAACAAACATGTTCTGGGACTGTGGATGCGGAAGTACACAGGCTCAGAAAGAACATGCAAACTCCACAAAGAGATGTTAAACAAATTATTGCTTGTAATATTCTTGCAACAATAACAGTTAACTATTGAGTTACTGTGCTAAACAGGGAGCAGTTTATCAAAATTTAAGGAATTTGATGTTTGGAAAGCAGAAATAACCTTACTTACCTCATATTCCAGACACCCTTTAAAGGAAATGGTTCCAGTTTGAGCATCAGTTGTCTTAAGATAGAACTCCAGGTCATGTGGTTTGGGTGTTACTGTGAGTATTTGCAAATCAAATATTTTATTTTGATTGGTGTCAGCATCTACTGCCTGAACAGTCACCAGTCCGGTGCCTGTCAAAGTGAGAATGTTTTTGTTTTTGCCTATTTTCAAGCATCCTTGTGAGTTCAAAGCACAATTTATAAAAACACACAAATATTTGAATCACAAGTAAATAAAACCATCTTTGCTTCTTAACAGCACTTAAAAGAGTAAATCATGAGATTACCTTGTGACGTGGACTCCTTTACAGTGATCTCATATATTTCATGGTCGAACTCTGGCGAGTGGTCATTTGCATCAAGAATCTGTATATAAATACCCAGTTGTGTGTCCACTACATTTTTTACCCTGTCTATTGCTTGAAATATCAGCTGTAATGCAAATGCCAAATAAGGTGAAACAATCACTTTAGATCTCATTTTAATACAGTACATTCTGGGATGTTGCAATTACAGTGTATCTTCAGTTGATTCACTCTAACCTTCAAGGATTTGTATTCTTCAAAGTCCACGGGGCCATGCACTGTAATCTCCCCAGTGGTTTCATCAATTTCTATGATGTCTCTTGGTTCCAGATCAACACCTTCGCCATGTAGCATAAAAAGGACAGATTTTCTGTCCACCTTCACCTTTACAAAGTCAAACATAACAGTACGAAGCGGTCATTATATTACTTACTTGTGTGAATGAATGCCTGTCATACTGTAAAATAACATGATCACTGTTGGACGGTACTCACTTTGCCCAAGGAATATGGAAAAGGTCCTTCGTAGCCTTCATCAATCGTAAAGGAATCAATGATCCAGTTTCTTTTTTGTCGCTGCAAAATATCTGCAGCATTCCAGTGCCTTCCCACACACTGCAAAGATTTCACATTGAAATCTGCACAATATTTTTCTGTGAATATGTTTCTGTGAATTTTTTTAGGTTGACCCACCCAATATACATATATCTCATCTATATATATATATATATATATATATATACACACACACACACACACACGCACACACACCCACACACACACACACACACGCACACACACACGCACGCATGCACACGCACTGTAAATATGCACTTGGACAATCCTTAAAGACTGCCACCCCAAGGTCATAAGGTCATTCTTACCAGCAATATTAAAAAATTGAGGTTGAAAGTCTCCATAATAAATCCAGGTATGGTGTGTTTGTAGATGTTAATCCTTCCGAGAATAGGCCCTTAATTCAACAAAGCTACATGAGACTGCAGTGGCATGTCAGGCAGGTTTGGGCTGAGCAGAACCTGTGAGTGGGAGGGTGACAGCACCCCCCCCCCCACCCCCCATGCAAACTGTGCACTGAGTAGACGTTTGGTGAATTTACATATTGTGTTACATTTTGAATACTTCAAGGATATTCTATGCCCGTTGATGTTAATGATAGCTCTAAATACAGTTTGAATAAAATCTATGTGACCTATAACAACAAACACTACTCACAAAAGGTTATGGATATTCAGCTCTGAGAGTGAACCTAAAATGCTCTATCACAATCCGTGTATCATTCTTTCGTTTAATCCATGTTGGGTAGTAATGGAAAGATATTTCCAGGTCCAATTTGAATTGGTATTCAAACAGTCCTCTCTCTCATTCTGTTCGCATTTTTTCCATCATGAGAGCAAGACGACACCTAAAATTCATCACAATAGCATGTTCTCAGTGGCAGATGGGCTTTGAGCTGAGCGTGTCACAGAGTGCAATCATCAGATTATAATAAAGATACGAGCGACTGAAAGAGTCGCACAAAGGCATTGAAGTGAATGTGCTTGGAAATGTGTTGTTGATTCATGGATCAAACACTGCTGTTCAGCTCCTTGTTAGTATAGTGCAAGTTGTGCAAGAAGTACTAAAATATTGAAAAGTTGGGCATATGCATTCAAAAATTTGTCAAGGAGGAATTTTAAATGCAACTCTTGGATTTTATGAAATTGTGCAGCAGTATCTAGTTGGGTGAACTTGTATTTGATCAGCTAATCCAGCATTAATATTATTAAAATGTTGTTAGATCTAATAATTATTATAGGTGAGTTTTTAGATAAAGATAGACGATTTTTTTTAATCAAAAATAGAAGTAAGTCCATTTCGTTTGTTTTTGATACTGGCGTTATTCAGTTTAAACAAGGATTAGTGAGACAAAAAAACACTTTTCAAAAGTTTTGTTCCAGCACGTATCCAAATGGCATGACACAGACATCATTCTGACGTGCATCTTTTATGCCTTCATCATACACAGACAGCTGGTGATGTTATTTTTTAAAAGCATTCATGATTTGGGTCAGGTGCACTGAATGAATTTAGTTATTAGAGTGAGATGAGATAACACCAAGTTAGCCTTTTCTCCTCCTCGCATGGCTAGTATATGATGGAACCTGTACACCTTCCAAGACCTCACCCAATTCTGAAATTCATATCATAATCCTTTGGTTGGGCTTGTTGCATGCCAGTGTCAAAAGGAATTAGCGCATATTAAAAAAAAATTGTTTTTATATTATGATAAATGTACATGCTGATAAATTGTAGGTGTGGCAAGTGCTTTTGCATACTGAACAAGACTGTCACCGGGTTATTAAAATTCATCTGATATTTATGATTACCACCATACAGAAACTGCCTTTTGTATTTTCAGTAGCATGTCAGGTTTTAATAATAATAATACTAATAATATGAAATATAATAATATATTTATTAATATCTATAAATCAACCACAGGTGGATTTTTGGGGGGATATAAATTACAACACTCGGTAATTTTTTTACTAGCTTTTATTAGGTCAAACTTAAAAAAAAAAAAAAAAAGAATAACTCAAAACCCTGATCTGCTCGAAAAAAAAAGGAAACATATTTTTTAAATCAGCATCAAAAATAGTTTTAGGGACACACAAAGCCATCTCTGATTAAAATTTGCTTTTGACCAGTTATTATCCATTCATCCATCCTCAGAACCGCTGATCCTCACTTGGGTCACGGGAATGCTGGAGCCTATCCCAGCTCACTTCAGGCGAGAGGAGAGGTGCACTCTGAAATGATTGCCAGCCAATCAAAGTGATGTAGATATTAATGTCATCATAAAAACCAATATATTTCCAACTTAAATGTGTCTTCATTACCAAATATACGTTTTAAAATAATACTGTCATGAGGAATCATACCCCCAAGCTAGAAATAATACAAAGTGAGCTGTACCCCAAGTAAAATAAAAAGGCAAGCAATTCAACCTCTTCTCTCCAAACGCATCATCCGCCGCCCCGCACGCAACCGCCTCCCGCTCACGTTAACTACATTGACTTCAATGGAATCGCGCCTCCAGATTCAATTGAACATTCAGGCCCCCACCCCACTCATCAACAAATAAAATTCAAGGGGCTCCCAAACTTCTTTAGCCAGGCAGTACAACAGACGTATATGTGTCAAGCTATCAATTTCAAACACCACACCCACCACAACCATCAAAGAAATTTTAAGGACCGTCTGTTATTTCGACGGGCGTACAGCGAAACAAACGATGGGTGTATATCGACAGCGACCAGAAACAAGCTTCCGAGCCCCCCCACCCGGTGACATCATCCGCATGTGCTCGCCCCAGGCAGCCACATTGTGATTAGACCAAGCTGCCAGTAATTGCTTTTAACAAATACAGTAATTGACTAGGGTTTCCCTTTTTAAATTTGTGTGCCTTTTTCCTGCATTATCTGGTTGCAGATGCTCCCGAAAGGTTTAAACTTTGGTCCTAAATCATTCAAAAACTGAAAGCCCTCTCCACAGATGCTGAAGGACAGTTCATCCAGTGATTGACACCTGCTATCTTCTCCCTCGTAGACGTACTCATGTGGTTGGTATTCTGGGTGGTCCACAGGGTTTCCGTCAACCATATATAATCTCTGTGGGTGCACAAATGAAAATACAGTTGTGCCACTTTCACTGTAGTCCTCATATATTTTGTGTATCTGTAGCATGATGTGATGCAAACATCTCTCTTACCCTGTTGAGGTGATCTGAAATGTTATGATTGGTCAGCAAGCTGCTTGCCCGCTGATACCTCGAGCCTCCCTAATCATAAAAGTAAATTATATATTATCATCACATCAAAGTTATAAGTTTGTGCACACTTGCGCAACCACATTAATTTAGTTGTTTATTTTTACTTCCCCTCTCGATAAGATTTTTTTCAATTGAGTTGTACAGGCTATACAGTAGTTCCATTTAATGGTAGGAAAAAGAAATGCATTCCATATCCACTGTCTATAAAAATTCTACATCTGAGATCAAACATTTTCTTCCAAATGCTTAATAGAGCAATAATGCTCAGAGAGGTTAATTTTAGAAACGTGTCTGTAAATACTCACTATGTTATGCCCCTTGTTGCCTTGGAGAGAATGTCTGTGATATTGCTGACCCAATGATGCCATGTAAGAGTTAATCTGTTGGGAAATGCAATGAAATTCGGACAATATTATTTGGACATTAGGTGTAACCTCCTCTAACTCTTATGTGGTGCCTTGTGTCATGACACAGAAGTAGTCTTGCCTTGTTACTCACCATCCCTGAGTTGTACGTATTCAAGTCTTCCATCATTACTGGAGCCATCTTAGCCATGTAGGTGGAAAGTGCAATTCATCAAGCATAGACATGACACATGTGATATATTTTTATACAGAACAGCAAAAAGTATGGCAAATATTTCAGAATGAATGGTGGTGCTGTTGATAGTGTAATATTTGTTTTTTATTCAGCTCTATGCGTTATTTTTTTGTCAAACATGTTTAAAATGTGTTTAACTGTCATGAAAGGTTTTGTAAACGAGGAAAATACATATTACATTTTCATGATATCCACCATAATATAACCGAGGTAGCTGAGATGAAATTTCACTACAGTGCAAAACTGCCAATTGTTAGCCACTAAGCCAGCCTCAAGAATTGGAGGCCGAGATACTCGGTTGAAAAAGTACAAAAGCAGCAGTACAATAGACTTAGATGAGCGAATACCTGCATAGTTCCATGCTTTAGTCCATTTGGCACAGTCATAGCTAAATCCTTTGAATGTGTCAGCAGCAAAGTTGGCTCAGTCTAGCACAGGTCCATCATAAAATAAATCATAAATCATAAAATAAATTATTAATTGTCACACAGTATGCGTTCACAGCAAATAGAACACAATGGCTGTTGACAAAAGTTGAATCAAGGTAACTGGACTCTTTGCGTCTGTTGAAGATGTTTCACCTTTAATCCAAAAGGCTTCTTGATCTTGTTTGTTTGGATATTGTTGTCATTAAAGGAATTCTCTTATTTTTGAGATGCAAATGAACTACTGATTCTGGACCTCTTACATTGTGCCATGTGTGAAATGAAGAAGTCTTTTAGAATGTCTTCATCAGCTAAGAAGAATCCAGTCAGGTGCCTCGATTCAAATTTTGCCAATCAAAATGAATTACTAAATGACTGAGAAGCTGCACTCATACAAAATTGTCTCTTTCCCCAAATCCTACAACGCCAACAAACCTTGCATTCTGCGCCACCTGCTTCTTGGTTGTACTTGATTAAGGTCTGGTGACCCTCATCTTGTCGTACCTCGGATAAGTGTTTGAACTGTTTTCCGCATTCACATATCAAGATGAATAAGAGTACTGCAAAGACAAAGGACAAACTGTCTGCATTTCATGAATTCAAAGGACATAGTGCTGAGCCAAACCACAGAGCCTCAACTCAACCTTGGATGGGTGTGTTCAGTGGCTTACAGATGAGACTGTATTTCGGGACTGTCATTAGGATTTCCTTCACGAGGGAGTTTTGTGTGAGTGCTAACTGCTCAGTGGTATACTAGAAATGCTATCATTTCCATAATTTGTATTGCAAATTCAGAGTAATTTAAATTTTCCTTGGTAAAGACAAATACAACAGATGATTTTAAAGCACTAGCTGCCGAAAGACTCATGAATAGGTGAAGAACAGAACCCAAGCAATAATGAAACAACAGACTAATGTGTGCGTCTCTGGAATTCTTTATCAATCCACACGAACATCTATGAAGTAAGCTGTCAATGATTTTTGACAGTAGGGCCTGGCTCACATTCTGTGTTGTAGTTTATCTTGAAGGTTTTTAGGGTTGAGGTCAGCACCCTGAATTGTATCCATATTGAATTTGTTTATGCTTTGTGCATTAGGAGACAGTCACGCTAGAAGAGAAAAAGGCCATCCCCAAAGCTTTACCGCAAAAATGCATAGATATACTGTAAATTTAAATATTCCTGTGAATCTGAACAGGATAAGCTGTATAGAAAATGGATGGGTGGATATTGACATTTAGCATGAACATGTTTTTTACCCAATCCCCTGACTGATTTATGGATTGTGGGGGAATGAAGTGCGTCCCGTAGTGTACAAATCAATACAGTGGTACCTTGACTTAAAGTGGAGGTCAGCCCCAAAAAATTCTTTACGATAATATCTTCTATGTGCCTGCACTAGTCTAAACATGGCATTCTGATTAACATTGCATTTGTGGAATATGGGTTAAGCAGCAAAATCCACCCTTTTTAGTCATTTTAGGGAGTGGCCATCGTGTCACTTTCCGTCGTCTGAAAATGACATCACAGTTACTCAGGGCGCAGGTAACGACCAATCATGGCTCAGCTTCAGAAAACAGGTGAGCCGTGATTGGTCGTTAGCTGAGTCCTGAGCATCTGTGATGTCATTTTCAGTCGACAGAAAATGGCATAATGGCTGCCTCCTAAGATGTAAACAAATGGGTGAATTTTACTGCTTAAGTTATGTTCCACAAATGCAATATTAATCAGAATGTCGTGTTTTGACTAGTAGGGCTGCATAGAACATATTCTTGTAACGAAAATTTTGGGGTTGACTTACCTTATAATGAGCATACAAGATTTTCAAGTTTAGACAAGAAACAATAATTAATACTTAATTACGAGCGAGCTTCAGCTCCACTGCTGCTTGAGTGCAATGGGGGGAAAAAGAGAGTGCAACAGTCTTCAATGCTCAATTAGCACATTCACTGAAAATGAAAGCATCTGTAAGGAACACGGCACATATGCTAAGCCTGGCCGAGCTACTTTGGAAACGGTCAATCTGAGCTGATGAAATAACTGAACTTTTAAATCACAATACCGCTGTACTTCCAGTCACTTGTTTAATCACTCTTCTTTTTGCAAGACTACTATATTGTCCTAATCTACATGTACAACTAATTGGAGCTGAATATGAAAGTACTCACACAAAAATAAGAGGAGTCCCGCAAGGATCAGTCCAATGCCAGCTGGTCCCAGACTTGTTGAGATCGGCTGTTTATGCCGACATACGTTCCCTCCTTCACAGTCACACACAGTTATGACAACACTATCCTCTCCAGTTACTCCCTGTTGGTCTTCAATCACGAGGGGGACTGAGTAATTGCCGTAAGCAAGTGTCTTCAGGCTAACTAGTCCAACCTCCTCACCTGGTGGAGGATATAAAGTGAAGTATGTGCTGGTTTGTCATTTGGAGCAATTTCAGTTTGACAAATAAAAATGTTTACCCGTGGCAGGGTCCACTTTCCATCGCTGTAATTGGGTTGCATCATTACTCTTGAGTGAGATGGTGAAGGGCCCACTGTAAGGATGCAAGTCCAGATCTTTTGCAGCAAGCATGACCTTGTTTCCACACATTGTGACACTATTATTGCTCAGCTTTGGCTTGTTGTCATTGATATCCAGAAGGTGAACCAAGATGCTGCTCGTGCTTGTGGCTGGAGGCTCACCTTGGAAAAAAACCCCCCAAAAAAAGCACTTAGTATTTTTTGTTTTTACCAAAGAACAAATAATAGTAGTTTGTAGTAGTTTCATACCATCATCTATTGCAGCAATCAGTATTTTGTAAACGTCATCGTGAACAAAGGGTGACTCTCTGTCCATCTTTCTAGTGGTTCTGATTTGTCCTGTTTTTTTATCAATGGTCACCCAATCAGCAGGATCATCTATCAAGACAAAACTAGAAGAAAAAACATATTCACCCTACATTGGAGCCATACTATGTATTGAAACAATATATCAGTAATGACAATGACAATTTAAAAGGCTAAAAAAAAACACACTGTGATCCTGCTTTGTAGTGTAGATTGTCACTTGTAAAACACATGTTTGAAATGTGAGATGTTCATGTTGCTCCAAAGTGCAATGGTGCCTTTCTTAGTTAATGTTGTACTCCTCAAGCCTCTACCTTGTCATTTTTACATTTTTACATTAATAGGATGTCCTTATGGAATTTTCTCTTGTGTACAGAGCAGTATGATATGTTTAAAAAATGTCATTATTATTTGAAAATTCATGCTGATTGTAACCACCAACCTAATTTTGGATACATCCGAATCAACATCATGAACCTTTGGCGTGTAGAGCAACTTCCTTGGCTCCTCCTCTTCCTTCTCGTAGAGGTCAACCGAATCTTTGTCAAACTGAGGTGGGTCGTTGACATCAATCACTTTCATTGTAATGTTAATTGAATCAGAGACACCTTTCATCTTGGGTGCTGCATCTTTACATATAAATAAGGGCTCGTCATTCTCGACCCCAATCTGCAAGTTTGTAATAGCTGATTTCTCAAAATCTTTCCCCTAGAGGACACAAAATTACAAAGTCAGAATTGTGAGGTCTGGGATGTGGGACGGAGGGGGAAAATTACCTTGATGACGCTCAGAATACCCTCATTAGTGTCTGGGTCAGTTTCAATTTTGTAATTGTTTTCCTCATTTCCTTTGATGATGAAGTATTTGGCTCGCCAGCCGGGGGTCTTTGGTGTGTCTTTGTCGTCTACTGCAAGTCTTAAAACATTTTCCCTTGTGACCATTTCAGGAACTTCACCATGATACTGGACCGGAGGAACATTTTCATTTTTAGCACCATGCATTATCACATGTCATTGCCTCTGTCACAAGGTACAGAGCAGTGAAATTCATTTTATAGTTTCAATCGCCCAAGGAACATAAAAAGGAAGTGACACCTAACAGGGGGGGTGGACAGGAACGGAATGAATGATGGGTCGCCCAACGTTGCCCGATTCCTTAGATGAGAAAAGGGACAACAAGAGGAAGGAGGAGGGGAAAACAGCAAATACCAAATTATTCTCCTGTGAGGGGGGTCACAGTGTGGGTTTTGGAAAAAACACAGCACACCATAGCCACATAATTAAAAAACACATTACAACAAAACTCAAAGACTTGCACACGTGGGAAGGGGGAGGGCGTCAGGTAAAGGCGATGCCGCAGCCCACACACTGAGGATGCACTCGCAGCCAAAATGAGTTGCATCGTGTCGTCCCAGCATATTGCATTGTGATGATGGGAGGAAGTGGAGAGAGGAAGCTTTGAAGACACCGAGTTGGAAGAGTTCATGTACGTTTATTTAATGTGAGTCTTGTTTGTGTACATGTTAGCCTGTGGTCATCACTTCCGCTCAGCTCTGACCCATTCGTCTCTCTGCTGTCTGATGACTCATGACTTAATTGTGTTACAGTGGAGATGACCTCAGTGAGTCCTGATCCAATAGCAAAGGTGCGTGGCAGAGGAGGGTGGTGTGGGAGGTGAAATAGGGACCGTGTTTTGTCTGCAAAACATCCAGGAGATTAGCCTTCCAAGGCTAGCGGCAATGATGATAATTGTTTTGGATCAGGCCGACTCAAATTTTCTGTCTGCCGAGAGTCCTCTACTTCTCATGTGATTTCCAATAGTCAAATGCGCGGTCATTTCTCGCCAAGGCCAGCTGACAACTTCTCTAAATTGGCATCAATTTGGCAAAGGAGTTCAAAATTAGCACAGCTGTGCTACAGCCCATTGAGGTGAATATGATGATAATAAAGGTGCGTTCAATGAAATGCTTTCTACAACAATTCAGAGGGTTTGATGCAAGCTGCTGTCATATTTATGAATGGAATATGATGACATTAACTGCATGTATCAGCGGACCACAAAAACTGTCTGCCTGTGCTTCCATCTAATTCACCGGAATCACATTGCACCACCTGCGCCACAACTTAGATCTAGTTTCACCTGGTCTAAAATCTAGTCTTCTTTCAGACACCAAAACGTCAGGTGCGTGTAAGAGAAAATGCCCTTAGGCCGCCAAATTCCGAAACACAGTAAACTAGACTTCCCCCGGCACGAAAAAGATGAGCCAGTTTTTTCGCAGAGTGCATACGGAAAATGTTCAACATCGTCAACGGAAAGACTTGCCAGGCAGACAATGATCCTCCACTTCTCTCAGGTCTACCAAGTATCCGGCCGCAAATGATCCGTCAAGACAAGCGGGTTCACCTTCACCTAATCTTCTTGTCGAGAAAAATTTGGTTGATTTCATTGAGAGATCAGCTGACCAATTCCCGGATTTTATTATTTCAGAGGGAAATGCAGTGAGAGCCTCAGGTTTAGAGTTTTAGGCAAAAGACCACACAAGACAGAAGTCAACAAGGGAGAAAAGACAGGGAGATAGTAGAGAAAAAGGTTCCTGCTTTCATTGACAGCCACCGGAGAAAGCCACTAATCATACCGTAATTAGTGACTTAATTGGTAAAAGTTTTAGCAAACATCCTTGCCTTCCTTGCTTTAAACATTGGTGGATGACTGTTGCTGTCAATAATATTGAGAGTGACAACAGCGGTGGATGACAGGGAGGGTTTTCCACGATCATTCGCTTGAAGCGTTATTTCATATTTCTTGAATTTCTGAAACATGAACATTTCAATGAATAACAAGGCATTATGTATATGTCACTTGGACAAATCACTGCGCGTGTCTTCAAATGCAGTCATAGGTAGAAAAAGTCAGTGACGCTTACATCATAGTCAAAACACCCTTCAAAAGTCAGTTGAGCCATTCGGGGATCGATCTGGTGCAAGTCAATTTTAGGAACCTGCGGGGACTGTGATACCACACGCAGGGTAACTGTGGAGTTTGGGGTGTCCTCTTGATCAGGGTCAATAACCTCTATCCTAATTGGCAAGTAGCCTTGGCATAGAATTTTAGGGATGACAGACACAAATCAGATGAATGAAATACATGACTGTAATATGAGTTTTCAATGACTGGAGGCAGAACCTCACCCTCTACTGTGTCCTCCCTGACATCAGCGCTCATTTGCGGAAGAAGAAATCTTGGTGCATTGTCATTGATGTCTTTTATGGCTACATCAAATGCTAATTCTCTGTCTATTGCTCTGCCCGTTTGTTTGTCCAAAATGTCAAACTTGATCTATGGATAAATACATGTTAGTACTTGTAAAGGTAAAGGTTAACTAAATTTATGATGCCGTTTGAGCTCACGTGGAAGAAGCTGTGCTTCTCTCTATCGATGGCTTTATGGGCGTAGATCTTCCCGTCTTCTTCATCAAGAGAGAAAATGCCCAGTGGCTCCTCATCCACGCCCATTCCTCTTATAATGTATTTGTGATTTTTGTGATGAAATGTCTTGTCATTGAATATCTAAGCAAAACAATAGAAAAAGAAACACAGTTAAGCCTCTGGCTGATAGTTTTGACAATGCTGATGTGGTATTGTTCTCACAATCTTGTTTTCACCTGAGATACGAGTTTAGGGTAAGGCCCTGGGTCTTCCTCAACTAATTCAATCGTAGTCAAAACCCATCTTCTTTTGGAACGTACCAAAATTTCCTGTTCAACACACATTTAAGATAAACACCAAATAGTTATCGATTCATAGTCCATACAAAGCTTATTTTTTTGCAGGAGGATTCCAGAATTTAAAAGTTACCCGCTTGTCAAGCTGGATGTCGTGTCCTCTCTGAGAGGCTGCTGCAGATGTGACTAAAGCCTAGGGAAACAAAAGAACCCAGATGTCACTGACCTCAGCTGAGGCTTAAATATTTTTCACCTTTGAAATCATTCATGCACTTGAAAATGTTCCTTTATCTGTAAGACACAAAGAGGTGTCATCCACGGTGGTAACAATAAAGTAACACTTAAATCTTAGATACTGTGCCATGGAAATGTACTTCCCCCTCTTCCTGATTTCAAATTGTTTTGCATATTTATGTCACTTTATTATTTCAGACCATCAAAATAGTTTTAACATCTCATGAATACAACCCTAGAAAATCAAAAATGCAGTCTCTAAATGTGGATTTCATTTAGCAAAGGATGGGTGGGATTGGGGGTAATTCAAACCTTTCTGGCCCTCAGGCCCTGTGTGAAAAAATGTTCTCCTGGACCTAATATCTGGTTATGCCACCCCTGACATCAATAACTGAAAGTGTTTGCGAGAACTGCTGATGAGTCTTTTATTTATTTATTTATTTTGTGTATTTATTTCTGTAATTTTGTTTTAACTTTGCATGAGCTGTCTGTTTAAGGTTATGTTTATTACATGGTACCATAGCATCTCAATTTGTTATAAGTCCTGACTTTGACTTGGTCACCCTGAAATCGTCATTTTGTTCTTTGAGCCATTCAGAGACTTGTTGGTATGTTTGGGGTCATTGTCCTGCTGTATAACCCTAGAGTGCTTCATTTTCATAGTTTCTTTAATGACAGCAAGTTGTCCAGGTCCTGGAGGAGTGAGCAGCCCCAGACTATCACACTGCCAGCACCTTATTTGCATGGCATGAAATACTGTGTTATTTTTATGCCAGATATAACAGACTGCACACCTTTCTACTATTCCATGTATTTATTACTATTATTATTATTGTTATTTTCATTGTCTGACTTGATCTTTTCACCAGTGTTCATCGGCATTGAGCAGAGATTAAAAGATTGTGTATTGTTGCATATTTTTGTCAATCAAACATGCAGCCAACATGTTAATTTTAATTAACAACGGCGTTAATTCTGTAGTAAAATGCATTCATCATTTTTTAATAATCAACAACAATATTTAGTGGTTGCCTTTGCCAAAGAGTAAAGAAAATTCCATCTTTTCATGTGTTATAGAGTTGAAGAACAGAAAAAATGAAAATCTGAAGAAATTCAATAACAGGTGGTACCTTTAAAGTTAAACGCCTCAGAGTTTGTGCAATTGGGAACCCTACCAAATGTTTCTGGAAAAGTACGAGCTGTACTTTTAAGTCACAAAAGTCTTCCGAGGTTGAAACCCTGTCACACATGACTGCAGGAAATCTTGAGACTTTATTGTAATTAGTGCGGGTTCAGCTCAGGGATCAGATTAAAACTCTCCACATGTGCGTTTTTATCAGCATTTTTTGTAACAATTACACAGAAGGGTACTGGTGTGAAGGATACTATGGAGAAAGTTAATAAAGGCCACAGTATCCAAATTTGAACATATTGCAGTATAAGAAAGAGATCATACGCATGTTTTTCCCAAAATAAATGGACAATAATGGTCAATGTTTTTTCTTTTCATGTATCTAAGACTCACTTTCGAGACACAAGCAGCAATTTCCCTCTACAGGTATTTATTTGATACTGTGCCTGTCGCTTGTCATTAGAACTCTTTTTATTGTTTTGACATTTTTCTGTTCACAGCAGTACATTGGATGGCCATTGTTGGGCAAAAAGTGAAATGTCTTTTGTACGCAAAGTAACTCATTCATTAATCCTCCCTCTCTACTTCCCCATATGCGTCTTTCACCTGTCAGAATGGGCGCACGTTTAATTGTTTTATTTATTAGCAGCAGTTATTTTGACTATTGTTATACAGTATATTTGAAAATTATCATACATTTAACCCTCCCTTGAGTTAAGGGTAAAAATCACTGTATCATATTCTGAATCGTTCAAATGAAACATGAAAGGCACCATATGTCACATTGAAATTCATTCGTTTAAATTCAAATGTAGCTCGTCGTGTACACACATAAGTAGCCCAAATGCAGGAAATCAGATTCACATGATTACATTCATTTAAATTCAATTACATTCCTTAAGCGTCAAAACAAACCTGACAAGTCCCCGTGATTGAAATAGTCCAGAATACATCTAAAAGATTTGTGGCGCTATGTTCATTTTCAAGGAAGGCTGCATACAATAGTGTGGCATTGCAAGAACAGCCTTCTGACCAAATACACAAAGATGAAACACAATTTGACTTTAGAGAAGTTCATGTTGTGGTTTATAAAAGTGGAAAATTAGAATTCATGCCTACCAGCATAAGCATGGAAATGGTCCGCATCCTGATCCTCCCTGCTTGATGTCCTCTGTGGTTGTCTTGATATCAGCGTTTATAGTATGAGCACACTATGCCTGCAGGCGGCCAGTTGCTTCACTTGACTGCATTGACAAAGGAATGTTTGTTCACATGCGCAGTGTTTATTGTGGGATCTTTCTATGTATACTTACCTGCCGTTGGAGTTGTGTGATGGGAATGCATGTTTATATTTTTCATATATGAGAAAGTGATGTTAACGTTAACTGAGCTGTACTTGTATTCTGAGAAATAATACTCTACCCCTTGCACGTCAGATCAGGTGACTTCTTTTTGTCAAGCCTGGTATCACATTCAGCCCTGCAAACACGCAAATATTGAATTGTGGTTTTGTGCTTATGAATTTAATAAAATGCACATAATGTTTTATTTTCCACACCGAGCTCACGTACAGTTTAGTTTGATTGTCAAGCCCGGCTTGTGTATAGTAATTGGTCCAAGAGGCTTGAAGAATATACAGTACTTAAAACCGTACAGCCAACAGCTGCATGCAGTTCCTGCATTTAACTCTGTTTAAAGGGTACTGTGTAATTAGAGTGGAGCAGTTAGTCTGATGGACTCATTTGACACTGTTCCCAGGAAATACTTCCACATCACCAGCCCCCAACAACCGAATACCGACCATGCTACCCTCCAACGCATACACCAACCAGCCACAACTTAATGACCAAGAGGACATTTTGATGATCTCCAATTCAAGAGCTGGATCAAAATTATGCGGATAATAATGCTCGGTCTTGATTGACATGGTCATTAATAGAAGTAATTAGAGTGGACCCCCATATACTCGCAGTTCGACACCTGTGGATTTGCATAATTCTGGATGCCAAATGTTACAAATGGATGGAGGGTAGCTGTTTAATTCATAGGTGGACCATTATATCCACACCCACCAATGTGACTGAAATAGCATAATAATAATAATAAAAATAATAATGATAATAATAATAATAATAATAATAACAATAATGCATAAAATTCAGAGACATGCATGCAATAAGCTCAATACCTGCCACTTTCTGTTGGAATAAACAGCACCTACAGCACATAGCACCCCTTACAATACAGTACAGTCTTACAGTTTCTGTCAAACATTTATCCATGAAAAAAAATAAGTTAAGTCATTACAAGAAAATACTGATTTAAATTAAACACTTTGTGTGCAAGCTTGATGTAAAATATAAGCTTTTGCTGTACCAAGTTTCAAGAGTCCACTTAGATAATGTGTCTTTCAGTTTCGGGATGGAAGGTACCGGCCATCTAAAATGGGTATCCGTACCCTTGGTTGAGAAACTGATCTAGCTATATAGCCAGCCTCTGCACTATTTATGTGTTGTGAAGATTATATAGATGCCTTTCTTGACAATATTAGTAAATTGTGTGCTACAACAATAAGGCCCAGTAAATCTGCCTCATGCCTCTATGGAGGGAAAACAACCCTTTCAAAGGTAGCAGTGCGCCGATTACACTGTTGGTGACAACTGATAATAAAAGTATAGCTTTGCCAACTTGTAAAACCTGTACAACTAGACACCAAAGTAAACAAAATGGCGGTCAGTATTAGGCCCTTATTTCTTGATCGTGCGGTACTGCATGAGCCTTTTGCCTGTATGTCTCTCTAAGTACCTGACTAACATGATAGTGAGTGGCAAACTATAGCATCCCTTGCAATTACAGTCATTTTTATTCATATGAGAGCAAAATGTTCAAATAGGAAACAACATACACATAAAATTGGTGAGTTGAATACCCGTTGTTGTACATATCTTTAAATCCACAAGCACATACTCTCTGTGGTGTGCCATCAAGTCTACCTTCGATAACTGCACACGATGTACCATATATTGGGTCACATTTTCTCCATTATAGATGGATGTCATTTTATGAGCAAGAGTCCATTTGGCCTTGTGGTTTTTGAACCTCTCCAGTTCCATATTCTGCCACACCCACGCAAACGTATTCACACTTTGCTATTGCAGGCGTCTTTGTTGTTTGAAAAGTCACTTTTCACAGGCGAGAGGGACAACATGTCTGACAAAGTACTTATCCATTAATAACAAGTGTGGGTTGAGTCGACTCTTGCAACACAATGACGTTGCACAACGGAACGACATATAGTCACAAAAGGCATGCATTCACAACTTCAGTGCGTGTGTAATAGTGTAAATAGATTGCTCATGCGCAGAAAAACAGGTTTTACCACTCAATAAAACATTTTTATGCGTACTTGCTTTGTTTTGGAAGATTGTTTAAGAGAGTTTTAACACATTAAATAGATGCACAACATTTGCACCTCACAGAAAAATACAATACTGTTGTGCAGTTTGATTGACACAGCAGGGGCCAGGTTTAGAATTTGGGGTGGAGATGTAAAATCATGCATAAAGCATATACACTACTAGACATCATCAGTTAATTAATTGTCTTTTTCTTTTCCTGAGGTTACAGCATTGCCCACATTGCACTGGATTTCAATTTTAACACAATCACTTCAGAGACAACAGATAATAGCTGAAATCAATCAAGTTTGCGAAAGTGTAAGCAAACTGATGTAGATGCAAAAGGAAATTCCACTCTATTAAATGTCAATTTTTGGGCTGTCACGTGGTGTGCCACTTAGTCTTTGAAATCGAATGAAAAAAAAACTCTCCGCCAAGCCTCAAATGTACCTTACCAACTATACATTATGATTTCTGTCATTTCTTTCGGTTTAACCACATTAATGATTAACAGTCTTTTGTTGAGATTTATCGAATTGTGTACATTCCAGAAGCCCTACATAAGTAAAAGAGCCAGTGCGTAGTTTTATCAGTGATTCAAATGTTGCGTTTCACCAAGACTTTTATTGACAAATAATTTTGTGTAAAAATGTACATTTACAATGGCAACCAGAAATGTATACAAAACCTTTTTGGGAATTTAGAAAAATAACTGCTCTTTATGGCAATTTAGAAGCAATGAAGGAACAAAGTTGGTGAAACAGAATTAAAATCACTACCAAAACTAATGGTGACAAATATAATTTGAGTGAGTGCCACTCGTCAGCGTCACACAGTGTTGTGAATAAAACATACCCATCATAATTGTCTTTTTCAAGGTAATGCTTTATGGCTACTGCTTTTTAATTTGCTACATAAAACCTGCTATGACTAAGGCGTGAGAATTAAGTTGTTAACTTTTACTACATTGGAACATCCAGTTTCATCCAGTGAACCCTGCAAAATGTTTGTCATCAAAGTTATTTTGACCCATTATTTACATTAGGCATGTCTGCATCCCTAAAGTACAACCCACCTTTGGGTTTTTATGGCTTTTGTTGAATGTCTTTTGCAAATCTGCAAAGTGAAGATGCACGTTCATACAGATTTCTTGTTTACCATACTTGGTACCTCCTTTGAAGTCAAAGTGCGCAGGAGGGAGGTTCTCCTCAGGCAGCAAGCAGCCAGAACATTTCATGTGTGGGCGGTGAATAACTCCTACTGTATAATTTGTGTTAAATGTCAGGAAACAAAGAGCAAAAACTTCAGTTGACAGGTTTTTTTTTTCCATTAAGAAAGAGAGAGAAAAAATGTATATTTTAAGTTGAAAGGGTTGCATAAATACACTCAAATATTCAAAGGACAAATGACAGCAGGTGAATCATGCTCGGGTTTCTCAGCAAATGTAATAAGACAGTGTTTGTCTCTAATTCAGTCTTTGCGAAGATTTAGTCAGAAGGCATCGCTGCTCCTCTTCCTCATCCTCCGTTTCTTCATCCACAGTAAGTGGAACAGAGGTCAGCAGTTGGGTATCAGCATGGATTTCCTCGTCGTCTGACTGGATTACAGGTGTGTCTGCTCCGCCCCCGCTAGTATCACTGGAGCCCGATGATGTCGAGGACATGCGAGACTTGGATCCGTTGTGGACTTCATTTTGCCGTTGCAAGGTTGGACACACCCTGTAGACAACCTCGGCCTCTTCATCTGCCTCATCTTCATCTTCGTCCTCACCACCTGTAAAGAAACGCTGTTTAAAATGCATATACGGTCTTGTTTACCAAGTGAATTTATTCAGTGGGAAAAAAAGTCTCACACTAAGAAATAATTGTTTTACATCAAATCATGCGGGCCACAATTATTAGCAGCCCTACTGTTAATAATTTATACAAGCCTTTTTGCGAACAAAACAGCACCTAATCTTCCCCTATAATGTTTCACAAGATGGGAGAATACATTGTACATTGATTTTTTTCGCCCAGAGTGCATGTTATCATTTAGTCATTACATTTAATTAGTCAAATATTGTATCTATGACTCATGTAAACCATAAAGCACGTTTGATTGTGTTTGGTTATTTGGAATCAGGTCAGTAATCGGTTCGTTTCCATGTAACCATCAACGGCCAATTTTATGTTAAGGGTAAAACAACATACTATATATTTTAATAACAGCAATTTCAACATCCAACAAAAAACATGCTTCTCCAAAGTTTTTTTCTTGTATGGCAAAAAAGAAAAAACTCAATGTTTTGAGAATCATGCTTTTTTTTTTTCTCGACAGAAAAGACACTTATGTATTTAATTAAAGTGTGTTGTTATTTGAATTTAGTCGGCACACCTGGCAGAGGGGATGCTATCTCTTCCTCATCTCCTCCTGCTCCGGAGTTGAGGAAGACGTCTAGGGCCTCTTGGTCAGAGATGTCCATCAGGTCCATTTGCTCCAGCACATCCACGTTCACCTCCATAGATGAGATACTTCCCATGGGGGCTGCAAACACAAACGTGTTATGAAGCGTTAACATTTGTGTGCCGCCTGAGAAGCATTGTGACGTAAATGCATATCCATTAAG
This sequence comes from Filicampus tigris, assembly GCF_054856515.1. NCBI lineage: Eukaryota > Metazoa > Chordata > Actinopteri > Syngnathiformes > Syngnathidae > Filicampus > Filicampus tigris. Next base: position 17,428,028 of record NC_141217.1, read on the forward strand.
GCTTTTATCTATGTTCTATTAGTTGAATAGCAACTTACATCCATATGGGGCTTGTTTTCTATTAACATTTTGCTCTTAAACCAAAGTCAAAGTTGCCACTGTCACTTACGTTTTCTGCTGTCAATCTGCAGGTGAGCTGAGGGCAGGTAGTTATCCACATCTTGTTGGTAGACCTCCTCAAAAAAGCGTTGTCTCTCCCTCAGCTTCAGATGCTGTGTAGAATCGTTGTCCAACACTCTCTGGGAGTTGTCTGTCTCCGCTGAACAATGACAACAAGTCAAGCTGTAACACATGTTGCAAACACTAACAAATAGCAGACTTTCTCATGTTGGGATCCATATCTTTATGTATTATTTTTCTCATGTATATATATATAACATATATACGGACCAGTCCTTCTATCCACCTATGACGGACACCCATTTTGCAGGTGATGAATGATAAACGGGATAATTAATAAAAAAAGACAGATTAAGCATGAGTGGAAGTAGATTTTTGCCCATCTATGTAATCGTCTATAACCTGACATTGATGATTATGGTTTCTTTTGATGCAGGTAATTTCGCTGCTCGATTGATGTATTTTACATCAGGCATGTTTTTGGTCCTAGTAGCGTGCCGTGAGTGCTATTTTTAGACATCAAATCTTGAGCCAGAAAAGGGTTAACAGAAGCTCGCTTGCAGACGATTCTTATTGCTTGTTTTTTGTCCGTTTATCTCAGAAAAAACATGCCAAGTAAACAATGTTTCTATAGAATTTGCAGACGCGACTTAAGACGGATCGATAACGGAAGCGTGGTTAAAATAATAGACGGACTGACCGATAGGCGATTACTGTTTGATCCGATTGGCGGAAGGTTACCCAGACGGCAGATGGCTGGCGATAAACGGACCAGCATATAAATGTGTGCGTGTGCGTGTTTGTGTCAGTGTCAGCACAGAACTTCCAGGCTTCTACCAGAAGGCAAATACAGTAGATGCTAGGAAACACTTACAAGAACAGCTGAACTTTATCTGCGGTAAGGCAGAAGCACTTTTAAACCCATTGCATTAAATGCATTAAATGCCATGTTAATCATTTAACACGAGTTTGAATGTGATTGATTGGTTAATTCTGAACACAGCCACATCACCAGTTATAAGACAGTGTGTACATTCACATCTTGTTTTTTGGGTTTTTTTTTTTCAATTGAATTGTACGGGTTACAGGTCACATTAATGGCGGATAAATGTTTTGAAATGATTTTCCTTGGCCTATGTTTTTATATTACAAACCTGACAAGTGGTGCGTAGTCAAGTTTATGTAGACTTTCGATATTCAATGTACATAGTTGAACAACTGTCCTACGGTCCACCTTTAGTATGACGCTTTGCCCAACTGACCAGCTTTGGTTGTGTAAGTGTGCTAAATTCTTCTGACGCACTGGGCCTGCCCCCACTGGGCTGCATGGGCTGACACTTTGACTCATGTCACCAGTGCTCCTATTCGTTTGTGCGAGAGCGTGTTCATGTATGCGTGTGATCACGTCTGAATGTGTGCACTAGTATATGTTCATTTGACTGCTTAGTGAGTGAGTGCCCATGCATGACTTGCATGTTTCTATAGTTCAAACAAGTGGATGTTGCTTTGAACCATTATCTAAAATTTGTTTTACTTCATCTGCGCATAGAATTTCTAAATTTCTGCAGAACCATGTAGATGGTCCACCATACTGTCCTCCCTCACTGCCGGATTCATTTTGAGTGCACTGCTGTTACTGCACACTTTTATTCTACCATACAGATTATCTATCGATCTCCAAATACTGTGGTTGCAATCTATTGCTAAACATGGGCACCAAAATGTTTCTAACACAAAGTAAAATGCAAACTACAACCACAAAAGTTAAATTAGTGATTAATTGCCTCAACATGGTCACTGATGGTGTAGTGGTACACCCTCCTGAGTTGTGTGCGGGCAGCGTGGGATCGGTTCCCGCTCAGTGACGGTGTCTGTGTGTGTCCCTTGCGACTGGCTGGCGACCAGTTCAGGGTGTAGTCAGCCTTTCGCCCATTGTTAGCTGGGATAGGCGCCAGCACCTCCCCGTGACCCTGTACAGGATAAGCGGTTTGGAAGATGACATATGACACATGCCTCAACAGGCCAACCCGATGTCTTGGTGCTACTCAAAGTCCACTGATCACCATCAACTGTGAGTATGATTGCTTAAAGCGAAGTCAACCCAAACATATTTTTTTCAAGAATATGTTTTATGCAGGCCCACTAGTTGAAACGAGGCAATATGATTAAAATGAAATATGAGTTAAGCAGCAAAATCCATCCATTTTTAGCCATCTCAGGGGGCGGCCATTTTGTCATTTCTCTCGACTGAAAATGACATCACAGACCTTCAGGGCTCAGATAATGACCAATCATAGCTCAGCTTAGGAAAACAGGTGAATCGTGATTGATCGTTATCTGAGCCCTGAAGGTCTGTGATGTCACATTCAGACAGAAATGACAAAATGGATGGATTTTGCTGCTTAACTCATATTTCATTTTAATCATATTGCCTCGTTTCAACTAGTGGGCCTGCATAGAACATATTCTTGAAAAAAAAATATTTGCGTTGACTTCCGCTTTAAGCAGCTGTAGATCTACGTACACATATGTAGATGGCTGCCACCGAAACATTTCAGGTATATGACAACCTAAAAACCTGTCCGAGATAAAAGAACCAACGATTTCAATTTTCACACATATTGAAATAGTGAATTAATTCCCTTTCTTTGTCACATTTAAAAGCCAGTTTAGATATACGCCTTAATGTGCGTAATTCTACATGGAGGTGAACATGTATGCAGCAGGGTGAATCATATAATTATTAACTTCATGTGTTTTTAGCCATCCCGCAAGAATGTTACCTTGCTTGGTGTTCATAGCCTCCTTGGTGCAATCCCGTGCTTTTCTGCCTGAGGTTGTTAACTGCCAGTGGGCCTTATGTGGCTCTGCGGAATCATTAAGTTAAGTGGTTTTCTACATTTGAATGTGATCCAAAGAAAAATAGCGCTCAACACGTGTTAGTCTCCCTTATTGCAGGACTGTAAATGAACCTGTCTGAGCACTGTGATACGTTGTTGTAGATCATTTTATCAACGTAAATGACGGATTTTTATCACTTTCCACTCTTCTCTCGCTGGTGGCTCCCAAGTGGCATTAAATGGCTATCACAACAATATTTGTGTTACATGTAGTAATCGTTTACTAAGTAAGAGCATACATGTAACGTTCATAATCAATCAATTTGATTATTATACCTTCACGTGATTTAATACTAATTAAGTACCACCTCCTCTTTCTTCAGAGGCTGCTAGTCACTGTATAAATTCGATCAATATTTCCCAAATGGCATTCGACGGTAAACTGTTTTAGAATTTCCTAATAAAAAATGTAATTATTTTAATCTCATCATATTTCATCTCATTATTTGTTTTGTTTGGATTCACAAGATTCTCGCACTTCACCGATCTGTGATCTCCCCAGCCAAGTTTATATCATCGGCCCGTGGGCGTCTGCTTGCAGTTCCTTATAAATGTACTTTTCACGCCTTGGCCTGCCGCAGGACACAAGCAAATCAGTTTTTTCTTCCGCCACGTCAAGGACTATCAGCCACACTGCCCCCGCTTGCACGGGTCTGCGAAAATACCAAAACTTAGTCTAGCCCGCCCTTACGCAGATTTGGACCGCATCTTGTGCCAGACTTGCACTTGCCATGAAAATGGAGCCCAAACTCTCATGGAAAGAAAATCAAATCCGCTCCACTGAATCTTGAATAATATTTGTTCTAACCCTGATCAGTGCTGTTTTGTTTTTATTAATTCTCATTTAAAATTAAAACAACTGTAAATGCCACCCCTGCTAGCATGGTCAGCTAGCACGGTTACATAAATGTAATAGTTTCAGATTCACATAAAGGCTACTGTAAATTATACAATGTCTGTTGGCCTTGAAGTGTATGTTCTCTGAGAGCATTTCTGTTTGAAAAATGAATTTGAGCAAATGGACTGATTGACTTGGAATGCACTTTGAGCCTTTCTTGTTCATGGACACAACTGACTCAGTCCTTGTTAGGCTGCTGCTTTATCCTGATCTGGGCTATGAAACACAGGTCACATGGAAAGGATTTACTGTGGTGGCTCAAGGAAGAGAGAACAGCTGGGATGACTGCTGTCGAAGTGTAACGCGTAGTTCAAGTGCCCTGTCATATTAAAAGACATGATTTAGAAAAGGGTTGCAGTGCTTGGCTATCAGTCCACTGTGTATGGGCATATGCAACAAGACATATTGTGTTTGTATTTGTCATCACATGTCATCAACATTGAACTTATTGCATCCCTAAGATCGCCCATTGCTCACCTTGACACAAAAGTTAGTGGATTTTAGTAAAATTCAGCATTATCTAAACAAACAAACTTACCCAACCAAACACAACAGCCCGTAGGGGAGGACAACCAGCTTCAAGTCTCACGTGTGTTTAATGTAAAGAAAGATGCATAAAAGGTTTGTTCCGATGCACCGCAACGACTTTGTAAATCTGTCGAAGTGCCCATTCGATGGGTAACTTGAACATCTGTGAAGGCAACATAAATGCGAAATCCACATACAGGTTTTGGAGCGGCATTTGCTGTCATCAAAGCAACGTCCCTGCTTTTTTCACCAAGACAATGCCTAGCCACATTCCGCACGTTATAACAGTGTAGCTTTGTCGTAAAAGAGTGTGAGTACTATAGACTGGCCTGCCAGCAGTCCAGACTTGTTCGAAATCATGCAAGAATGGGAAAGAATTCCATCTACATAGCTTCAACACTTAGTGTCCTCGGTTCGCAATCGTTTTTTGAGTGTTGTTAAAAGGTAATGGGTTGTCACACCGTTGTAAACATGCCCATACCCCAGCTTTTTTGGAATATTTTGCAGGCATTTTCAATATAAGTCAATGTATGCAAAAACAAAACAAACAAACAAAAAAAACAATAAAGTTTACCCGACAAACAAAAAAAAACCCAATAAAGTTTACCCATTTGTACATTAATATTTTGTCTTTGTAGTGTATTAGATTGAATATAGGTTGAAAAGGATTTGCAATCTGGCATCTATGAATTTGCATATTGACAAAATTAAAAAACATTTAAGGAGGAAGTGAACCCAAATATATTTTGTTCAAAAACATGTTCTATGCAAGCCCACTAGTTGAAACAAGGCATTCTGATAAATATTGCGTTTGTGGAATAAGAGTTAATGCATCCGATTTTAGCCATCTCTGGGGTTTTTTTGTCACTTCTGTCGACTGCAGATGATTGTGATGTCATTTTCAGTCGACAGAAGTGACAAAATGGCCGCCCCCTGAGTTGGCTAAAAAGGGGGAGGGATTTTGCTGCTTAACTCATATTCCACAACCGCAATATTAATCAGAATGCCATGTTTCCACTAGTGGGCCTGCTGGGAACATATTCTTGAAAAAATGTTCAGGTTGATTTTCCCTTTCAAAAAATATTTTTTAAGATTCTTATTATTTTGGTGTATAGCATGTCATTCAACATTGACATGCTGCAATTGTCTTATTGTAAATGTTGTATTACACTATTTATCTTTTTATCTTACGAGACGCAGAATTTCTATGACACTTGTGATCTGAGATAGGACCAATGGCTTCTAAATTCCTTCTCTGTCTAAGCCCACAGTGAATCATAATAGCTTTAGGCTTGCTCTTATGTAATGCTCGTACAGTTCTTCAGCTTCCATAGTGCACCGCAGTGCAAGACCTACTGCCTGTTTTACACGCATGTTTGTCGAGAGAGAGAAATGGACAAGACTACAATATGGAGCGCTATGTAATCTGACGTGTTCTCAATTAAATGTAAATGTAATGTCATTGATTTGATGTAAATGCTCCACTGGGTCTGCTGGTCTTTGATAACTCACATTCAGAATACCGGTAATACAACTGAGATATTGGGCATTTTTTTTGTTTTGTTATTAATGCCAATGCTCACAGGATAAAAACAATCAATGATACGACTTTCAGCGTAAGCAGTACTTGTTCACCCAAGTATTCAGTGTGTATTTGTGTCCCTCTCTTGTCTCTGACTGCTCTCTGTGATGAAAACAGTTAGCGACATGTGTCATTGGCTGCTCTCTGTCGTTTTAATGGCGCACTCATAGATCAAGAGACTTAAGAACCGCACTGGAAGCAGAGAACAAATGTTCCTATTGAACCAAAAAGTCACATGGTGAGGCTTTCAATCCCCTTGTGACAAGCGGGAGGAAATCCCATGATTGCCTTTGTGTCTTCTTGGAAAAGTGACTCTTGTTTATATTTGGGAGAGAGATTCCACTTTCACTCCATGAGCAGCCACATTTGACAGCTCATCCATCCCCGGCTCCTAGATGACCTGCAGCTTCTATTTCTCCCCAAGGGATTAGTGAGGGTGAGACTCAGCTCTCAGCAGTGTACAGCCTCATCATCTTTAGGTATTACTGCTATTAGCCAATCATTCCTCTCTGTTGGCCGAGCAGCCAATGCAGACCGTCAAGCTTAAATCATTTATGTGTGAGATCACTGCACCACAGCAGCCACCACTCCTGCCGTGATACCACTCGACCCCCAACACCACACACTCCTCAATGTAAACACACACTGTATATTCATCAGTAAATAGGCAACGCTCAGCATTTGATATGTATAGTCTGCCTTGGATGGTGTCATCCTTCAGGAATTCCACTTGAAGCACATCTTTGAATCACCATGATAATAGTTAGAATGAACGTAAACAACAATAATCTGAGTACCAATAGTTCCACTCTTTGTCTCCATCTCCTTATCCCCACCAACCCCAAGCTATGAATGCATCTTCAGCCTCGTGATCATACCATGTATATCCCAGGCCGCTTCCATCCACATTCCCATGAAGGATTATCACTCCAGCTAAATGCAACAAAGACCTCCACTGTTTCCCATTGCTTTCCATATGAAAAGAAGGAGGGCTACCTACCACATTAATCATAATACACCAGCATACAGAGAATATTACAACTCTGGTGAGGTTACTCGGAAAGCAAGACCGTGGTTATGCCGCTTCTGTTCTAAGTAGGTCTTGCTCCTACCAAGACAAACTTAGTTGGAAAGGTCGACGTACTGTTAATTAAAGTAATCAAACATACCCTCAGCTCAATTTGAATAGATGGCTCCATATAGCAAAAGAAACTGGTGAGATGCATTAGTTATAGATGGAAGAAATATCTATGTCGAATATTAAGCGGTACAAATCTAATACAGCTCGAATTATGCAGCATAATCACCCATTCAAATCAAACACTACGAGTTGGTTACTTACACGCCAGACGTTTGTTGTGTTTGGTTGACCCCGTAGATGACATGATGGCCGTGTTGCAGCAGTGTGTGTCAATTTGTCTTGTCACCTCCTGTCAAGGCTGCAGGACAGGATGCTGGTGCACGTCGCAGCAGATCATCTAGTCATTGCATCTCCACCCTTTAGCACCAGGCTATTCCAACTACCCGTTTTTGTTTTTCTGCTCTTCCTGACTCCCTCTCCCCTTTGTGATCGCCCCTTTCTAGGTTCCCCTCACGCTGCTTCACACTTGCATCCTTATTGCCCCCCACCCCTCTCTCTCTCTCCCACTCTCTCTTTTTCTCTCACAAACACACACAGTCTTGCACACTGTGCAGCTCAGAGACAGGGTGAGTGATAGTAGACGTGGCCTGTACCAACTGGTAATAATGTGGGGGTCATGAGATCAGGAGGCTTTTTTACGTAATATTTAGGGACATACCAAAAACTGCAATATGAGTACTAGAGCCCTTTAATATATAGTAGTAACTCTGTATCATTATTGAAGTAGATAAGAAAAATAAAAACCTGTATATTTTTATTTTATAGATACCTGTTCATATTGTTATCCTTTTGTGGTCTTTTATTTACTAGCCACTACAACCTCCACAACCTAATGAAATCCAATACAAAGTGGTAACAAATTGCAAATTACCTGTTTTCTGAAGCTGAGCCATGATTGGTCGTTATCTGAGCCCTGGGCATCTGTGATGTCATTCTCAGCCGACAGAAGTGACAAGATGGCCGCTTGCCGGACAGTGGCTAAAAACGGGTGGATTTTGCTGATTAACTCATATTCCACAAATGCAAGATTAATCAGAATGCCGCGTTTCAACTAGTGGACCTGCATAGAACATATTCTTGAAAAAAATATGTTTGGGTTGACTTTAAAGCCGTGTTTATTAAAAGAACGAAGACTGCCGAAGGACTTGATCTCAGTTTTACTTCGGCAGCTGTATAAGGGAAAATGCCTTGTCCTCGAGTATAGTACAGTAGCTAATGTGCATAGCCTACTGTAGCTAACATTTTTTAGTACAATAAGGGAAAAGATGCGAGTGTTCCATAGATTCCACTAGGGATCATAAAATGGTAAATTGGCTGTCATTTGTATAGCGTTGAAATGATGAAAATAAATGCCTATATGCAACTTTATTCAGATCCTCACAAAATGTAATTGTTCCTCTTTGACTTTTTGTTTTTCCTCCCATAATCAATACTGTACTAAAAATACAAACTGTACATGCCAATATGGCAACAGCAGTAGCTGGGTTCGTACTGTATCAGCACTCTGCTGGGTGCAATTCTTAGTGATTGCTCAGTGTGGACAGCACTTAAATGATCGATTGCTGTGCCATCTGAGATCATATTTAGACCGTGCAGAAAGAGCATCAAAAGCTGGTGCCAGTGAACGTAAATATGTGATGCTTTTTTTCAGTGCAGTTAAATTATTTGTATGATTTTTTTTAATTCCACCACGAACAACAGTGCAGACACTCTGGCATGTAATTACAGTATGAATGCACAGGTCGACTCCATTATCAAGATGAACCAGTCCCCATAAATGCACTGTTGCAAAGATGCATAGCAACCATCACACATGTTGTGTTAATAGGCATTCAGCATCATGGACCCCTACAGGTCTCTGCCATGATAAGAGGCCACTAACAGCCAATTATGTCACTCTTCCACTGGAAGAGGCTCTGTAGCTCTGATGATGAGGTGAAATGTGTCAGCTTGTAAATAGAGGACCCTGGTGAGACACCCTCCTGCCCACGTGTCAAATTAAAAGGGACAAAAATTAATTGAAAAAGAAAATGAAATATTGTAATAAAAAAATACTTCAACAAATATGTATATCTGGTTTTGGATGAGCAGGATGAATAGTATACAGTTATTGATGAGTAAAGTATTGATTGGGTAAGATGATTGAGTAAGATGAGTATTTACAGTGTCTCTGTCATGTCAAACAAATGTGAATACTGTGAGGTGGAAAACATCGCTGATAGACTCGTTAAGACCAGTGGCAGCTCGTCAATAGAGGGCGCTTGGGCGCCCTGCCGGCTGAGTCACATTGAAATAGACAAAAAAAAAATGAAAATGAAATATTATACGTAGCGGCAGAATGAATTCTGAAGTAAACAAAAACATTTTGTCTGGTAATTTACAGAAAAAAATGGAAAAGCTTCGTCGTGCAACAAAATAATGACTCAGAACACAATGCCCACACAACAAAGGACTTCATCAGTGTGGGGAAAGTGGAAGGTCTTAGACTGACCAAGTCAATCATCACCAGACCTTAACCCACTGCATGCATTTTACCTCTTCAGGCGGAGACTGAAGGGAGAACCCCCCAGAAACAATCAAGAGCTGAAAGAGGCTGCAGTAAAGGCCTGGAAAAGCATTTCAAATGAAGACTGTAGCTGGTGAAATCAATGGGTCACAGGCTTGATGTGGTTATTGCAAGAAAGGGTTATGCCACCAAATATTAAATGTGTTTCACTAATTTAATTTAATAATTTATGTTCCATTTCTTTTGCTCACTTGAAATACCATGAAATAAAAGATGGAATTCAAAACTTTAATGTGATATTCAGATTATTTTGAGCGGAAAACCAAATGCTGAACTCAACTGACCTTGCCCTACACATGTAAATATGTAATTAAAGTGTTATTTTTTTTAATATTTGATATTTTTAAACTTATGAGTACAACTGTATAAAATAGCTCCCTTGACATATGGATAATGGAGATGCAAAATACAGTATAAATACCCAACACGTGAAATTCCCTGAGTTTAAGTGTGAGACAATATTGACATCTAGTGGCTAAAGAGATGTCGTACATTATAACGTCCCCTGAAAGTTGTATCCAGTACATTGAGCATACTAAACACACAATAGCCTCAGAAAAAATGTTTCACGTTCATTTTCATGACAAATGGGGGAACAAATCTACTTGCGGGAGCTGCTACAAACTGAAGCACCACATTTCTGAAGTGTAATTTATATTCAACACTCTCCATTTGCAAAACAAATTCAAGTGAAAATGGTCTTTCCAAAGACTCTTTTACAGAATGTGTGTGCATTTGTGTCTCAGTGCTGGCTTCCCTTTTGAAACAGTGTTATCTTAGATTTCCTCTATGATGTGGCTTGTGAGTCACTCTGACAAATACAGTACACGCATATACGTATACGTATGCACGTATGAACGCACGCGCAGGACGTGTACGTTCCATCGTTCACTGCCCACAGTCATTTTTGCCGTCGCTCAAACGTAATCATGTGGGTTGTGCACGCATCTTTAGCCTTCTGCTAACATAAGAAGCATCTTGCACACACAGACAGTCCCTCGAGTCCTCAAATATTTGAGAAGTCATCAGGGACATCATTCCGGATAAGCCTATACGTCAACGAATATTTTTTTTTCAATTACATTCGCAGTGGAGAAGCGTTTTCACTCACGTTCAGTATTGAGGCTATTTGATTAAATGAGATCATCACAAACACAAAGTGTACATAGAATGGAGTTACATAAATAAATACAATGGAGGCTTTGGGAAATAGTAACAATAAAAAATAGCGTATTCAATAGATTTCTGTTCTACTGTCCTGCATATCTTCCCAAATCCGCAAAAAATGATTAGGCCTACATCACCTTATAGTGTAGGGCAGAATAACACTTGGTGTAAGTGCAATTAAGCCATGTCTGCCATCTAGTGGTGAATGGTGATATTACAATTTAAAACTGTGGTCTACCCCTGCATACTCACAGTTCTGCAACCATGGACGCAGATATTTTGAAGAATCTTTGGGGTTTGAAAAAAAAAAATCAAAAAAATGTTCCCCACAATTTTTTTAAAGAGTCTGCATCATGTAAAATCAACTTTTATTGAGCTTTTGTATATGTTAAAATACCAATTCCTCACCCCCACCCCCTCAAAAAAACGAATAGTGTTTCAATAGTTTCTATAAGAGCATTTTGCTCGTTTGTGACTGTTTGAGAGCGATTCAATCGTGTGTGTGTGAGAGTGTTTCAGCGGTGTGTATGAGAGTGTTTCAAGTGTATCTACTGTAGGAACATTTCACCTGTGTGTGCCCCACAAAATGCAGTAGTGCGTATGAGAGGTAATCCGGAATTGTGTCCCTGATGAACCCTCATAGACGTACCTTCATGAGTCAAGTCAAAGCACTCAAACTTTATTAAAAAATATCACTGTGTTGTGTGGCGATATTCTGGGGATCACCATGGCAACAGACATCCCAGTGCCACATGCACGAACACGCACACCTGTCTGATAGTGTTCCAGTCTGTGCTGCTAAGCCTGCCCTCAGACAGTAACTTGGTGCCGTTTGCTAAATGTGGCAGGACGCACAAGCAACAGCGGCGATGCTTTTGTTCCCCGAAAGAGGAGCACACAGCACTGGCAGGGTGTTAATTAGACATTGTGAGGGGGCAAAACTGACTGGCTTTGTGTGTTGTTGGCTGCAGTGCTGATAGAAGCGCTCCTTTTTGTGAAGCATTCTTTCTTAGTGCTACAGTGACAGCTGCTTTGAGAAAATTCAGCACATTATTTGACCTTGGCTGTGGTGACTGCATGGTGACAATAGGTTATATAATTGATACTGTACTCTGTGTCTGACATGTCTGGAAAGCTGTAAAGGAGCATGCTGTGAGAGACAGTTTCCATGATGTGTGTTTGTCATGTCAGTTTTGCAAGTGAGTTTTTCTGTGTCTAAATGTGATCTAGTGACTCATGTGGGAAGAAAAGGCTGCTTCCACTGAGTGATTAGTATCACTTGGACTCGTCACAACAGTGAACTTATCTTCTTGTTGAAATCGGTCAAGGCAAAAAAAAAAAAAGGTTAAACGCACTATATACAGCATTTACTGGTAAATAATGTTTACTACTGAATTAATGTTTGTTGGGTTTTAATTTAAAATGTTATTTTGTATTGGTGAAGTGTGCAGGAAAAAAAATAACTGCCAATGTGGCGTAAACATTTTTGACATTTAAACTCATTCAACTGTATTTAAATACATACTTGAAGGCTAAATGTTAAAAACATTTTAAAAGCATTTTTTCCAATAACGACTGATGATCAAATGATCATATAATCAGCAAGGTCTGCAGAATAAGGATAACGACCGTGATCAGTGAATCCGGTGGTGGTTGCAGCAGGGTCACATATAAAATATACAGGATACCCGCCCCGGAGGACCGTAATTGCCCACGCCTGCCATATACAGTAGGTAAATTCCACGATCATATTCCTTAGTAATGTCAACACATTCGTCAATTAACGGTAATGTTCTGATCTGAGTGTTCTGTGGTCAATGTGAATTTCCTCTCAATGCGACAATAGCAGAGTATACAATGAACGTAATAACGACACAAAGGCTGGTTCAAACCAAGGCTGTATCAAATATGCTGTTTATAGAAATAGACACTATTGGGCGATAATAATCTAACAGTGTATTCATTTTTGTGGGTGTATTTTGCAGTGATGTAGAAGTAGAAGTGTAATGTGTCATAATGAGATATTTCAAAACACACCCACACCCACATATATATATATATATATATATATATATATATATATATATATATATATATATATATATATATATATATATATATATATATATATATACATATATATATATATATATATATATATATATATATACATACAGTATATACACAAACTACACGCACACACATGTACGGTATGTGTGGACACAAATAAATCTAGGCATACGTGGGGTTGAAAAGTGATCTCTCTTACTTTCAGACACCACAACGCACAGAACATCAGTGACAGTTACATCCACATGCGATGAAGGGTCCAGGACTTCTCTTCTGGATTCAGAGGTCCCCACACCTTAATGAATTTCTCTTATCTAATTATCTAGTGGAAAATTACTCTGGTCTTTGCAAATAAACATGTTTCAAATGACTGTAAGAAATTTAAAAATACATTCAATACAAGGAAGAATGAATGTTGTTAATGTTCAAAGCCAACATTTTCCAACAACATCACTACTATAGGTCTTGCATATGACACAGTACAGTTCTAAGCCACTGTGAACTACAACCACAACTATCAACAGATTGTTGCATGAATACCTCTGAAAATCTTTTGAAAGATGGAATACTTGCTCCTGCATTGGTTATTGTAAGTATTTACGATGTGCTAATCACTACATGTCTTTCCATTTTTTTGTATTTGAGACAAACTGTTCTTCGATCTCTTTTATAAGCTAGAAATGATTTGTTAATTGGTGGAAGATTAAAAGAAAAGATGTGACCCGTTCGTTTTCCAGAGAAGTAAAATATCCTCCAGGGTCTTTATGTGTTTAATGGTTCATGTTTGAAAGGCAACGGTGCTTAAATGTTTCTCATGGCGGAGAAGATGCGTGCATATGTACTAAATAGGTGAATGTATGAGTATGTGAGTCACGCACCACTATACAGCCTCCCGGGTTTCCATTTCTGATGCCCATCTCTCAGCGCTACTGCACACTGAACTCGGCGAACCCTCTGCTGTTTACACTCCACCCCTCCTCTATCCCTCCCTCCCTCTCTATTTCTCACACACTCGCTCTCTTTCGTGCTCATCTGTTCTCTGCAGCTTCCTCCATCTCCATCCAACTCCCTGCTGTACAGCACTCATTCTCATTCTCTGTGTTCAAAGTCTTTTCTCTCAATCCCCGCCCTCCCCCCACCCCGTCGCTCTTTAGAACCCTGCCTCTGTGTAGCTACCTCTGCGGTTCAAGACTTGTTCTGACTCAGACAGTCTATACCGCTAACGTTTCAGACACTAAGGGACTCTCTCTTGTGTTAGGCCTGACTGGTTTATCTGTTAGATGAGGCCAGCAAATGAGGCAGACGAGAGAAGGAGGTGGCAGGAAGGAGAGAGAAAAGAAAGAGGATGCTGGCGCTTTTCACACCTGCGATCCAGTTGGAGACGCCGTCCTCACTTCACATCCTCCGAATTCTCACCAGCGTTCTTGCCAGTGCTATGAAGGTCTTTTGAAATACTCACGCGCGCGGACGCACACGCACGCCCATTCCATCAGGCAGCGAAAAGTTGAACAGCTTTTGTGTCATCAGCACTCTGTTGCCCACACCGAGACCCTTCTGTTCGATACAACATTGTCCAAAGGCAGACTGGTAACAATGTGTCTCTTTTATCTGTTTGTGCGCATGTCTGTGTCAGCTCAATCATCTCAATGTTTTCATGAATGGAGAGAACCATGCTCGCGCGCGTGTGTGTGTGTGTGTGTGTGCGTGAGGGTGAGGGTGGCATAGTAAATGAGGATGACACCCGTGTCAGCTTTGCTCTTCCAGGAATTGTGACACATGTGATGATGTAACCTTACCCCCTCCCCGAAAACTGTAACGTCATCCTTTGAGTTTTGAACTGCTTGCCTTGCACTTCTCGGGCGCATTGTAGGACTGCAACACGCTATTAATAATCTTGGCGAAGTGTGAGCCAAGCGTGAGCAAGTGTGCGTGTTGGCTTGAAAGTCCATTGAGCTGTGCAGAGGAGGTCATGTGCATCACATGGCACGCACCTCAAAATGTGCATTCCGCACTGGTAAAGAGCTTGTCTCTGTGTGTGTGGATTTTAGATTGTGGACAAGGCACAATATATACACCAATGTGTCTGTGTGTGTGTGTGTGTGTGTGTGTAAGTGTGTAGCTTGTGCACTCACAATAGGTCATTGAGTTAATTTCTATAACAACATGGGCTCTATTTTCATGCCCAGCGCAAGTGTAGCACAGAGTGCAGTCAAACTGTGCACTTGGGTGGAGTTTATCTTTCTTTTGGTGCTTTCGTAGACAGGTGCGGTATGAAATAGGCATTTGCGCCGTTGTGGGAGTGAACACAGCTGTCTTGATTCACCACCAATCAAAGCAGCTCCCCTTATTCCCTTTAATTTCAGCCACACGCAAGTATAACGGACACTGGAGTGCGTGCAGGAGATCGGTACATTTATAAGGAACTGCGAGAAGATCTCCACTTGCGGAGGATGTAAAATTGACCGGCTGTGAAGAGGGTACTAGGAGACCGCCTTCAACCCCTACCAAGCATCTGTGTAACAGATTTTACGAGAGCTCACGTGTGCCTGTCTACAAAAATAGGACTTCATATGTCACCTTAGCCTGTTCCTGTTGCTCGATCATCAAAAATTCTCGTTGCTTAAAGAATGCTAATGAATCCAGTTATTTCCATGCTGTCACGCCACCTCTCAGTGAGGCAAAGCGCTTGATGGCATGGTTTCTTCTCACGTCGGAAGTGTAAGGCCTGCTCACAAATAGCGCAGATAACACTATTTGCTGCTAATCGGGGATCAAACCAGCGGAGAGGAAAAAGCGCCTCCACTCCGTGTCTCATTCATAATTCACAGAAAGCAAATGAAGTTGGTACAGTGGGAGCAATCAAATATAGATGAGAGAAGGTGGGGGGCGAGAGAGAGATGAAGGGGAATAAAGAGAAACTCACCTTGCATGCAGCAGGGTTTTAGCATTTCAGTGAACGTGGCAGCGACATTAAGCCAGCTGCATGAGCATGGACACTTGTTTGCCTGGCTCTGGAGGCCAGAATTCTCAGCAGAGGGTAACGTAATGACACCGTCAGCGTACATGCATCATGCACCACACCGGCAACATTAATTCAGCATGGTAAATTTGCAGTCCCTCGATTCCCTTGCGTGTGTGTACACTTATATTTCCCCCCCCCTCTATCTATGGCTGACTGCGCTGACTCACTCATAACGAAACTGTATTCGGTCTCCACAGAAATGTCGAGAGACATTCATAGCAACCCCTCAGCATGTTACTGCTCGATCTGAAACCAGAATATTCAATTGTTTCAGAATACCCTTTAATACTTTTCTGCGTTTGACTCACACAGGCCTTCTGCCGCTGCTCATTGTAGCTGCAGTGCATGTGACGCACACAAGAGCAGAATATTTTTTTATTATCTTGAAAAAGAAAAAAAAACAGCTGCTTTGATTCAACTTTTTACTGATGTTGTGCTACAAAGCAAATGGTCAACATGTGATGTATACATCATAGTACCCTATATCACAGTAATGATATCAATAGCAAGGATATTAAATAATAAATCAATTCAACTCAATTTTGTATGATTCTAATTATAGTAGCCTACTTATTGTGTTGTTAATTAGTTAAAGGTATTATTTTTATTCCTTATCTATTACATTCACCCATCCATATTCTATACCACCTTGTGGTCCGCTTTACAAGAAACTGACCAAGAAACAAGCAAGACCATTTTGGTGGTTGTATACAGTTCTGCTTTTTATGAAAAACACACACACACACAAATAAATAAGAAATGTTTTTTTAGGAATTTGAAATGTCGAAAAAGTGGCTGATAATGTTTCACAATGTGATGTGTTGGAGCAGCATTTTTATAATCAAAATGTAAGGCATGGAAGTAACGTATTAGTGAAGTGGTTAGTGCATCCGTCTCGCAGTCACGTGGTACTGTGCTCGATTCTCGATACAAGCCATCTTGTTTAGTGTTTGCAAGTTCTCAGGTTAAATGAAAATTTAAATCACCTCTCGCCCAAATCTCAGGTTCCATCTCTATGCAGTGCTGCTTTCATCATTAGTCTAGCAAAGCAAGGACGGAATTACCATTTTTATCTTGAAGATGATCACCTAAAAATGATTTTCATCCATTCTCCATTTTGGGGGCTTTCCCAACACAATGATATTGCAACTTGTTTAGACCCAAGGTCATCGCAAGATATGTGGGCTGTTTTCGATCAGCTGCTATCCAGGGGCGGAGCCAGAACGTGGCTAATGGGTGGGCCTGGAAAAATCAGGGTTGGCCTAAATATTTCTCTCACTGAGCACAATCCTCCTATCCCGACACATCGTATATTCAAATACAATGTCAAACTGAATAATATGAAGTTCAGATCTTCCTTAGACAACCACAATTATGCCATTAGTGGCCACATACGTGGACAGCACTTTCTAGCTCTTGTGTCCACAAGCGTGTGCACTGTGGTGGGTGTTTTGGACACATATGTGGGCACTTACACTGCCATCTTGTGGTCTCAGAAGAGTATTACATACTACAGTCAAAATACAGTATACAAAATACAGTACGATACAATACAAAAAACTAAAAGATGATGCTTAGTTTTTCTTCTAATTTGGTTCCAATAAGCCCAAATAGCAAAAATAAATTAATAAAATGCATGTAAAAAAACAGCTTGGGCCTTAGGAGATTAATAATAATTTACTAAAAATTTAAAAGTATATATTTCATGAATCTCACTGGGTGGGCAGTGTGTCAATCTGGGTGGGCCTGTGCACACCCCGGCCCACCCATGGCTCCGCCCCTGCTGCTATTATTTGATTGGAAAATATGTTGTTGAGAATAGCATCTACCATCATCTTTGTCTCAATCTCTTTGTCGCCTGTCTATTTTTTTAAATGTCAGATATTGCAAACAACTCTTTCTGGGCCATCTGTATTAAACGTGTATGTGTTTGCCCGTGCATGCATTCGTGCGTGCAGGCGTGTGTGGGCAGAGAGGCTGTTTGATGTGAGTCAGATCTAAACCCAGGCTGGTTTCTCTCACATGTGTGGGACGCATCCAGATGGCTCGGCAGGACAGCACAAATGTCACTCTGATAACGAGACGTCAGAAAATACAGGTAGTTGAGTTTCATTGCGTGCTCATACAGCATAAGAACACACACACAGAGGAATACATGCTAATTGCAGTTATAGTAATAACATGACCTTGAGACTAACAACATTCTTCCATATTACTATTAAAGAAAGAGTAAGTGTGACCACAGAATACCAATTGTCATTTTGGGTGGTACGGTTGTTCGTAAAACAGCGCGTTAGTGCCTCTATCATTGCCATATTGATCCTAGATCAACTACTATAGTGGGCCAGACACACAGGCTTCTAAATTAACTTTTTTGATCACCAGCAAATGTGGCTGGTGACTCTCTAAAGTTACTGATTTAATAGTGACTCTGCAACATGTTTAGCCACACTAGCTAGCCAGCCAAATCTTGTTGCTAGCTGGCTGGTGCAGTGTAAATAGCACTGAGCTGACCAGAACTGGGAAATTTACTACAAATTGAGCGTCCGTCATTCGTCAGCAGCGGGGGTACCCTTCCTTCCTTTTTCCCGGGGTTAAAAAAAATAATACCCGTTGATTCGACTCCGCCTCTATGGAGTAAGATAGGTGTCAAAAAGGCATGTGCGAAGGGTGACCATATGTCCCGATTTGTGCGGGACTGTCCCACATTTTAATTATTTTTAGTGTGTCCCGCAAATTGACTCGCTGTCCCGCATGTCTGACCGGCAGGCACCAATTTTCAAACGTGCGTCTAAAATCTTGTTTTTTATTAAACGCCTATGTGCTGGAGAAGACAACACACAGTGGAGGCTATTACAGAAGCGGGTCTTGGGCTGTGTGTGTGTGTGTGGAGGGGGGGGGGCATGGTGTTCGGACGAGTGTGACTGTCTGTGTGCGGGACTGCGAGAGGCAGGGGTATGCTGTCAATCAAATAGCCGGGCGCACAGGCAGACAATAGTTGTTTTTAAAGATACGCCTACCAAAGACAAACAAAAACAAGCATTTTAGCGACGCGTTCCATACATTTGTGATGAATTAATGAAAATGGAGGACTCTGAGGAAAGTAAGAAAACTGCAAAGAAAATGAAACGCAGTTACAACAAGGTCTGGGAACTCATTGTCCGTGGGTGAAGCCAGATAGAGTCCGATAAAGCTTTCTGTGAACTTTGTGGCTGCTGTTGCTGTTAAGGAGAAAAGGGAAAGACTTGAGTTGTGATGGACATAACCGAAAGTGTTTCATCAGTGCTTTCCTTGCTTCTGGAAGTGCATAGTGCTGCTATGGTGGACACGTTTGTTTACAACTGAATTGATTGTAGTTACAGTATTGTTATCTCATGACTATTTTTTGATATACTTCTTGTTTTATTTTCGTTTTATGCTGTGACTGTTTAATTTGAAAATAATTTGAATTGCAATAGTTGTAGTAGCCTGTCTTTGTTTGGATTATATTTTTTATTGTAATAAATTGTTACCGCACTTCATGCTCTACGTGTTGACTTGAGATTTGACATTGTTCTATTGTGTGAGTGCGACTATTGTTAAAGTGCATCTACCTCAAGATATGATGAGATTGCATCTACCTCAAGATAGATGACTAATTTCAGACTTTCTTGTGAACTCCTATTGATATTAATATCTCAGAGATTTACCTTTTTACTAGTAGTTTGTGTTGTATTTTTGTAAATGCAAATAATTTCAACTGCAATTCTGTGTTCTGTGTTTTTATTTGTAGACCTATAATTGTTATTTTGTTACACTTTATTCTATTTTATGTTACTGAACAGTTGACAATCTGTGTCATATGCATTTTTGGTGTCCGTCGCGACCGTCAGCTGCGTCCCACATTGTCCCCCACAAGCATACTCCCTGTCTCACATCTGGTGAGTTTGGATCTGGTCACTACATTTGCGTGATTAATGATTCGTATCTATAATAGTAATTTAATTCAGAGCCACAGTCATCAATGTAATCATTTAGTTGAATAATTTATTTTAAACACATATTATCCAAGTTGGCGGCACGGTGAACGACTGGTTTGCACGTCCGCCTCACAGTGCAGAGGTCGTGGGTTCGAATCCGGATACGTGGTTATGGAAGCGGGAGTTGTATTGACAAAGCAATGCACTCACAGAGTTTGATTTGTGCTCACAATAAAACATTTCACACGCACAGTTTTGATTTGTACTCACAGGGAAGTTAATTAAAAAAGAAATGATTACTATTACGGATACGAATCATTAATCACGCATATGTCTTTATGACAGCTATCTTAGTCCATATGCCTCTAATTTTAAAAAGGCATCTGTCGGCGAGTCCGACTAAATTTTCACTAGCGTCACTTGTTCGTCTCATTCTTCCTCTCCTTCTTCCCTCCATTAGTGTGACGGACTAAAATCTACCCTCGCCCTTGTTTTGTCCGTCCCTTCTTTTTCAACTTGTCGTCCCCCGTCCTCTGTCCCAAAATTGTCCGTCCGTCTGGGACGGAGGAATGGACCGTTCTGCCTCAAGGACGGAATGCACAGCTCTGCTTACCACCATGCCAACAGTATACAATCATCCTGTTACGTTATTCACAATTCACTGCTAAGAGTGCTTTTTTTTTTTTTTTGCACTTTTGCTTTTGGAGCACTTAGCATATTGTTGACATATTGGCCGCTTTAGAAGCTTACAGTAGATTGCATGAAAATGGTGTGTTCCGATTTTGCTGCTAATAGAACAAGCAATTCTGTTATGGTCTGTGTTTTGAGTTTTGTTTTTGAGTTTAGTTTCATGCTTTTCCTTGTGTCCCTTTGTCTCTTGTTAAGTTATTGAGGCCACCTGTGCTTGTCATCCCAGTCCCTTGTGTTAACCAACCAGCTTCCTCCTACCCGCTGTGTCTTATCCAGGTGTTCCTCGTTGTATCGTTAACTTGTCTGTATTTAGTTGCCAGCTTTCTTTCAGCCCTTGTGGTTCGTCTGTTCTATCCTGTCTTTGTAAATCTTGTCAAAGTCCTAGTCCTAGTGTTTGGTTAGTTTGTTTTGTTCTTTTTTTGGAGACTTCAACATTTTTTTAGTTTATCCCAGCACCTTGTTTGCCTTTTGTTTTAAATTAAATGCTTATTCTTGCACACAATTTTGCCTCCTGCGTTTGGGTCCTCCTCCACGAAAACAGATTCAAACGAATGGACCGAAAAAATGCATTCCTTATGCCTCCAACCAGCACACGACCAATGTTCTTAGTGTGCCAGGAGCCTCTCGATGTGCTTGTGATTTAGAATTTGAAACAGCGTTATGAGACAAAGCATGGGAATTTTGGAGAGACATGTCCTCAAATTGTAGTGTTAAGAACAATAAAAACAAATCATCATATTAAGATGCAGGCAGGATTCTTGTCACATCTTGAAAACATAACAACAAAAATGACAGAGTGCTCGCTTGGGGGCATATTCTCCCATTTGCCCTTAAGTCTTTTTTTTTTTTTTTTTTTACCCGCTTGTGTACTTTCAAGGTGTTTCTCTCATCCAAACGTCTCACCACAACCACCCAAGAGTCGTGATTCTGTGAAGTCTAAGGTTGGTTGTCATTTCCAGGATTGTGGAGTTTCCATGAGATGTGAATTCCATAGAGATCCATCCGGAAAACACGTCAAATCAAATTTTGATTGTGAAATTAACTTGGACCTTGAAGTTATACAGATTATTGCCGGTAAGCGGGTGTGTGCGGGTCATTTAACCGGTTACTTTGAAGGAGCCTGTGTATTTGCATTCTATATTTAATAAATACAACAAAATAATTTCTTAAGAAATTATTTTAATCATTGTACAGTACAGAGTACAGAGGCTCACGAATAAGATAAGATAAGATAAGAATGCCTTTATTGATCCCACAGTGGGGAAATTTTCGTTGTTACAGTAGCAAAGATATAGGTCACACAGGGGCGGCGGCATAATGTGGCCATTAATGTATAACATTGACGGCAAACATTTAGAATCAAACCTATGTAGATATACGCAGTAACATGTGTATATACACATGTGTATACACACCAACCTACATCTACATAAAAAATATGAGGAACACTCATTTCGGCCTGTACATAGTACAGAGGAAAAAATACTCTAAGTGACAGTGCTGCAGTGCTGTAGTGAAATGTAAGGAACAGCATTGGATAAAAATAAAACTAGACTAACAGTAGTGGGGAATGTTGAGTATTGCACGGTATTACAGTAGTGGGGAATATTGGGTATTGCACGATACGAGCTCAGGTGCAGGACTGCACAATTGCACTAATGACCGCCAGTTTGTAGAGACTACACAATGTTCTTGTTAAAGAGTCTGACAGCAGCAGGCAAGAAGGAACGGCGGAATCTCTCCTTTGCACAGCGAGGGTGTAACAGTCTGTCACTGAAGGTGCTATGGAGTGCTGTTAGGGTGCCCTGGAGGGGGTGGTCCGGGTTGCCCAGCATTGATGACAGCTTGGCCAACATCCTCCTGTCCCCCACCGAGTCCACAGAGTCCAGGGAGCAGCCCAGGACAGAGCCGGCCCTCTTGACCAGTTTGTCCAGCCGCTTCTTGTCCCGGGCCGAGACGCCGCCTGCCCAGGTGACCACTCCCTGGAAGATGACCGATGCAACCACCGAGTCATAAAAGTTCCTGAGGAGTGTCCCCTGAACCCCAAAAGACCTCAGTCTCCTGAGTAGGAAGAGTCTGCTCTGACTCTTCCTATAGAGGGCGTCTGTGTTGTCGCACCAGTCCAGTTTATTGTTCAGATGAACACCCAGGTACTTGTAAGTTGAGACTCTCTCAACATCTGTTCCCCGGATATTCACTGGTGCAGGTGAAGAGTGCTGGCGCCTACCGAAATCCACCACCATTTCTTTGGATTTCCCCGCATTGATCAGGAGGCGGTTCTGCTGGCACCAATCCACAAAACCCTGAGTAAGTTCTCTGTACTCCCGATCATCTCCGCCTGTGATGAGGCCGACAATCGCAGAGTCGTCAGAGAACTTCTGCAGGTGACAGGTAGGGGTGTTGTAGTTGAAGTCCGAGGTGTAGAGGGTGAACAGGAAGGGAGCCAAGACAGTTCCCTGTGGGGCCCCCGTGCTGCAGAGGAGCACGTCAGACACACAGTCCTGTGTTCTCACATACTGTGGCCGGTTTGTGAGGTAGTCCTGGATCCATGTGGTGAGGTGGTGCGCCACCCCCGCCCGCTCCAGCTTGTCTCCCAGTAGGGTGGGCTGGATGGTGTTGAAAGCACTGGAGAAATCAAAGAACATGATCCTCACAGTGCTCCCCGCCTTCTCCAGGTGGGAGAGTGAAGTGTGGAGGAGGTAGATGATGGCATCATCCACACTGATGCCAGGCTGGTATGCGAACTGGAGTGGGTCCATTGAGGAGCTCACCAGGGGGCGCAGGTGGACAAGGACCAGTCTCTCCAGGGTCTTCATCAGGTGAGACGTCAGCGCCACCGGTCTGAAGCTGTTGAGCTCCTTCGGGTGGGGGGTCTTTGGCACCGGGACCAGGCAGGATGTTTTCCATAGCTGGGGGACCCTGCCCAGCTTCAGGCTCAGGTTGAACATGTGCTGGACAATTCCACACAGCTGGTCTGCGCAGGATTTGAGGAGCTGGGGGCTGATGCCATCTGGACCCGCTGCCTTCCTCGCCTTCATCTTCTTCAGCTGGTTCCTCACCCGAGATGTTGTGAAGGCCAAGGCTGGACAGGAAGGAGTGGTGGCTATCTGGTGTAGCTGGGAGCTGGAGTCTGTGGAGAAAAGAGGGGAGGGGGTGACACGCCCAGCAGGAGGAGTAGGTGGAGACTGCAGCAGGAGAGACTGAGTGGAGGCAGGCATCTGATCGAACCTATTGAAAAAGAGATTCAGCTCATTTGCCCACTGCAGGTCCCCCTCAGTCCGGGTCTTGGGTTGTCCGTGGCCTGAGATGGTCTTCAGGCCCCTCCAGACTCCCCTGGCGTTATTCTGCAGCAGCTGCTCCTCCATCCTCTTCCTGTAGGACCTTTTCCCCTCTCTGATCCTCCTCCTCAGCTGGCGCTGCACAGTCCTCCGCTCCTCTATGTTGCCTGACGCAAAAGCCCTCCTCTTCTCCTTCAGGAGAGCTTTTATGTCTGGTGTGATCCAGGGTTTGTTGTTGGAGAAACACCTTACTGTCCTGGTGGGTATGGTGTTCTCCATGCAGAAATTTATATAGTCTGTAACAGTGTCCGTTAGACTACTAATGTCTTCCCCATGAGCATCGCTGAATACTTCCCACACAGTTGTGCTGAAGCAGCGGGTGTCCACTGTGTTGCATTGCAAGAGACAACTCATTTTCAGTTTTTCCCATTTGTTCAACACATCTTGCAAACAGCAAATGATAACAAGTTTGTAATTTTGAACTTGGACCTTACTTTGGACTTTAGGTCATTCTCAACTCAAGAGAACATCGATCCGCAAGCTTTTTCGCTGCCCTCTAACTAGGGCCTGCATCTTAATGTGTTCTCATCAAATGTTTCTGTCTTTTAAGCCATTGTCTACTGTTGTTTTCTATGTTGTGAGTGGTCTTCTTATTTTCCTCTTTCCTCTGCTTGTTTCCAATCAGGTGATATCTGTTTTCATCTATCCAGATTAAGTGTTTGAGCCATACAAGCCTGCGTTTACCTATGGATTAAGTCAGAAGTCTTGTCATGGTTCTTAGCTGAACTTCTTCTTCACAAGCATGATCTCTTCAGCATATCGTAAAAATTCTTCTGAGGCACTCATGGTGTTTGTCCTAACTCATTACTTGCCAACTCTCAGATACATCAAGCACCACAGAGAACTACTGCTTAAATTTTGAGTTTTGTTTCTAGCTTGAGATTTTTTTTCCTCTTCCATCTATTGTATATTCTGCCAAATGTTGAATTTGGCTTTATTTGCCATGGTTGCTAAAGTTGCTCCTATCCATTCCATCCACCCTCTCTGTTGCTTTTGCTGTGGTAGATATTTGCCCCACTTCTGATATTCATAATTTTACATTTATCTCCATCAGATACATTTATCTCCATCAGACCCTAGTCCAGTTTTGCCCATTAGTTCTTTTGCTTCGCCTCTGCATTTTTGAAGGTCTTTCATCAAGTAAAGCAACGTCATCAGTAAAGTGCAGGTCAAATAGTTTCAAAGTTGAATCGAAAGCCTTTTTTCTGATATCGTCCTTCCAAAATCAATAACCAGGAGGAAGAAGTGAAGAGAAATGTGCCTTTTGTGTGCAAAGACAAAGTTTTTGATCTTTTCGTTCAGCTGATGAAAAATGAAAACAAAACTGGAGCAAAAAGTGTTGCATTTATTTCTTTTTTTTCATTATATATATATATATATATTTTTTTTTTGGACTTTGCCAAACGGCACCTCCCGAGTCCAGCAGCTGAACTATATCAAGTACCAGTTCCATTATTGGCTGTAGGAGGTTTTGGTGACCTCTAATGTTAAAATGACAATGAACCCTACCACTTTCATTCCAAATGCAACTATATAGCAAGCTGACCTGCATATAGCCTTACATCCAACCAAACATATACATCCACTGACCTGTGCTAAATGACAACTTAACATCCAGTCTTTGCAGGTCATTCCCGGTCACTGTAACCATGGCAACAGCAACAAAAAAAAAAAATCTCAGACCCATCAAAGAGTGACACCTTACGCTGTCACCAAGAGACTCGGTTGAGAGGCACATCAAGTGTGAAAGGAAGAGTGAGAACTTGTTGTTTATTTAATTTCCCGACCAGTCACCAGAGCGCCCTGTCACCCCCCCCCCCCCTCTGTTTAGCCAACTCTCACTTGCCTACAAAGACATTTCACACATACGCATGTAGAATATTTCCTTTGTCTCCATCACACCATGGAGCAGTCTTGGAGAATAATATAGCTGCTCTGTTGGATCGAATGCCTGTGTGTGATGCTTTGGCCTCACACATTTATTACGCAGCTTTGCCAGCCTCATATGGCTGCACCTGTTTATCTGACGCACTCACACAAACACACTTTATGCGCTGGTTTACAGTTACAAATGTTTATCTAATGGCAACATTGTTATTAGAGGTGTGCGGCACGGCACGCGTGTGCGCACGTGTGTGCGTGCGGCAAGTGAATGGTGTTGTTGACCGTTGCTGGCAGCACATTTCCTCCGAGGTGATCTGTTATAGTGACAGGACAGCAAGTATTTTTAGCGCGCGCTTACAAGTCATGATGAAGGAGAGACGTGGCCACAAAAGGAAGCGAGAGGAAGAAGCAGAAATTTAAACCAAAACCACTTCAATCTTGCTGACTTGATGTTCTTCCGCCGGTCACTGTTATGCAATCATCAATATTTGCGCTACCATTGTTTACAAGCCTGCACTCACTTCTCACTTTCATTGCATCGAAACTATGCTGAGATCTGATCCTTTGTCTCCTCCCATGATGTTCACGTGTTACTGCCAGTTTGTACGTTTGAAGGTTTGGAAGCATGTAACATTTACCGAACATACCTTCTTGTCTTCTTGCGATTATAGATGTAGCATGATTGGCAAAGAATATCTATCGGGTGATGAATTTATGGCCCCGCTACTTTAAAAAAGTAAAAGATGTTATCCATCGGTGTTAATACAGGTAGAAGGAAATTTTTTCTGTGCTCACAAGCAGGATATCTCAGGGGGTCCGCACAACAAAAAAGTTTTACAAACCCCTACAGGGAACGGTGGGGAAATGTGGGGAAAAAAAAAATCCCGAAAAAAATCTGAAAATCTTAAACTGAGGGAAACTTTTGTTAAAAACACCTAAAAAAAGGTGCACAAATGCAAATGCATAAAAAATAGTGATATTTGATGGAAATTGGTAACGTTTGCAGCTGCAGATAACGTGGCTTTATGGAAGTAAAGCTTGGCATGGACTCACTCTTTTACCAGAATACTTTGACTGGACCCTTGTCGACCATGTTTGATGACGTTGGATGTTTCGTGTACATTTGTGATGTAGTTATGGTGAGTCGCTATTTTGTTTTTAGATCTACGATTGTCTAACATAAATGCTCACTCAGTCTGCAGATATAATTGTATTGTAGAATGTTGGGCACCATTCAAATCTCCAGAAACTCAGCTTTTAAAAGATGTACAACATGTTCACACATGTACTCAGCCGACAACGTGCATCAGGGATTTGTTCTGACGGATGACGTAGGGCCCCTCGGTGGGCCGTCCTCACATTAAGAGGTTAAAAAGTCAATTACTTGGTGTGGCACCTGGGGGTTCCAAGCATATTTCCGGGGGGGGTCAGTGCCCCTGCAGCCCCCCCGGAAATATGCTAGCTCCGTTAGTGCTCACAAGTGAAACAGCAAGTTTCAAAGAGAATTGATCTACTTTTTGAGTTTGAAACGCTGGTCTCTACAATATGAGTATTGTACGTTTATCTGAATCAGTTTTCTTGTTTAGTTTTTCAAGATTGTGCGATCACAACATTACAACATACAGTGTGCTTTACTGCCATTAGAGTATGATGACTCATTACTGGCATTATTGTATGTCAGGAGGATGTCAAGGCTTCAGTCATTGTACTGTATGTATACGGTGTATGTATATTTATTTCTTATAATGAAGATATAGCAGATACAACATGAACACAAGCAAGGCAGCTTCAGTTTATCAAACTTAACAGAGGACGACAGAGGATTGCCTGTTGCGAGGTTTTTGCATGGGCCAGTCCTTGTTCAATTTCCCAAAGATGATAAAAGATAAATCTGACACTCCCTCTTACACTGAAGAGAAGACACAAGTGCAAAGAAACATGCTTGCGACAAAGTGCAAGGCAGCAAACGTGAACAGTCAGATGACCAGGCTATGGGAAAAACCGTGACGTGTAAAACGGTCAACCGCTAGTGTTGTAGTGCTTACAAACAAGAAGCAGTTAGTAATAAAAATGCAGAAGATTTTATTTCTCCATTTTATTAAGTGACTTATTTCCAGAGTGACACTTTTTTGGTTCTCTTATTGGGTAACAGGATATAAAATGCCAAGAGTGGTGGTCAGGACACTCTGGTTTGCTTAGAAAAGTCATGAGGCCTCAGTTAGCAGAATGTTGTTCTCTCACTCTCTCTCTCTCTCTCTCTCTCTCTCTCTCTCTCTCTCTCTCTCTCTCTCTCTTTCTCTCTGTCTCTCACACACACACACGCACACACAGGTTTGTTCCCTGAGTCAGCATTCTGCCTTAGCTCCAGTTTCTCTACCCTTGACCGACACTATTAGGACATCACTCTGTGTCTGTGTGCGTGTGTGCGTGCGTTTGCGTGCGCGTGTACCTTTTTTGTGGTAGAGAGCTTCTGTTGCGTTTACATGGTCAGGTCCTTTCACCGTCTTATGCAATACGATATTTTTCACTTTGCGAGTAACCCTGGCCCTTCCTCTGCTCTCTCTCTCAATCAGCCATTTTAGGAACGCGCCATAAAAAATGCACGTTGCCCTGAGCGATGCCACAATGCTCCCAATGGGCTTTGCATGTAGTAGCGAGTGACTGCATGTGTGCGTGCGTGAGTGATGTACTGGATACTATTAGTTCTGCAAACACGCAGCCAAAATAGCAAACCAGAGAGGTGTGAAGTAAAAAAGGAAAGGACACTTTAGCAGAGGAGTAACTGACACGGGCTGAGTCACACACACACACACGCCCCCCCCCCCCCCCCCCACACACACACACAAGCAGGTACTGTTACTCTCACCAGACACTTGATTAGGTACAATGCGATCCAGAATGTCCAATATTGCCTTTATCGTGACAATGATAATAATAACGCGAACATTGCTGATTATTGTGGTTGTCGTTTTGCAGTAGAGAAGAACTGCACTGCATCATACTGAGAGGGATCGCAAAGAGTTGTGAAATGATCTCTGTCACTGCTGAGTGTGTGTTCTGGCTCCTGCTTTCAGATTTTGGCTCTCTATGGTTTCTCACTTTGTCATTCTGTTTATACCAACAAGCAATACCCAATTCTTGGCTTGAAGAGTGGCAGTATTCTCACCAGGCTTTTTTTTTTTTTGACCTACTCCCCATTGTTTTTTCTTAATGGCGAGTAGTTTTAACTGTCAGCGAGCTCCATGGGACTCAACAAGGAGTGTTGGTTTCTCCCGTAGTCTTTCTTACACCCCTGCTGTCATCATGTGCTTGTCAAGCCATCATTCCACTCGTGTTTACTCTGCCTGCTTATCCCAGTCACACATTACATTGATTAAAACAAAGCATGTTACTTTGTTTTCTCAGAGTAGCAAAACTAATGTCGAAGTAAATATGTCATAATAATTATTGTGCTCTTTTTGAAATACAGTACGTTTAAAGAGGCATTGAAGCTATGTTTTCAAAGGGGAAGTCAACGCAAACATTTTTTTTTTCAAGAATATGTTCTATGCAAGCCCACTAGTTGAAACAGGGCATATTGCGGGGGCGGCCATTTTGTCTTCTGTCAACTGAAAATGACATCACAACTGCTCACAATGGCCAATCACGGCTCAGACTCTGAGAACAGGTCAGCCGCCCCCAAATGGCCGCCCCTAGAGATGGCTAAAAACAAGTGCATTTTCCTGCTTAACTTACTTCCACAAACTCAAAATTAATCGG
This sequence comes from Filicampus tigris, assembly GCF_054856515.1. Lineage (NCBI taxonomy): Eukaryota > Metazoa > Chordata > Actinopteri > Syngnathiformes > Syngnathidae > Filicampus > Filicampus tigris. Next base: position 17,457,652 of record NC_141217.1, read on the forward strand.
AATGCAGTGTTTCAACTAGTGGGCGTGCTGGGAACATATTCTTGAAAAAAATATGATTTGAGTTGACTTCCACTTTAAGTAGTTTTAACATTCTAAATGTCCATACAGGGGTTAAAGCATACAGAGAAGTAGCAAGGGTGGTATATTGTAATTTCCATGATGTACGGCTGCCTTCGGTGATGTTATTGCCGCTCTCCCAGTCCTTTCTCTACTATGAGATTCAGAATAACCCTCCGGTGGCCTCGAATATGTGACTCAACCAGTTTTGTTAATTGGCATTGCTGTGCCTGTCAGGTAATTAAAATAATGATTAAAATTTGAGTTTTATATTGAAACATTATTCATTAGGCAAAATGGCAATTGAGTCAGAAAGGAGAATCAGTTTGGCTGATATTTAGCCTACCTAAAGGGTTGGAACACCAACATTTGTTTCCTGATTCCTGAGCCCATTCATTTTGTATTTAATTAACAAATATGCAGAAAACACCTTTTCTCACTTGTATTCACATCTCTGTGCGATTAGGGCGTTGGAGTGCGATTGCAGAAGTGAAAATGGGAGAGAAAGAAGGAGGGAGGAAATGATACCAAAATGTTTGTCCGATGAGGCGCCGAATCATCACAAGAGCACATGCACGCATGTGAACTCACCCACACTCACGTACACACAAAAAACAACACACCATGTGATCTGTCGATGAGTGCTGTAGTCACACCCTCCTACTCTCTTGTTTGATCACAATCTCCTTCCTGCTTTCCAGTCCAACTCACTTAAGTCGAAATTTTCACAAGATGATGCTTGTGAAAATATTGATAGTCACGTGTGTTTGGTGAACATGTGGATATGCAAGATAACTCTCGGTTACATACTTGAAACAATACAGTGACAAGAACCGTTGTCCATATAGCGCTTCCCCAAAAGATGTAATGCTGTGTAATACAGTATGTAAATCGTTTTATAAACTTAACATTGGATTTTGTGAGTAAGCAATGTTTTTTCTTCGTCTCAGGCTGCCTGGAGTGCAACAAATTAGTCGCTTTTTGTCTACATTGTAAAAGTATTTTTAAACACAGTCCTCAACCCGAACGAAAAATAACATGAGAAGTGACCCTGTTAATCCGACAATATTAGAGCCAACCAAAGCAGATCTGTGGTCACCATGGAAATGGTATTGCTCTCCTTGTTTCAAGACATTTGTGATTTTCAAAAACATTTGAAAATAAGAACTCATCACACTACCGTTTTCTGCTTTGCATCAGGCCATCTTAGAACAAAGAATTGTTTACGTTTGAACTTACACAAATCGTTTTTGATGCAGTAGTCACTTTTGGAGGGAGAATGACATTCAAAATTAATTGTATGGTCTTATGAGCAGTAAAACAAAACAATGTGCAACATTTCTGATGGAAATTAAACGTCAAGTGATCTTTATTCACACACTGTATTATGCTGCAACCTTTTAGCTTAACATCAAGGAATCAAACAGGAGATTTTCAGTGGGGTTTTTTTGGTTGTTTTTGTTTTTTACTAATTTAACAACTCATTGATTCACTTATTCACCTGCAATAATGTTTGGGAGACTTCTATCCACACATTCGAGTCAAATGTATTTATATTAATCACAGAAAAGTCTCAAAGGGCTTCACATGCCTACAGTAGCCAAATATTAATTCATTCAGTACCACACATTTTCAGATCCACTTTTACCATAACCTTTGAAAAAAATAGAAAAAAATATAAATACATTCCTGGGATTAAACGGCTGGACTGTGAAAAGACATAAATATGCCCTTGGAATTGAATGAGTTTCAACAAAACATCCCTTGATCTTGACCCCCAGGAGGGGAAGGAAAAACAATCCCCAAAAAAACATCAGGGGAAACATGAGATACCTTGAGAAGGGGCCGCAGATGGGGGAATCCCAAGATGACCAGGCTGCAATGGATGCTGAGTGGGCAATATTTAACACAATATGGTGCTAGAAAATGTTAGTTGGAATAATGTAAGAGTCCATTTAATAAGATGAAATGCTGCAGGAAGGTGAGGTGGGTCCTCCTCAGAACCCGGCCCGGTTGCTCAATGAAAAAATCTCCATAGCAGAGCCTCCAAGTACAGTAAGTGGTCCAGCTCAGATCTTGTCCAGATCAGTCGAGGGCAGAATCCATACAACGACATGCAACTGGGTCATCGTTAGTCCCATTATTGCATTCTATATGTACACTATATGTCAGTTCTTCAATAGGAAATGTGGTGAAATATTTATAGATTTGTTCTGTATATTTGTATTAAAACACGGTACCTTGTTTGAAAAGACAATGGCTCAAGTCAAAATCTGTGATGTGTCATGTCAAATAATAAGTCTAATTGAATTGGTACTGGAGCTAAAATCTTGGCATAATCATGTGACCTGACCTGACCTGACCTGGCCTGACCTGGCCTGGCCTGGACTATTCACGCACTTCCAGCACTGATGACAAAGGTCACCGACATTTGCTGATTACCTCTTATTAACTAATTGAAAAATGAGACAAAGGATTTAGTCATAGAGCATGAGGTTCAGTACATGTTAAAAAAAAAATCCACATTAATATCGTCGATTGCTTTTTTTTTTTTTTTTTAATGTTACGTAAAGAATCGTACACATGAAATGGTTACTGCAAAGACTTCATTACATAGGACATTCTTTAGGCTGGTTTAACAATAAGCTGTGTAGTTGATCTCTGTTTGAAAGAGAACACGATGCCACTATGCGGCGGCCGGGAATTTGGCCCAAGAAAAAGAAGCGTCACCTCTGTCGTGACTGCGATGAATTCTAACCTTGACATTGCACCTGCTGCTATTTGTCAGTGCTTTCTCACATACCGGTACAGTGTCCCCTGGTCTAAGCAGGCACACCTTTGAACTTCATCCTTCCTGGCCTGGGATTGGCTGTCGAAGTTAAGAGGCTGAGGTGTTGCAACAAATAGCAAGAGCCACAGGGCTGGTCCATTCTGCATTCTGCTCAAGGGAGGTTAATGAGCCAAGGCACCGGGCTGTCCGCCAAACATGAGCGTCAATGCCAAAGCTCTCACAATGAGCCTGACTGTATTACCACAGAGCTCTGTCTAATTATACACTCCATTGCAGGTAGGGGTGGGGGGGGAGTTAGCAAGTATCAGGGAGCACTTGTAAAGCAATAAGGGAAGAGTGAGGTGAGGGGAGGGGTGGCGAGATCAAGCGAGCCGGGGAGAGAGAATGCTCTGACAGGGAGACAGAAAGTGAGGGAGGGAGCGGGAGCGAGGGAGGGAGGGAGCAAAGAGGCGTTTAGAGAGTGAAAAGAAGGAGAGGCAGGGACAGGATGAATAGAGGAAAGGCTGAGCAGTAGCGAGGAAGAAGACACAAAGTGGATATTTCTATATGCCCCCTGCTGCCGCCAACCTGATCCAATGAGTGAACTCTCCAGTAGCAGATACGCTCAGGCACCCGGCGAGGTATGTCACCAGACCACTTCCTCTTCTGTGTGTGTTTGTGAAATACCGGGTGAGCGAAACTGTGTCAGGAACTTTGAATGAGACACACTGTTGTACGCAGACTGAGGCTGAAGTACGTACAGTAATCTTGTTTTCGTCTGTACGCGAAAAGAGGAATGTTCACCATTCACTCAAGTATGATGGCACCTGCGTGTGTGAGGATGAATGTGTGCTATTCAGTCATGTAAGCCAGCACCTGCGTGTGTGCGTGCATGCATATGCATGTGTGTGTGTGTGTGTGTGTGTGCGTGTGTGTAGGCGCGTGGTGGGGAATAACCGAGAGAGTGTGAACAAGCTGGTGAGTGTGACTGATCCAGAGCGAGCGAGCGAGTGAGCGAGAGAGAGGGAGGTGGAGGTGCATCACTCAGCCTGATCAGGACTTTCAGAATTAGAGCAGTGGGCTTAAATAGCCCTGGTCCAGAGATAGCAAGGGGCCCTAGAGGAGCTGTGTTTAAACTGGGAAAGTACACAGGAGATTGGTCAGAGTGGGACAATTCGCAGTCCAGTCAGGAGCGATTTGAGAAAGGAAAAAAAAAAAAATAGGAAGTGCAGTTGCTGCGTATGAGATCTGGTGCCAACATGCACAGGTGCATCCGTTGGTGTATAAAGTCCGTAAGGGGGACTGAGAACCAGGGAATCGGGTTGATTTCGTACAATGTGTACAAACGATACATAGAACTAGAAGTGACGGTGCATTAACCAATAAAATCTTAATCTGTGTTTCTCCTTTCATCATCACACCAGTCTTTTGGGACTCTATAGTTTGTTTGTCTTTACTCAACAACCCATCTAATTGCCCCACTAGTATTCACAAAAGTTAGGGTGTCTATTTCCTCTGTACGGATAGTCCCTGTGCTGTGAGCAGAGGAACGTTTAACAGATTCAAAGGGGACGTCGCTAATGCTCGTTCATTTGACCCTTACATTCGTCCTCACTGACTTGTTCCAATTGTGAGCACTTTCTGCAGGGTTGAAATATTTCTAGATGATTGAGCGCCATTGTTAAAACTGGAACGGTGGAAATACGTGTGCGCAGGCTGAATTGTTGTTTTCTTAGATTGTGTGTCTGCCCAGAAAACAAATGGGGTTGAGTGGCTGCTGGCCCTTTAAGATGTCTAGTTTTTGCAAGCGGCACACATGAAGCAGGAGGCCTCGGAACACAGATCGTAGTGTATGGGCCTCACTCGTGTGTCTCCACACCACACATCCCAGTGGACCATCCGTAACCTTGTGACTAAGTGTCTGCGAGAGTGAGTGATAAAAGTCTGAGCGTGTGCTCTCTCAGCACAAGCTCAAAGTGGAACATCATCAAAAGTCAAAGCCACAGGTTTTGCATCTGACAAGGAGAGTCAGCCCCCTTTTCAAGTGAATCTCTCTGAAGCCTAAAAGTGATAATGAGTGGGAGCCTGAGATAAAAAGACACCCTTATGCACACTGCGCACAAGTGTGCCAACATTCCCACATACTTGTTTTGATATGCAGATAGCACCGAAAAGAAATCTGAAACATCCGTGCCCCCTTCTTAAAAACACATAATTCACCCTAGTTTACTCACACCCACACGATCCACAAAAGGAAAGAGCACATCTCGGAGTATTTCATACACTTCGAGGTGTGTACAGCGCTGTACGCCCACGGCCAAAAATACTTACACATTGTCGATATGTGAACTTAAAATAATCATCTCCTTATGCAATCTGCATGTTATATAATGCATGGCCTGTCATTATCACAGGGCTCCTTCACGCCCTGCTGTGCTTCTCCACCTACCTACCACACACACACACACACGCATACACGCGTACACACACTACACCTTGCGTTGACAGTCATATACTCCAATCGAGCACTCTCTCCCGCTTTGATGGTGTGCTCTCCTGCAGCTTGGTAGATGAGTGAGAAGGAAAGGAGGTGAAAATGAATCAGAACATTGACAAATATGTGCAGCTTGTTATTGGGTTTTACGCTTACACAACATTTTTGCTTTAGAAACCTGCTTTTATTTCTTCACTTTTAAACGTTTTCATAATGTATGTCTTCTGTTAATGTGTTTAAATGTTGCCGATGTGGTTTCTAGTCATTTTGGTCGGCTGCTTTTGTTTTGCTCTTCTTTGCTTCTGAATGGTGTTAACTGTTGCGTTTGTAAATGCTTTTAGGTGCTGTCTTTGCTTGTGTGAAGCACATTGAGTTACCTTGTGTATGATATGAAATGTGCTATAAAGCTGCCTTGACTTGCATTACATTACGCTTATACATATGGGGGTGTTGGGTTGTGTGTTGGGGGTGTTAATGATAATGGCTCTCAAAGTTATCACAGGTGTGGTGGCCATCGGGAAATTTGGGAGTTTCCCGAACGGCCCTTCCAACACACACCATGGCTGAGTACATTTCAGCACACAAATTCGACAAATTGGAATCAGTGTTCGCAACCCCGCCGCCGCCAGATGTCCCAGATTGTTACCCACAGTCTCACCCTTGGCTCAATTACTTTAACCTTTTAAATAGAAAAAATAATTGGTTATAATAATAATTCCCATTCTTCTAAATCTAATCCAAGCAATTTAATTTCAGCGGTTAGATGAAGTGATACATATGCCATCGCTTTTAGCCCTTTGTTAAAGCGGAAGTCAACCCAAACAGATTTTTTTTCCAGAATATGTTCCCAATAGACCCACTCGTTGGAACAGGGAATTCTGATAAATAATAATAAAGTGTTAATCCACCCGTTTTTGGCCATCACTGGGGGCTGACATCACAACTGCTCACAATGACCAATCAACGCTCAGATTCAGAAAACAGGTCAGCCGTGATTGGTCGTTGTGATGTGATTTTCAGTTGACAGAAGGCAACTGTCAACTGACAGCCGGAGATGGCTAAAAACGAGTGCATTTTGCTGCTTAACTTATATTCCACAAACACAAAATTAATTAGAATGCCGCGTTTCAACTAGCGGGCCTGCTGGGAACATATTCTTGAAAAAAATGTGTTTGGGTTGACTTCCGCTTTAAAGGGATGATGGAAGCGGGTGTGCTGCATGACCACTGTTCCCCAGTCAGCGGTCTTCCAGATGGAAGGGTTTCAAAGAATTGTCTGGACTACTTTAAGGTGACAGATACAGCTGTCACTCAGGGAAGACACAGGTGGGCAGCTATGATCACACAAATCCTTGAAGCAAAGGTTTCTGTATGCATTATGTAGCTCAGTCTTTTCTGTTCCTTCAGCCTTGGCTCCCTCAACCATATGCATCATCAAGCAACTTGATTCCTCCTCCGCACCTCATCTACAATAGGGGTTCAGTGACCTTTCAACCCTGCCACCCACAGCTAACACCTATACACTCAGACAGGACATACCGTGCGCATGCCGCAGAGTTATGTCGTGTTTGTACAATCGGACAGCGCAGATACACGCGTCACGAAATATCACCCAGTATTGGTTTTGGTGTCACTACTGTACAGAAGTTAGATCCGAGACATCCTGTAGCTTCTATGGCGTCAATAAAGCTCTTGCCTTCGATACCCTTGAAATGCTTTTGAATTCCTTCAATATCTTTTTTTTTTTTTATGCAACTGGCTGAAATACATTCACACACAAACACATTTATTGACCTTTATCCAGTTCAGACTCTCCTCTTTTAGTTTGTGATCATCAGCACAGATGATCAAATGGTTCAATAATAAGTCTCTTGTGAAAGTGGTTTGAAAAAAAAAAAATTGCAAACGTGTCTGATGTGATGTTCAGGGCTTTCTATTATGGCGCAGGGGATGAATATGAGCAGTGACGAAGGCATTCCAGACAGCTTCTGTACAGACAGTCTAGACAGATTCTCTGTCAGTGAATGGCACTCCAGCTACCAACAAGAGACCTGGCTATGGTCCCTCCATGGAGTTACCATCACTGTGCTCGCTTACTGCGTGCTGACATTTTGCTGCTAAACCACAAAACTCACATAAGCCCACTTTGACGGACACTTTCCAAGGGACGGTGCTCAAAGAAACAAATATGTAGGATGGAAACAGACAAACGCACACACATTCACAGAGACACTTATATTCCTTCTGACAACTGTAGCCATCACATTCTCAATCAATTTCCCTCCACCCCACTCATGTAAGATACTGATCTCAGAGTACTCATATCAGTGCCTGGGAGTTGTGCTAAGGCCTCTAGACACCGATCCGACGTTGGCCGCCGTCGCCAAACGTTGCGTCGCCCTAGAAGTCGGCACGTCAGACTGGGAAATGACCCAATTTTGACCATAAGGTGAGATTTCCTCCCAGAACTACACTAAGCCTGCCGTAGGCCGTACCTGTTCGGATTGTCTAGGATTAACCCAGCTATACATTACAAGATTCACTCTCTCCTCTGCATCACTCAAAAATGTCCCCACTTGCAACGCAACACACATTCTCTGACCACTTCAGTAGGGAGACCGTAGAACACACAGACAGAGACGCCAACTACTCCGGACCTTTTGCTCATGCGGGAGAAGTAGTAGTACCCTGCTCCTCCATGCCATCGGAGTTAGTGTATTTACCAAACAATTACGGACGGTTTCTGTATGAAAATAAACCCAAGTATAAAGGTAAATCCTACCTGGTATCACCAGCTGTGTCGCAATATCTTCCCATAGCTTGCCTTGTATAGCCTTTCACGACGATGTCGAATAATGGCGGTCCAGTGCCCTGATTCGCTAGCTAACAGCCAATCACAGTGATTGTCCCGAGAGCCCGACCCAATTTTACATGTTGAAACACGCCCCCCAGACGCCACGACAACGGCTCCGTCCTTATGACGTTGCGGGACGCGCCAAACAGGCGGCGGATTGGTGTGTCGAGGCCTTTAGTCATGTCACAAGCTAGTGGAGAGGTCCAGGCTAAGAATGGGTGCTTTTCGAAATCGTGGAAAATGGATGTTAAAAAAGCATCATCAAAATGCTCACGATGGTACTTTTGTTGGACGTTTTTCTTTGACTTTTGGGTCTGTCAAAGCAAGCTAAGATACATGTTAAAGACGGTGCACAAAGGGAGGGCAATCACACCGGTGGAAAATGCAAGAATGAAACTACTTTTGGCAGACATTTAAATGTCAATGAATGACAACAAGCTGTTGCGCCCACTTAAGAAAATGTCAGCCTCACAGGTTTGCAGAATGCTTGCTAACTGCCATGTTGACCTCTGCAAGAACCTCTACATGTCCCCTTGCATGTTTGATTTATAGGGTCATCCACAAAGTTGTCTGTGGAGGATTCACAGATATACGTTTTGTATTTTTTTTTCCTACTTCTGTGGGCTGGCTGACCCCAGTGCAATTAGATGAGTCGTATTTAACTGATACTGCACAAAAGCCATCTTAAACAGTCTGCTCGGCCCTATTAATAAACTAGGGGCTACAAGCCTGCACTACCACAAGGTGAGATTTCCTCCCAGAACTACACTAAGCCTGCCGTAGGCCGTACCTGTTCGGATTGTCTAGGATTAACCCAGCTATACATTACAAGATTCACTCTCTCCTCTGCATCACTCAAAAATGTCCCCACTTGCAACGTAACACACATTCTCTGACCACTTCAGTAGGGAGACCGTAGCAATTATTTTGCATCGTGTCTATTTTTGTGGTTGAACTGTGCAGTGGTTGTACAAGTGCATTGCACCATACTGAGTGATTTTGCAATCTTGTAATCCTTATTTTTTTCAAACATTTGAAACAGCAATTATTATTATTATTATTATTATTATTATTATTATTATTATTATTATTATTATTATTATTATTATCCATCCATTGTCTATACCGCTTATCCTCACAAGGCTCGTGGGGAGTGCAGGAGCCTATACCAGCTGTCTTCGGGCAGTAGGCGGGGGACACCCCGAATTGGTTGCCAGCCAATCGCAGGGCACACAAAGTCAAACAACCACTCGCACTCACAATCACACCTAGGGGGAATTTAGAGAGTCAAATCAACTTACCATGCATGTTTTTGGAATGTGGGAGGAAACCGGAGTACCCGGAGAAAACCCACGCAGGAACGGGGAGAACATACAAACTCCACACAGGGAGGCCGGAGCTGGGATCGAAACCACGACCTCTGAACTGTGAGGCGGACGTCCTAACCAGTCGACCAGCATGCCGCCCATTATTATTATTATTATTAGTAGTAGTAGTAGTAGTCGTAGTAGTAGTACTACTAGCAGTAGTAGTACTAGTAGTAGTCCTAGTAGTACTAGTAGTACTACTACTAGCAGTAGTAGTAGTAGTAGTAGTAGTAGTAGTAGTAGTAGTAGTAGTATTTTTATTATTATTATTATCATATTTTAAAGTAATTTATACGTGGCTACACTGGCTACACAAGGACACTTGTGCCAGTGAATCCAGTGAATTTACAACGCATTGCGCAATGCATGATTGCAATGATGGTTTTCAAGTGGATCGTGTGTTCTGTTTGATTATTTTTGCATTTTATTTTGCCACCACTTGCGGCTCCTGATATTTGCATCAACGTGTCTCGAATGAATGTGCAAATTAACACAAAGAAGAATGTACATGTATGACTCAGTAGTCTTGCTAGTGTCCCTGCACATGCAGATTAACGTGTGTGTGGGTGTGTGTGTGTGTGTGTGTGCGTGTGTGTGCAAACTCACGAGTGTGTGTGTTAATGTGTTTATAGTAACTCTTGAGCCATAAGCCCATCCTCATTGTGGTTGAGCCGGCTACAGACTGGGCTTCCTGTCGAAGAATGGGTCAAATCTATCTTGTCCATCTTCTTTCTTTTCCGCTTTGTTACATTCAGCAACAAATTTCTGCTGCGTCAGATGTCCAAAACAAGAGATCCCTTGCACGACCTCAACTGGGATCAGATTCCTGATACAGGACTAAGAGAGCAAGAAAGCAATTTAATCAATTGTTCAGGAGTAAGTCAACTTTTGTGGCCAAATCCAAACACATTCAACTCTCTCTCCATAGTGGCTAAAGGCCTACAAAACCAAACTGCCAAGAGACAATGACATTAAAACATAAATGTGGACCTACATGAAATAAACAAGTGACTCACCTGGCGTTGACCACAGATGGGACGAACCAAAAGTTGCAGCAACCACACATGCATACATTTACCCCTCACCCCACGGAGGGCGAGAAATGAGCAATCAGCCAGGTGGGGGCGGACACACATGATTTATTTGATATCATTTGTAGTAATATTAATTAGGCATCGCTTTACATTTCAATTCATGTGACATTTCCATTTTAAGAGTTAATTTTTGCCAAGTTATTGTAAACGTGAAGGTTACCGACTTGACTTTTGTTTTTCTCCTTTCATTTTGGCATATTGTAGTTTAGTTTGACAGTACATCAAGAAGTTTCATTCCTTCCTTTGGTCACTGGCCATAAGGTGCATCATATTGATTAGGTAGTGTTGCATTAGCGTTTCAATTAAGTGTTTGGAGAAAAACTAGGAATAACTATTGTAAGTAGTAACAGCAAAATATTACACACATTTGTTATAACAAGAACCAGCCTTTAGATTTACTCCTGTTTCACATTCCTCCGCAATTCATCTAAGTAAAGCTGTCATTGTTTTAACTTTTTGGATTGACATTGAATAATTAATGACGGGCCACTCCAGGCCTGCGTGTAATGCATTCCATCAGAAAAAAAACAGTACTGTCAACTCATCCAGTGATACAGAACAATCACTCATAGTTAACCAATCTGTTGATCATATAACAGCGTCCTATTGGCTGCTTCTTTGGGCTCGTGCGGATCATTCAGTCCTGCAGGATTTGTTCCATTGCAGCAGTACCTCTACAAAGCCCCTTTGTCCCACTCCGTAGCTAAGTTTGTTTACAACCGGTTTTATATCAGCTGTGACTTGGTGTGTCGCTTTTTATGCTCCAGGCAGGAACACTGATTTCAAACTAGTTCACCTTGCTCCTCTTTGTGTATTTAATTAATTTATAATATTGCTAATAGTTGTAATTCATTCACCTCTTCTTTCCTCACAGTTGAAAGAGTTTGATTTGACATTAAGGACTCTATTCTCATTCCTGTGCGGAGAGTGGCGTGACTCTGTAGGGAGGCTATAGTTCAACCCCATGCTGGTAATTTCGCAGACAAGCGCAGGGTCGTGCCGCTGTGAGCGAATGTTTTTTTTTTCCTCCCAAATTCCCAGGTCACCCCCTGGAGGTAATGGCACTCTTATAATTAGCCTATATTGCCTAATGGCCAAGCTAGCCTGTGATTGACTGGTGACCAGTAGAGGATGTTGTCTGCCTTTTGCCCGAAGTGAGCTGAGATAGCCTCTAGCTTCCAGTGATCCTTAACAGGATAAGCAGTGCAGAAATTGGATGGATGGATGGATGGATGGATGGATGGATGGATGGATGGATGGATGGATGGATGGATGGATGGATGGATGGAATATGCAATGATGTTCCTGAAACTCTGAGTCTAATCCTGAAGTCTGAGTTGATCTACTCTGAGATAGGGAACTCTGAATTGCAGCTTCCAGAACAGCTGATGGATGAATCAGTGAATGAATCAGTTTACACAACTCAGAGTACCTTCACCTGGAGTTAAGCTCGTGCACCACAACTATGAAAAGACAGCATGAATGGAGCCCCAATTTGCTGAGTCACCATGGCAAAGAGGGAGGGGCGTGGGAGAACATTGCTGCTCAGGTCAAGGAAGTTTCAAGTGCTTTGCAATCACAATAATTTAACAGAGGAAAACTGCTGCTTATTAATTTATTTCATGTAGGTCCAATCTCGCGGGGGGGGGAAGCGCACTTTCCTGCTGATGAAATATAAAAACATTGTTCAAACAGTACAGACCTCATTATAACCTCATGGGGGTACATTGAAAAAAAATGATGGTTGAATTTATTCAATTATATTTCGTCAGGTGGTTGCACAAAATAAAATCGTCTGGACCCAGACACGTTTTTTTAAGTTTTTAAGTATAAGGTCTATATTCTACTTAAAAAATGTATCTGGATTCAGATGATTATATTTTGTGCAACCACATTGAAGAAATAAAATTGAGGAAATATTCAACATATTCAACTTATTTCAGTGTATGTAAACGATAGGCTGTCACATGAAATGGTACCGCTCAAAAAGATAATTTTCTGCAAATGCAAAAACTTCAGTGTGCGATTTGATCCCCCGCTGAATATATGATTCTCTGCGTAGTCATGCTGCTCCTTCATCCACGTACGGGATCATTATTAAAAGGACATTTCACGTTTGTCTCCACTTACACTGAAAAAATGGTGTGTTGAATTTACTCAATTTTGTATTTTGTCAAGTGGTTGGCCAAAATATAATCATCTGGATTAAGATACATTTTATGTAGACTATACATCTACTAAATGAATGTATCTGGATCCAGATGCTTTTATTTTGCGCAACCACTTGACGAAATAAAAGTGAGTAAATTCAACAGAAACGTTTTTCAGTGATACTGTGACTAATGGACTTCTCATGTACTGACTCCGATTGTTTTTTAATGACAGAAAGAAGGAGGAGACAAAGAAGGAGGAGACAAAGAGAAACTCAAGATGCACTGAGATAAACCTGGTCCCGACCAGGTTAGGTTCGGAGAGTCTGTTACTGCGGTAACTCACCAAGAGCTTAAAGTGGAAATCAACCCAAACACATTTTTTTCAAGAATATGAGTTAAGCAGTGGCGGCATGGTGGTCGACTGGTTAGGACGTCCGCCTCACAGTTCAGAGGTCGTGGGTTCGATCCCGGCTCCGGCCTCCCTGTGTGGAGTTTGCATGTTCTCCCCGTGCCTGCGTGGGTTTTCTCCGGGCACTCCGGTTTCCTCCCACATTCCAAAAACATGCATGGTAAGTTGATTGGATACTCTAAATTGCCCCTAGGTGTGATTGTGAGTGCGGATGTTTGTCTCTGTGTGCCCTGCGATTGGCTGGCAACCAGTTCAGGGTGTCCCCCGCCTACTGCCCAAAGACAGCTGGGATAGGCTCCAGCATGCCCCGCGACCCTTGTGAGGAGAAGCGGTACAGATAATGGATGGATGGATGGAGTTAAGCAGTAAAATCCACCCCGTTTTAGCCATTTGAGGGGGCAGCCATTTTTGCACTTCTGTCGACTGAAAATGACATCACAGCTGCTCAGGGCTCAGCTTCAGAAAACAGGTGAGCTATGATTGGTCGTTATCCTGAGCCCTGATCAACTGTGATGTCATTTTCAGTCGACAGAAGCGACAAAACGGCCGCCCCCAGAGATGGCTCAAAACGGGTGGATTTTGCTATATTCCATAAACGCAATATTAATCAGAATGCCCTGTTTCAGCTAGTGGGCCTACATAGAACATATTCTTGAAAAAAATATGTTTGGGTTGACTTCCTGTTTAAGTTGCCGCTCTCTCTGAAACCGGCTAGAGTTACCCCATTTTCTCTGGTTTGAGTTACCTCCCTTCTTGAAACAGAAAAATCTGAGTTTCCGTCATTTCAGGGTTAGCAGACTCTGAGTTTTCACTAAACCTGCTATGTGAAATGCACCCCTGCTGTTTGTGTGACAGTTTTTTTGTGTAGTGGCTGTTCATGATGCGTGCAAAGGCAGCCTGAAAAAAAGGTGGTTTTTAAAACTAGTAAAATTAAACAACTTATTTTTGGATACAGATATACAAAACATGTAGTGATAAACCGGGTCAGTGCTTAATGCTAAATATAAAATTTTCCTCTGCTTTGTAAGCATCATTTCGAAGCAACACATGCAATAATTAGATTCTTCAGTCAAATTAAATAGAACACGACATCAATCAAATGACTAATCATATTTCCACTGACTGGCAGAATTGACGCAACAATACAGTCATAGTGAAAGAGGAAAAGAGGTGCTCATTGAAGGTTATTTACTATTTTACACTATAAAGTGCTTGACAAATTTATTAGACCATGACCCAAAGTAAGATTTTCTCCAGAATTAAAAAAAAAAAACCTTTAATGCCAAGCACACCAATATGTAAAAGCTTGTATTTATATTTTAATTCTAAAATATATTTATTATTATTAGCAAGGAATTTTCTGTAACTACAATAATAAATGACGTGTTGCACTATCACTCCTAAGTTTTCTTTAATATGTTGTATGTGCCACTAAAACATGGCATTCTGATTAATATTGCATTTGTGGAATACGAGTTAAGCAGCAAAATCCACCTGATTTTCTCCATCTCAGGGGGCAGCCATTTTGCTACTTGGCCTCATCTGAAAATGAAATCAGTGCCTAAGGCTCAGGTCACGATCAATCAGTGACAAATTTTTTAAAAATGGCTGGACTAAGCATGGCCGGAAGTGGATTTTAGTTCGGCCCTCATGCGTGCCTACTTGGTGAAAGGCTTCTTTTTAGGCTTCTTTCTACTCCCACGTCGGCGCAGGCGACAACTGCCGCATTGATTCACGTGACCAACGCATTGTGCTGTTGGCGACAGGTCTGCAACACATGCCAAGCACCCATCAGGAATTGTTGCTGCTCTAATCGGTCCATTATGTCACATGTTGCGATGACATACAGTTTCTCACAAGGAGAGGAGAGAGAGGATGCAGCACGCAGCTCGTTGCTGCTGCAAAGGCAAACTAGTTTGGCAATAAAATTAAATGCATAGTCTAGTCATCTCGGTCCCTTTATGGTTGTAGCTGGTACGATATCCATTGTTGTCGCTGTCTTTTTGAAGCGACGCCCCCCGACTTGGAACACAACTGTTTCAAAACAACTTGTGTCCGGGAGTATAGTCAAGCTGTGCGCAGCACTCAAGGATGACGCTGGCACAGCAAGGTGGAGTTCATGCACTTCATCTGGCGTTTTCCCTACTTCCGGAAATATGCCGTAGCAAACCTGCTGTGTATAGTGGTTTGCTGGTATGCTTTTATTTTGAAGGCAGTGAACGAAGGGAAGTGTGGAAAATAAATAACTTGTTGAATGCGACTTCTGGCCGTCTGTTGGACCCAAATAATTATACTGTACGACAAAACCAACCCTAGGGCTCGCAATGGAAGTAAGCACACGCAGTTGGGTAAGTAGTAAAGTACAAGTGGCGCATTTTGAAGCGTGTCCACAGCGGGTTCGAATACTAAGTTAGCCAGCTAATGATCCTTTAAAAGCTTCTGCCGTTAGCATCTCTCCCGTGGCGGCGTCAATCACGGACACTTTTTTGGGGGGGGATCCGGAGGGCGGAACGGGTCGGGGGCCGACAATGTTTATGAATAAGGGTGGGGAGTCGTGGCCGGTCCGGCAAAAAAGGGTCAAGTGCCCAGCTCTGGAAAAGGTACATACAGGTTTTGGAGCAACATATTCTGCCATCCAAGCAACATAGTTTCTTTCAGGATGTCCCTCCTATTTCAGCAGTGCCAAACCATGTTACAACAGCCTGGCTTCATAGTAAATGAGTGTGAGACCAGACTGACCTGCCAGCAGTTCAGACCTGCCTTCCTTTGAAAATGTCTGTCTCAATTATGAAACACAAAATATGACAACTGACACCCCAGATTATTGAGCAACTCAAGTTGTACATCAAGCAAGAAAGAGAAAGGATTCCACCTACAAAGCTTCAACAATTAGCCTCCTCAGTTTCCACACATGAATTGGGTGTTGTTAAAAGAAAAGGTGACATAAAACATGCCCCTCTCCGAGCTTTTTTGGAATGTGTTGCAAGCATCAAATTAAAAATGAGTGAATATTTGCCACACTGATTTAGAGGAAAAAGGCTCACTCCATAAAATACTAAAATGTAAAGTAAAAAACCCACACATTGAATACAATAAATAACAGAGCAAACACGCACAGGCAGCCCACACAGACACACAGTACATCAGCTTCAAGCAGAAATCACTTAAAAATAAAAGTAAGTCTCACCATAAATGTCAGACGAGACGGTTGTCGCCCTACAGTGAAAATATGTCAGCGTGGCCTTAAGAGCTGAGATCTTTCCATTCCTCCTCCGCTGTCATTCCACCCTGTTCAAATGCACTTAAACTGTCTGCATGTTGCATTGGATGAATATAGTGTAAATATTTTTGATTTGTTAAATTAACACTACTAATTTATGAATAATGTATCCATCTCCAAAATTATTTCACAAGCTTTGGCAGTTTACCTTTGGTTATCCATGTTCAGTCTTGGGTTTATTGTACTTACGTGACTGTTTCTGACTTCTAGCATTCAACGAACTACATTGCTGTCATTAATTTAGTTTAATTTGAATAAGCCACAACAGCCATGCCACTGCACTTGTCTTGACTCAGTCACAGAGGAGAATCATTGAAAGCTCTCCTGCGGCACTCCTGTTGGCGTGCATGAGCCTTTGCGTGTTTGTCATGTCAAATTAAATGCATTCGTCAAATGAGGCACTTTGTGGTGAACAAAGGATTCAAATTTTAAATGAAAAACTTCAAAACGTCTTATCACCATAAAAATGTTATAATCACTGAAAACGAGTCGGAGGTGTTACACATTGTATTTTGCTTAGGAAATCACTGAACGTGAGCTTGTCACGCCAGTAACACTGACTGTTAGCTGTCTAGCTAATATGGCTAAATACGATGCGGGCGGCGGAGGTAAAAATTTGCTTCGCGTCCACTGTCAACAAAGTACAAGTCACCAATCCTTAATGGCAGCGAATAAGCAACACTGTCTTCTGTAAATATCGATATCCCGAAGAGAGGACTGGGAGGGGGACGGACAAGCTGTGCTAAGTGCTAAGCTATAGATATGCAGCCAAAAAACACCAATATAAGTGGCGGGCTTACAAAATTTAGCATTAGAAGTTATGGGTTACCACACTGCCCCTTAGAGGCCAAGGTTTGCACAACAGATATTTGTTTCATTTATTGTTTTGTATTGCTATTCTTATAATATATTCATGTTTGAATTGTTAATCATTTATTTTCTGGTTGTTCTTTTAAGTTACTGTATATGTAAAGTTTAATTTCGGTAGTTGAATAAAAACAAAGTTTTGAAATCAATGAATAATCATGTGGCGATATCAAGCACAACCCCCCCCCCCCCCCCCCCAAAAAAATAAATCCTCATCATTATATTTTTCATAATCACCCAGTCCTAACAGAACAATGAACTTAAGAGAGCTGGACATTTTACAAAAATGGAGTGTCCGTTATTCGTCATCTGTCTGTAGCGTGGTTACCCTATTATTTTGCCTTTTTGGGGTGGGGGGTTGGGTTTGGTGGTAAATAGTACCCACCTATAGGCCGATCTGCCTCTGATTTTAAACGGGCTTCCGTCAGCGATTCCGACTGCAAACTTCAATAGCACCCAGCCCTTGCAAATAAAGCTTTGTGATATGAAGATAATTGCACAATATTTACTGTTGCACATTGTACAAATATTTTGAGATGATGCCTCGCAGTATTTCAAATTTTAAATGCCAATCTGAAAAAAAAACCCACACTTATTACTGTCTTTATTACTCTTATTAGAAGTCACAAAACTAGACTGGGTCACAAAGGTGACCTTCTGGCCCAGTCCCTGGCTCAATTACTAAAAGCTACAATGACATGGTGAAATACAAAATTTAAAGAAAGCTGTTTATACTTTACGTATTTCACTTCATTTGGAGTGAACCATATAGTATAACACCACTACACTGAATTGTACTATTTTGTATTATAATTGGAGTGTATCGTATTATATTGTATTGCATTGGAATAGCCTTCCATATTGTGATTGTATTGTTCGGTTGCAGTGTATTGAGATACTTTGTACATATCATATCAACCTCGGTGATGGTGATAGACATCCCTAATAAATCAGTGTACAAAATTAATGACTGGATAGATAGACAATCTCACAAGGTTATGGGTTTTAATTTCGGCTTAGGCCTCGAAAATGGATGTATGGAATATATACAGTAAATGAACCCAACGTTGTGGCCGCGCAGTATTAAGTGCTGCATCCTCGGCTGTTTGCGTATGCCTGTGTGTGTGTGTGTGTGTGTGTGTGTGTGTGTGTGCGTGTGTGTGTGTGTGTGTGTGTTTGTATCCCTCAGAGTGATTAAAGCGAGTGGGCGGCAGCAGCAACTGGTCTGCCTGTGTGGCTCGGCATAGCAGACATGTTTCTCACTGCTAGATATTACTCATTTCCTCAGTCGGTTGCACACACGCATGCACGCGCACACACACACTTGACACACAACAGAGACGAATAGGGCTCTCAGTTATTTCCCTTGATTTTGCTAGCTCGCCTATATCATTTCACACACAGAGATCAGAGGGTGGGTATGCAGCTGCAGATGTTGACAAGTGTCAGTGTAGCAGAGTGAGGAGCTGAAGAGTGGGTTGACCCTCTGGGACGTTTGGGATATGCATGGCATGCTACGCTGGGATGTCTGCTCATCTTGCACTAAGGTCAGTGTCTCGTCACAGTTCCATCCAGCCGGCTGCCTGCGCCCACATCAAGTTTGCGCTTACAATGGAGGGCTGATTGACAGACCCACAGAGACGTGCTTGTGCAGAAAAGGCGGGAGGATGTGGCGCAATTACAAATCTTTAATTCTCATTTAAAGATATTCTCAGGTTAGAGTACAAATTGAATTCAGGCATTTTTCTTCCAAATAAGTATTTGTACAAAAAAAGAAAAAAACCCTGGAATGGATTGCGCTGATGTTTACCAAAGAAATCAAAGTTTAATGTGAAAGAGTACATAACATTGCTATGATCAGTGAGGTTTGATATAGTTAAATACTCCCACAGCAAAATGACTGCATCGAAAGAGCAGCTCTATATGCATGCGTGCACAGTGTAGGAGTCTTCTTTCAGAAGACATTTCTCAGCAAACTCCTCCACATGCACAATATTCCTTCTTTGTTTTCTCTTACTGGTTGGCAGGTTTCAAGCAGGTTTATTTGGGGAAACGTGTTTTTTTTTAAATGGGGTTATCAAAAGGACAAGGATATTCATTTCTGTAGAAAAAAAAAATGCGTATTAATAGTTTAGTTAGTTTAGTTGAAGGAATACGGGTGAGCCTGAAAGTGCTTCAGCTACACTAAAGAACTGTTTGAAAGATGACGATAGATAGTAAATATTCATTCAGTTTAACTTTTCCATCAATATTTTATATTATATAAATATAATATATTATGTGGATGACCTAAGTATTAATCTACTATTCAGGCTTTTTTTGGATAATGAAAAAATACTGAATTAAAAGGCGTTTCCAAACCTTTGGATGGTACTGTACATTTAAAGATAAAAGACAACCACTCACTTTAACATTCACAATGTCCCTGAGCGCGGACTGAACCCACGCTGAACTATACGTGATTGCATTGCATTTATTTTTGTCATGGATGCATGTGATTCTGTTTGTAAATTGTTTTTAGTAGGGATTAGCGAGTACCGATACCAGGTATCAGAATCGGGCCGATACAAGCCTTAAATTTAAGGTATCGTTACTCGTGGAGAGGCTGCCGATACCAGTCACCAATACTTTAAGACAAAAAGAATAATATCAATAATCGTAAGTCCTCCTCAGCAGTGGTTGGCACTATACTGTGGCAGTTTTGATACATCTGCGAATCAACGTCTGCATCGTCATTGTGTTGAGTGAAACTTTAAAAATAGACGACCTCATAGATGGGAAAAAATGGGCTTCCGACTATGCTTAGTCCGACTATTTTTTTAAGTTACCGTCTATCGTTTATCACACACAAAATGGGCATCCGTCAAAGGCATATAGGCTGACCGATCCGTCACATAAGCGGTATGACCAGCTCTGTCAAAGAGTAAATACTCGTACTGGTAGCGGTGTGAAAATAAGTCGTATCAAACAACTCTAATTTTTTTAATACAAACTTTTAGTACGCATTTGTGGGCCATTATATAAAAAAGGAACAATGTAAATTCATATTCAACATTTTTGCTCCTGATGGGACATGATATACTTTTGGATTACCTGATATTTAGAGGGACTCTGAAAACATATGAGAGTGTAGACTGAAGTTACTGGATGAAATTGGTTGTGAATATTACTTTGGCTCCAAATCTCTACGTACATCTGAAACACTGAATCTCACACCCACAGTGAACTGCCAACTTTTCAGCTTTCCACTCAGATGCATAAACAGCTTGCTTGTCTCCAACACTTAATCTGTTTTTGGACCTCGTAACTTGTTGAGCAACAGTTTACCCGCCGTTTGGTGGAGTATCCCTATCTCACCTCTCTAATCGACAAGATGCGTGAGGAGACGCAGTTGCCATGGTGACAGTATGGCGGATGGTGAGATGGAGGTTGTTGTCGGGTGAGCGTGGGGCCAAGAGGCAGCGTGGTGGCGTTCTGGCTGTGGGGATGGAGGGAACAGCTGGGATGACAAGACGGTAATGAAAGGGATCATTTTGATACGTTTTTTTTTTGGAGGGGGGTGAAAGAGAATTAGTGGAGCTCCCCCGCACTTCTCACTGAATGAAACAAGACTGTAAAATATGTGACACATTCGAGGACTCAAACACACACAAAAACCTAAACAAATAAACACATTCACACATTATCCCTTATCCCGAGCAACATGGCGTGCAGTCACACAGTTCTCGCCTCTTTTGACAAATATTTAGTTGGCACAGACAGATACTCACTATCCACAACAACTGGTGCTGTCTCTGTCAGCTTTTGGGTGGGTGGTGACCAGCTTTGACTGTCACTGGGGGAGCAAGCACTGCCGGCTGTGGGAGTATTTGTGTGTCTGTTGCTGTCTGTGTGTGTGAAAGCAAAGGGCGGGGGGAAGGGGGGGGGATGTTGGGAGGGTGGCGGGTTTGGGGGGTGTCCGTAGTACACTTCTATAAACTGCCTGCGGGTGTCGTGGGGGTGGTACATGAAAATAATATCAAAACACATTTCCATATTCCAATCATTACCAAAGATTTAGAGATGCAAACTCCAGCTGTGTGTGAGTGCGTGCGTACGCTCGCGTATGTGTGCGTAACACACAAAGGGATGCATCTGCTTCATTAGCTGCAAGGTGTATTTTTAGCCAACATGTGGGAGTAATGTGTTTGAATGAAATGAGTAAGTTGGATAGTTTCAGTCCCACCACATTGCACTCAGGTAATGACTAATTAGGCATGGCTATCAAAAGTAAGAGTTTTAGGGCGAACGGCTCTGACCTTTTTAAATTTGGCAACATCTGATGCCAGCACCAGACAGGCTGCCCATCTTGACATATAGTATTTATGACCTCCAAAGGTGGGTAGTAACGTGTTACATTTATTTTTATCTCTCTTATTGCTTGTGCGATCTATTTATTTTGGTTTGTCAGAGACACTTCTGTTTCGGGGCGCTGTCACATGAATCTGTTTCAGCAATCCAACGTAACCGCTAGTGAAATGTGACTCCATTCCACCAATCAAATGGAGGTAGGCAGTCGAATGAGTGCACAAAAAGCCTCCGCTGTCCCTCCCACACAGAAGCAAAGTTTTGACAGTGACTCATTTACGTGAAGCGTAGCGTGGCAGAGACAAAAGAGGAAACAATGGCGAGCAACTCGGTCAGGAGAGACACACCAATCCAATTTGTTAACCTGACTGACTGCAAAAAAGCAGCTGTCATGCTGGAATTTGTACATTTCAATCTACAAGAACTCGACTTCAAACTTGTGCTGTTTCGTGAGTGTAACAAACAAAGTAAATTGAATGCAAGTTCTTGTGGCTAAATTTGCTTTCATTTGTAATTACTGTTGTGATTAAAGTGATATTGTTAGGCACTATCAGAATTTGTACATTTTATTTTTGTCAATTTGATCTTGAGGCTCTGAAAAAAAAGGTATAAATCATAAGTTATCCACCAGTTACTAGTAATGACCAATCACAGCTCACCTGTTTTCTGAAGCTGAGCCATGATTGGTTGTGATGTCATTTTCAGTCGACAGAAGTGACATAATGGTCGCCCATTGAGACGGCTAAAAATGGATGGATTTTGCTGCTTGACTCATACTCCACAAACGCAATATTATTCAGAATGCTCTGCTTCAACTAGTGGGCCTGCATAGAACATGTGTCACCTTCCAAACCGCTTATCCTGTACGGGGTCGCGGGTAGGTGCTGGAGCCGATCCCAGCTGACAATGGGCGAAAGGCGAACTACACCCTGAACTGGTCGCCAGCCAGTCGCAGGGGAAGCACAGACACCGTCCGTCACTGAGCGGGAACCGATTGCATAGAACATATTCTTGGAAAAAATATGTTTGGGTTGACTTCCGCTTAAAATAGTTTTCCACAGAATACTCATTCTTACTCAAGTTGGAGGACTACTTTTTACTTGTACTTGAGTTGATAGCATTCAACAGTAAGAGTAGTCTTACTTCAGCACAATTTTTGGCAACTCTCCGGGCCTCTAGTGACCTCGACCTTATCTTATCTATGTCCTCCTCTGCAGGTGAGCGTCTTCAATCCTGAAGAAGTAACAGTGATCTAACAGTGATGCTGTGCCATCGCCTTCCCCTCTGTCTGTGCCCCCCATTCTCCCGTGAAGCCCATGTGACCTAGCCTACGCCCACACGTCGGGGGCACCCACTGCCGCTGGAGCCCACCCATGAATCCCAGCCCTGACCGCGGCAAAGAGTGCCTCCCTCCCAAGAAGAGGGAGTCTCGGCAAGGGTCGTCAGAACACTACCTTCCCCCTCCCGATGAATTTAAGCCCCCTGTGCCATTTCGGAGTAGGACCAACGCAGGCCGTGGGGAGAGCAGCAGGGAGGTCGGGGAAAGGCAGCGAGCTCTCACCACCCCAAACCCTCACCTCCTACACACGCCTCCACCCCTACCTGCACCAGCACCCCTGCCCCTGCCATGGCCCTTGAGCTACACTTCCTCTGTGTCCCTTCCACTCTTTCAAGGGCATGTTGTGGAAAGGAGGGGCTCCGGGTCTCCTGCGTGGAGAGATGATCCCCTCTCAACACCACTGCCTCACCACTCCAGGTGGCTTCGAGCCGAAGGGTCCCTTTCCTCCCCGTCCTCCACTTGCTCTTTTAAGACTCCCTTCACGGCTGATTCAAGAGAGATGTGGTCTTACATAAACAGCGGCCGGCGAGATTACAGCTCCTCTCTCTTCTCCCCGTCCTACTTGTTTGGCCATACCCCACTCTACTCTCAAGAGCCAAGTTTAGTTGAAGCCAGAAACCGATACCTGGGCAAGAGGCCGAATGGGCTGGACGGGCCGGGCAGCAGGACTGCTTCTGCCTCCAGGCATTTGCTCCCAGGTGATTACGGACATGATAGTGTAAGAACTAGACTGGACACGAGTCCGCAAAGCTCCCATACTAATGGTGGGCGGAGACAGCAGGAAGATCTGACACCTCACGCTCAATCCGGAGGCCCATTTTTTCCAGACTCTAAAGCTCAGGAGGGCCACGATCCACATTCCTCACTCCAGGACAGACATCGGCAAAGAATACCGACCAGCCCTCACCCTCTGGGACAAGACCCCAGGGCGGGTAGAGAGGGATTACCGGACACCGTGGGGGCCCTAGCAGCCGAAGCTCACCTGTACTACTCTTTGGGATCCGTCTGCCAGCCGAGCCCTCAGGCCTCCCAGTCCTACCCACCCTACAGTCCCTCAGGAACACCACTGTACAACTTGCAAGTAGAGCCAGGCCCAAAGAAGCACAATCCAAGGAACTCCCCCAACTCACCACAGGGTCTACTGAACAGCCATGACAGGTCCCCAAAAGACCATGACAGAGACCAAGACAAAGACAGAGAAAAGACTCTGCATAGGGACAGGGAGCGAGGTAAAGAAAAAGACAAGCACCTGAAACATAACAGGGATCATGTTCGCACCTCACCCCCTGCACTTCACCCATCCCCCCCTGCGCTCCTACCTCACTTCACCAAGGGTTCGCTCATTGAGCTGGCCAGTGGGCAGTTGAAACAGGTGGAGGAGCTGCAGACAGAGGACTTCTTGAGGAGTGCTGATACATCCCCAGAGTTCCATCTCAGCACCTGCACGGTGTTGCTCATTTCCCCCAGCAGTGTACAGGGTGTCAGCCAACTGCAGGTCCACCTCACAGACCGCAACACTCAGGTAAGCAATTTAATCAAAAACAGGACTTTAACAAATTAACTCGGGATCGTAGGCACATGCGTTAGCCCCCTTATCAAGCATCTCCTGTTTACCTGAAATCCTTGAATGCAGGAATGGACAACTGATAGACTCTGAGTGGCACATTGGTTAATACCTCCCTCTTGTTTTTTGAAAATTCTTTTGGGGGGAATATTTTTATTTTATTCTTTCACAACCCAAGAAATTCTTCACAAGAAAACCCCACTGATAAACATTCAATGTACGTTTTCAATGAAAAACGGGTGGAAATGGTGAACAAAGTGTCAAACTCCAAATATACAAGGGTTGACTGTAGTGTTAAGTTGTAATATCACCAATCACCACTAGATGACAGAAAAGGTTTAGTTGATCTTACACTGGGTCTGATACTGCCCTGTTTTACAACTGGAGTAGGCCAGAATATGCAATAAATTTTAAAAAAACAACAAAACACAAATGAAAAAATAATTTAATAATAATTTACAAAAAATTTAAAAATATATATTTTGTCATAAATGTCACTGGGTGGGCAACCTGTGAATCTGGTGCACACTCAGGCCCACTCATGGCTCCGCCCTTGCCTCCAGCATTTAAATTGCCATCTCTGCTTTAATTGTCCCAACATTGCCAACCATATTTTAGTTTGAATATCTGATCCAACTTTTGCTTTTCCTAAGGAGTTACTGAAGGTATTTTAGTTTGAATATCTGATCCAACTTTTGCTTTTCCTAAGGAGTTACTGAAGGTCTTGGTGGAGTATCCATTCTTCGTCCAGGACCAAGGCTGGTCTTCTTGCTGCCCTCGGAGAACAACTCAACTCTATGGCCTTCCCTGCCGCCAGCTTACAGAGGGGGATGTCTGCCTTGCTCTCACTCCCACACCCAAGCAACTCCACCGGACACATGTGCGATCCTCCTCCAGGGTCCAACGCACACAACACCTTTCCAGGCCTGCGGCAGGAGGGTCAAGCAGCTCACACAGTGAGAAAATGCCACCTCCTCCGCCTCCTCCACCTCTCCCTCAACACCCGCCTCCAACGGGGCCTCCGCACACTCCGGCTGCAAAACCTCAGACTCAGGAGCTCGGGCGCCCTCGAAAACGCCGTTGGTCAGCCCCTGATGTCCTCCCCTCGACAGGAACTGATGAAAGCCTCCTGGATTTACCTCAAGGCTCCAAGCTGATGAAGTGGCAGTAGAAACTTGCACATGCACACGTTCACCAACAGTAAGCACACGTATAAGCGCCATGTCTCTGTTGTTCCCGCTAGGGTTGCAGGAATGGAAAAAAAGAACAATCAAAAATTACGGGTGTTCACACTGCTGCCCTAAGGATTAAATATGTCTACTTGTTGCACCCCCCCCCAACCACCCCCACCCTTTTGTTTTCCTTTCCTTTCCTTGGCAGCAAAAGGAGCAGCCACTGAAAGATGTCTGGGTGGCTCCTTGCAGACACACTGAAGACATTAGTGAGACAATCAAGCACTTGTCTGTGTTCACTCTTTTGTGTACACTGTTTATGTAAGCGTGTCGTCCCACACGCATATTTACCGACAGTGTGTCCTGCAGGAATTCTTCAATCAGTGTTATGAAAGTAATCGCTATTCTTACATAGCAGATATATATATATATATATATATATATATATATATATATATATATATATATATATATATATATATATATATATATATATATATATATATATATATATATATATTATATATATATGAACAAAAAAGTTTCTAAATATCTTACATGTGTACAGTGAGTATGCTAAACAGACTTAATGCAATGTTGTCCAGATACGTTGTGTTCGACTTCTTTTTTTCTTGCTTCTCAACCACTGTGTCCGCGTTGGTCTGGGCAGGCAAGATGAATGTAAGAGCGCAAGCAACTCTTTGCCTTCTTCAAATCTTATCACCTTCAACGAGTTGTTCGTCAAGGCATTACTCTCCAATATGTTCTTAACATTATCTCTCAGAAGAGATGGGAGAACACTAATGAAAATTGCGTATGAGACAATCATGCCCACACGGACAGATGTGTACCATAGCCTACACATTCTTTTTCCATTAAAAGCTGAATGGTGGAAAGAGCGCTGTGAGGCAGAAGAGTAATGGTGCTAATAACACGTTGGAACATGATGCTTTGTGGATATGCTCGACCCCTGTGTCTCATTGTTACGTACTGTATGCAGTATGTCTGAAAGCAGGGAAAATGATGAAAGTATTTTAAACTCTGATACGGGTATCTCCTCTGATTCAGCACACTCTTTCACTTTAGTTTTTGTGACTAAACCATCCCTGTTAATTATTCCTTCTAAATGTCATAGCTACAAAATGTATATTTTCTAAAATTGTGAATCTGTTATATGATGTTCGCTAGAAATAAATGGAAAAAACGCTTCATAAATTGAATTATCACTTGTGTTTTATTCCCAGCATTTGCACATATCTGTTTTGCAAAACAATTGGTGTTAAAAAGCTTTTGTTTGTTAATATGTCATCTGACTGATTGACAATGTCGAATATGCGGCAGAACCTGGCCGTGAGTCACAATCCATTTCCCTCGACTTGCTTGGCTTTAGAATCGCTTTGATGACACATGACGGACACAGTCATGAACCTACGGAGGGTTTCTGTTTGGACGATGATTGACCTCAGCAACACTTAATTCATCTCATTAACACACACAATTTGACTTTCAAGTGAGGAGCTTCTGATTTCTGGTTGTGTTTGTCATCACAGTTTCCCTTCTGAGGTTGCATTTGGAATATGCATGACAAAAACTGTTTACCACATCATATCGTCTCTTATCTCCATTTTTTTTCAATTTTCTTATTTTCACGTGAATGGTGTTTCTGCGTTACAGACATCGCATTAACGTGAAATTGGTTTTTTTTGTTTTTCACAGGACAGCCACAATATTCAACATTTTGGTTGAATATGAAAATGTTTGGCCAATAACTTGACAGGCTTCACCTCACTAAAAAGATGCACACTTAGAATTATCTTAAATGGAAACACATAACAAAAAACAAAAAAACAAAAACTTAATCAAACATTCATTTCCATTACACAACTCTGATGTGTTGATGTCTTCCATGATAGTGAAAGGAGAAATAAACATTTTGCTGAGTTATGTTTCCCCCCCTGCAGGGTGGTTGACTTTCTGACCTTCTTTCCCTTTAAAAGTGACAGAACTGTCCAGCTTTTCCTTCATCTCATCCAAGCTGAACTTCTGCAGCAGTTCCACTGCAAACACAGGTACCACCTGGACAGGGTTAGTGTTTTATATAATCAGTGTTGCAGTGAACTCTACTGGTGCTTGCGAGATACTACAACTAATTTCAAGTTACAGCATGCATCTGAATGCAAATTCTATCGGCAAGATGAAATACTGAGGTGCAAAGAAAATAATTTCTCAAAGTTAGTCAAAAAAAATGACATTTGAGTATTGACCCACCTGTACCATGACAAGCTTCTTGGTTTTAGGGGTTGTTGGGTCTGGGTACTCCTCTCCAAAGCAGAGTTCAATTGTATAATTGGGTGGCGCTCCCTTTCCTTGTAAGCAGCTCTGAAGACCTGTAAACATGTTTTTAGAGCCTCTGATTTCTCATATACTGCAATTCAACAATTTGTGTTGCCATGTTTATGTTGTTACGTTGTCATACTGTAATTTACGATGACTCGTTTTCGTCAACGTGGTGCTCGCTTACCATTAAGAAATGTCGATGTGTCGAGCAATTTGAAGGTTTTCTCACGCTCCAGTTTGTTTGGCCTGTCAGTGTACGGGGCCATGGGGCCACTCCAGTACACTCTGCCTTGGCAGAATCGCTTGATGAACACCCCATCATGGGCAGCCCATAAGAGTACACCACTTTCCAGGTGGCAGAGAAGTCGGTTTATTGCTTCCACCGCGCATGAAGGCATGTGTTTGTCATTTGGGCGAGGGAAGTAGAGCTGTTGCGTGGTGCAGCGCCCGTATATACGCTCACTTCCTAAAGGGACACAACCCTGCAGGATGAAGCACCCGTCGGGACTCTTGGTGGTACACCTCAACACGCTTCGGCCCTGATACAACAGTGTCAGCTGCATTCGTAAATCTGTGAATACAACATGCAAATTAGCCGGCTGTTCATATGCGCAGTATTTTTTTTCCCTCAACCTTTCTTACCTGATATGGTATTTCTAGCGGTGCAGGAGGTCATTAAAGCAGAGTGCTGAGAGTGACTTGTTTTCCCTGTCATCTCAGAATAATTGGGTCTCATCCTTCGATCATCTAGCGTACAGCGGAAATAAAGAGTCAGCGCTTTGTCTGTACTGCTTAGCTCTCTCTATATGTAGTTTCTCTCCAATGCTCAAATTATTTGAACCAATGAGTTACCCAATATGCTAAAGTAAACCATCATGATCCACACAAACATCTAACAACTTTGTCCCTCTGATGGAAGCTTCATGTTATCATGTCATATCAACACTGCAACTGTGAAAAGTAGTCTAAAACCATTCTAAAGTGGGGTACTACATACCGATGTTCAGGCCAAATTTGAGACTTCTGAACGTCCTTCCGTGTCGACAAAGCCCTTACATTTAAAAGATTATACTGGCTGATTATTCGTGGTATGGGGGGGTGTGAGTGAATGTCTTCCTAATCTGCTTGGAAAATGGCCAGCGACAATCCTAACTTATTTACAAACGCAACTCCTTAAGTGGTAGTCAACACTAAGTTCGTCCGATGCGCTACCACTACGGAACTGTGATGTGAAACGTTACACAAGGCAATTTCGAAGCTCATTGAAGCTTGTATCGTTGCTGAGCAGAAATAGAGGAGCAACTGATTGTCTTAAGCGTTTCTATAACATCTCCCAGGTCATTCACCACAACAGAAATTAAAAGGAGAGGAAATAATAGTAATACATTTAATTTATCATGCACTTGACATTTGAGCAACAAATCTCAAAGTGCACAATGCAGGCAACAATTTAAAAAAGTAATACAATCAAACCACTGAAGGGGGGTAATCAATTAAAAAAAAAATACATACAATCGCATAAAATTAGCCAGGAAAAGCTTTTTTAAAAAGAAAGGTCTTGAGTCCTTTCTTAAAAACATCCACCGTCTGTGGGGCCCTGAGGTAGACAGGGAGGGCATTCCAAGGACGGGGAGTCTCAAAAGCCCTGTTGCTCATGGTCTTGAAGCGAGTCCTGGGCGGGCGGGCAGACAGTGCAATTGGCCTGACCGGGTTCTAGCTGAGATATGTGGTTGACGCAGTTCAGTGAGGTAGGCGGGGGCTTCACCGTGCAGATAATGATGAGTGTGAAGGAGGATTTTGTGTAGGATACTGAGATGTACGAGAAGCCAGTGCCATGGGGATTATGTGCTCATATTTACGCACTCTCATCAGGACCCGGGCAGCGCTGCTTTGGACATATTGTAGCCTTTGAAGGCTCTTGCCAGGGATCCCGATGACAAGTGCATTACAGTAGTCCAACCTGGAGGAGACAAAGGCACGGACAAGCCTCTCAGCAGCAGGACGAGAGAGAGAGATTGCCGGAGTTTGGCGATATTGCGGGGTGAAAGAAAGAAGTTGTGAAAATATGATTGATGTGATTGTCAAAGCTAAGATGGGGGTCAAACCTGACTCCCAAATTAGAAGGAGAAAGGGAGAAATTATGGCCAAGAAAGGAGAGAGAAGAAATGAAGGAGGACCGAAGCTGGTGAGGGGTGGAGATGTGAATAGCTTCTATTTCAGAACTGTTTAACTGTAAAAAGGTGTTACTCCTCCAAGCCTTTACCTATCCCTAGCCAGGAGTCCAGTTGAGTGACAGAGGAGGGGGGTGTGGATGTGGGAGTGACATTGAGGAAATGTTGTGTGTCGTCAGCATAGCAATAGATTTGAATTCCACTCCATGCTGACGACACGACCAAGGGGAAGCATGTAGATGTTAAAAATGGGACCGAGCACTGTGCCCTGGGGGACCCCACAGATAACAGTGTGGGAGCAAGATTTAGCATCCCCCAGGGCTACGAACTCAGTCCTTCCAGTAAGGTATGACTGAAAGCATTGAAGGGCATTGCCAGAGATACCAATGTCACATTGGAGGAGATGTAGGAGAATGTGATGAACAACTGTATCAAATGCAGCAGAGTGGTCAAGCAGGATGAGGAGGGAAGTAAAACCGGAGTCAGAGGTCATCAGGAGGTCATTTGTGACTCTGATGAGAGCTGTCTCGGCGCTATGGGAAGGGCAAAAACAAGACTGGAATTTTTCATATAAGGTTGGTTGTGGAGTTGAATAGATTTTTTTTTTTTTCTAGAATTTGGGAAATTAAGGGGGGATTGGAGATGGGTCTGTTGTTTGACAGGGGTTCCTGATCAAGAGTGGGTTTTTTGAGGAGGGACTTCATAATAGCTGTTTTGAGGTTGACCAGAACATGGCCGGTTTGAAGTGATAGGTTAATGACGTTTGTTATCTTTTGTAGAGAAAATTTCAACTGCAATAGTTATCAAATAAGCTAACAGTTAGCCTAGCTTCTTCTATTTCTACTAGTACTACTCTCTCTTCTTCTGCCCTGTGGAATTGTGCTGCCCCTCATAGGTCAGTCCTGGTACTACAACAGACCTCTGGTTTGGGGGCCAATACGTCAGCGGAGATATCTTTGTGTGTGAGTTTAGTGTGCTTGTGTACTACACACACCATTACAACAGTAAGCACACACCTGCAAATTTTTAAAGTCTTTATGGGTGTGCCCCTGGCATTTTGAAAAAAGGTGTAGACATCTTTAGACTAATCTGACTGTTGCAAAAGATACCAATTAACTTACCGACCTGCCTGCAGAAAGCAGAGAAAAACATTCACTTTCACACATGCACACACAGATGCGCACTTTCAATGCCAACTGGACAAAAAAAAATATCTGTCGCTTCCCAAAAATGTTCTTGAGAGAGAAATATGTTCAGTTGCCATTGTGAGCCCTTATTTTGCTCACCTATTAATGAACACCTTTCCAACTCAATCTGTGTTAGCTTTGTGCGTGTTTGTGTGGCTATGAGTGGTTCTATAAGTGAAGCTCTTACGGGGTTGAATTTGGTCCTCTTCTGGCTCTTCTTCGTAAGCTTGAAATGACTCCTGTTTGACAACAAAACACAAGGTCAAACAGTTATACCCATTAATATCTCTTCAGGAGAGCAACGACATGGAGCATGTGCCTTACAATGTGACTACAGTATAGGCAGAGCATTGTACTAAAATTTCCCGGTATGTTTATCGCCTCCCGTCTGCAGCCAAGATACCCTTCCGTCGTCCGTCTAGCCGCCTTTGTGTCAAACCGGAACATATAGCAATCGCCTATAAGTCGGTCCGGCTCTCAATTTAAATAGGCTTCCGTTTGTGATTCCGTCAACCAATTTTGACCTACCAGCTCTGTCTATAGGGTTACACTAACTAACTAAGACTAACCTTTTTGTCTTGGAAACCGGGGCTCCTTGGTGATTTCTTAACTTGGCTGCTCATGTGGTCCTTTGTCTGTGTAGACTCTGTGAATAACCAATAAAAAGGAGCTCCGAGGGAAGTCGGATAAAATATTCTCCAAAATATTCTCCTTACCATCTTGGGAAGCCTCTGCGCCGCCTCGCTGGATGCAATACACTTTATAAGGCTCTGGGCTGTCCAGCCGGCTGAGCTTATGGACAACTTTGAAGTCTGTGCTCTTGTTCAGTGCGCAGCGTAGACGGGTCTTCCACACAGTGGGGTTGCCCTGGTCCCATTCCTCCCTATGTTTGCCCTTGTGCAAGGTCCAGGCCTGAACACACCGGTAGACATGTGCGGGCAAAATTCACTTCCATATTAATTAGTTCAGTTGGGGGACTTGACTGAATTTGAAAACATCTAAAAATGTTTTGCAGTGTGAAACGGGAGCAAATGGTCTCAGTGTCAGTTAAATAACATTTTCACTACAAAATCTTTCAGTTCTCAAGGACACTGATTTTTATTTTGTTCTTCCGGTAGATCTAAAACGTTAACTACATTGTTTGGATTTGCCATTACAGAAGTGTCAAGTAAATTTTTTTATCAGACAATGACAGGCTTGATTTGAAATGGCATTATTGGGGCTTCATAAAACCCAAAAGGCTAAAGTCGAAAGTAAAAAAATGGAACGCCAGCTTTGTGTGAGTTAATTTTCTTTTCTCACATAAAAAATGTGTCATTTGCAATTCCACACATTGCTTTGGCACCGTCTTGGTGTTGAGGAACTATGTTGACTTGAGCGAGAGTTTATTTTGATAAAATCATGCTTTGCTGTAATCTTGTACCATGTTGGTGCTGAGGAACCACGTTGAAGTGAGTGGAGGATTTTTATTTAGACAAAAGTAGTCCTTTACTGCCATCTTGCAGCATGTACAGGTATTTATAAGCCTTTTTACCAGGGGCATTAATTACTTGTAAATTCTTACTGTTTGCGGCAATGTGCAGTCACCATCCCCACTGTATTTTTGGCAGGTTCAAGTTCGGTGAAAATATTGTGTGCCTGCGATTGGCTTGTGACCAGTTCATGGTGTATACCGCCTCTTGCCCAATTACAGATGGGACAGGCTCCAGCACGCCCGCGGTCGCAGGGAGGATGAGCTGTTCAGCAAATGAATGGATGAATAGTGTGTGTTTGTTTCTTTAATGTAAGGCTACCAACATCCAGTCATCCATTCACTGTGCTGCTTTTCCTCACTATGGTGCCTGGAGACTATTAACATTATTATTGTTGTTGTTGTTATTATTATTGTTATTATTATTATTATTAGTAGTAGTAGTAGAAGTAATAGTATTAAAAGTACATAATAAATAACTGCAAAATATAATATTTGTAAGTCTTCAAGACATTTACCGTACTTTCAAAATTATTCATTACTTCCTGCTGTTAATCAGTAAAAATGTGATAATATGATTATAAAATCAATCTGTAGTACCGTATTTCGACTATAACTACATTAAAAAGAAAGCAAACGAAGAAAACTAAACGAATTTTTGTCATTGAGGTACAGGTACTTATGTGGCAAAGCAGCATGCTAAACTAGTTGAAAGATGACCTTGAAGAGAGCAGCATCGTTCGTCTGCTTGTAGTCCTTCTTGGCTGCGTGCTTCCAGGGAATCCTGAACATGGTTTTGTCCCGGTCCTCCCAACACAGACCCTCATACGCGCCACTCTCCACCTGAGCTATGAGCCACTCTTTCAAGTGGGTCTTGGGCCCTTCCTCCATCTGCATCACACTGGCCGGGACTCACCGTTTCGGGTCCGGCTCTGTCCAACCAATCGCACTGCTAGCAGAAGCGCAATCCAACAAAGTGGAAGCCGACTCAATAAGCAAAGTAAATAAATTGAAGTTGAGTCCAAAAAGGAACGAGAGCTGCCCGGGGCACGTGTAAAGTACAGTTCTGCACAAGGTAGTTTAGTAACCGAAAGCGAAAGTTGAGTGGGCGCTGCATACTTTCGCTTTCCAAGTCGCACCAACCCTTTAATCATTTCCAACATATACGGCTACTCGACAGGCAAAGGTCTCTTATCAGGAAAAGAAAGTTGTTTTTGCGCAATAGGCCGAAATGTATGACTTAAAGGAGATTACTGTAATAGCGTTCGCCCTATGGTATTCGTTGCAGAATTATTAATTAAAAGAATATACAGTATAATATCAAAAAATAAAAAGTATTGTGTTGGGGGCTGGGATGGAAAGGTATAATTGGGAATCACATTCACCAAAAGAAGAGAAAATAAAAATCAAACCCTCAGAGCCCGAGACGTAGTTTAAAATTGTCATACCTGGACAAAATTAATCAAACGTAGGCAGTGTGTTGTTTGGCCTTTAGAGGGCAGTGTGTTTACATTTGCTTACCTGCTCCTTTCCGTTACAGGTGCCAGTGTCATCATACTTGAATTTAAGAGGAAAGAATTGTTGTTCTTGTTGTTTTTATGGACGGTGAATTTCAGTTGTCATATACAAAAAATATGAAGTGTTGAAAACAATGCTCTTCTTTCATTTGAGCTTCCACAAATGTCAACATTTTGCTTGTGGTCTATCAGCCCTATTTCTCCCCATTATGTGGAGACATGCTTAATTAAATGAACGGCTATATCCGACAGCCTCTTAAAATAATGGCACGAGTCATATTTTGACAAGTAATATATATTTTTTGTCTTAAACATCTGCTTAGGATGCTGGACACCAAGTCTGCTCATATTGTCTGCATTATTGCATCTGCATCACATTCATTTAAATTAAATTATGAATAAAACACAATGTAATCAGAATTTGTTTTAGTTTTCGTGTTTCTGAAAAAATGACTTAGGTCATTATTTTAGGAGGGTAACGTATTATTTCTTGACATCAGTGTCAAACTATAGATGCTACTGCTCTTTTACATACTTAGCAATGTCCCAACTAGCATTAGTATAATGCTGTATAAGTGATCTGTTCAGTGGTAAAATCGTTCATTCTTTATTTTGATAGTTCAAACATCTACAAATGCTCTCCTTACCATATTAGTAAATATGTTGACAAAAGTGTCACGTAACGATTGCGTCAATGGGATTTCTATCTCATCCCTCTTTCACCATCAGAGCTGATTGATTTTTTAAATTAAATCAAACTTAAAAGGGAAGTCAACCCAACAATATTTGTTTCAAGAATAGGTCATATGCAGGCCCACTAGTTGAAACAAGGCATTCTGATAAATATTGCGTTTGTGGAAAAACAGTTAATCCACCCGTTTTTAGCCATTGCCGGGGGCGGCCATCTTGTCACTTCAGTTGACTGAAAATTACATCACAGTTGCTCAGGGCTCAGGTATCGACCAATCACTGTTTTCTAAAGGTGAGCCATGATTGGTCGTTATCTTAGCCCTGAGTATCTGGGATGTCATTTTCAGTCGATAGAAGTGACAAAATGGCCGCCCCTGAGATGGCTAAAAATGGGTGGATTTTGCTGCTTAAATCATATTCCACAAACGCAGTATTAATCAGAATGCCGTGTTTCTACTGGTGGGCCAGCATAGAACATATTCTTGAAAATAAATAGGTTTGGTTTGACTTTATTTTTAAGAAAATCAAAGAAAAGTCTCATCTTTTTTGCTACCTTTCTAGTCAAACTTTCAAGTATTACTGATGTATGCCAAAGTAAAATTAAAAACAACAACAACAAAAAACACAAAAAGTACTAAAATCTTCAGATATAATATTAGGTACACAATCTAAAATTATCCAATTCATTATCAATATCCAAAATCTGCCTTAAAATATCATAGTAACATTGGTAATTTTTTATTTAAGCTGTCATGATGAGATATGTCTGTAATATTTTCTCTGTAGCTAAGGCAACCTAAATACGAGTATAAGTAACAGTTCTACACCACACTGCAGTAAGATAAAACCACCATAATAATCATACTGTTAAGAAATAAATAGCTACGTGAAAGGTGTTTTATGTTGACATCTTCACTGCATTAGGTTGACACAGAAACACACACACACACACACACGCATTTCATCTGCAACTAAAGTGGAGATACAAGTGTAATGTACAGATTTCTCATTACATTTTTCCACTTAATTGTGCTGTTTATGCACATTAAATGCCCGAAGGACGCTTTGTAGCAGTTTGTCACACTTTGAAACATCTTTGATAGCTCACAAATATACACCACCTAGAATATGACAACTTTTATTACAGCAGAGAGCCTGAACATGTCAGGAGCACAAAACGCTGCTCGCACAACAAACCCCACTCCATGCCATTCCCCTTCCTCCCTCAGACACTTTGTGAAAACAGCTTTCAAGTTTATGTAGCAGCTTCCACTGATTAAATAAGTCACCATTTCCATGACAAGTGTGCGCATAGTCACGCCAGAGTCATTTTATGCTTATGTATCCAGCCATTTTCTATACTGCTTGTCCTCATTAGTGTGGTGGGTGAGCTGGAGCCTAGCCCAGCTGACTTCAGACAAGAGGCGGGATACACCCTGGACCAGTGGTCAGTCAATCCCAGGGACATTTTATGTTTAGTTTCCCTTCCAAGTTCTTTGTGTGGGAAAGAAAGCTGTCAGCATCACAAACACACAAACCTGACTAACATCTCAGGCAATAAATACACTATTTGCTTAGTTTGACAACATTATTTACAATTCGTTTATACACTTCATTAAGTCCTAACTTGAGTCCAGGTTCTCTCGTATGAAATAAACATCTACAGCAAAAGAAGGAACTAACACAACCCAAAATAAACAAGATTGTTGATGGTGAATGAATACACGGCTTAAAATGTCTTGTATACACAGTAGAAAGCACAAATGTGTGTGTGTGGGTGTGTGTGTGTGTGTGTTGCGTGCGTGAGTATGTGTAGGGGTAAGCACGCATGCGTGTGTGTATGTGTGTATAATTTAAAATTTCATTTCAGCCACACAACACAGTGTTTACTTGGAGACAACCCTGAAGACGAAACAAGAGCTTTTTGCACACAGGAAATTGTCTTGGACCGCACGTGCTTGTGCCAAAACTTGTCAGGATTGTGTCCGGCTGTGTGTGTCTGTGTGCTATGATGTGACAAGGTGACCAGCGTCTAGTGGCAGCCACAAGCTCTGACCACCATGTTGCGGTACTTTTTGAGGATGACATTGGAGCTGTCGTCAAAGTACAGGACCGAGATGGCGTGGAGCTGCGTGGGAGCACAGCAAGGCTTTGGAACCGTGTCCGGGTTGATGAAGTGAACCTGTGTGTGCCAGAAGAAGAAAAAAAATGGTGGTCATTTTGCGAAGGTTTCGGTACAAAACTCAATTTGACATTTTCTTGACAGTTGATGGGATGATTAGACTGTAAAAGTTTCTCAAGATCACTCACGAGAGTTTGTACAATGGCGTGGTTTGTGGCATTCATGTACGAGTTGAGTGGGAAGGCGCACTCGCCCTCGCAGTAGTACGCTGCGTATCCTTCGGGGGCGATGATCCAGTCCTGGGCATGGGACAGAAGTTTGATTTAGAAAGGAGACACAGAGGGAGGCTGAGACGCGACATTCGATGTGAGGAGCTCGTACCTGCCACCCGAGATCTCGGAAGCTGACGTACAGCTCGTGCTTCTTGCACGCCTGCTTCTGATCAGTGCTGCTGTTCTCTGTGCAAGGAGAGGGGGAGACATTTGTCATCCTCATACAACAATTTGGCCCAGTTGACACAGCGCAGATTCAAACAGACATTTCAACATTCGCCATCGGAAATCACCTCCAGCTATACCAACAATTTGCTAACGGGCCACCCAGCTCAGAGGTCACGTTGCGCCAGCTTTGAGTTTCATGGCATTTTCAAGCTTTGTTGTCTTGCTTTTCTCTTCATTTGTGTCACTGTTGTAAAAGGAGATCCGTTTTGGTCTCGAGAACACATTTAAAAAGTTTTGTCGTCTCGGAATGTTTCGGTCTCGGACAGGTCGGACTCGGGATTTTTGATCAAGACCAGGCCAGTACTATTGTGATTAGTGATAAACGCAGAATGCAGGTGCTGCGCTTTCTTCCCGGTGTCGCCTGGAGTGCCAGAGAGGATGAAGACGACTGGAGACGCAGCACCCCCGAAAAATTAACTAAAAAAAAAATCAACACTAATTAAGTTTCCAATTACCCAAACCTAATTACCATGTGAAATGTAAGCAGAAACACTTTGAGAAGTGAAAACTCTGTGTTGCACTGCTTACAGAAACCGCTGGCACAACTTCCAACTTTTATGAGCACATTGAGAGGAAGCATAAAGACAGATAAAGTAACGGTTAAAATAAATAACTACACTGAGAAAGTTAAAATCAGAACACCCCTGTCTTGGACAATGCGCGAAAATAAGCTCTTTTCTACTCTCGATCATTTTTTGCCCACATTCAGAGCTAACGCGACTTAATATTACAGCCACGTTAGCTTGCGTAGCATTGTCAAAAGCAAGATAACACAATAACAAACAATATATACACATTATTCATTACACTAGTAAATAGGTTGAGCTTCAGACGCGACCAATGGGCCATATTTCTACTCTACAGCATCCTCTATTTTGGTCCTCCAGCTGCAAAAAGTTGATCGTTTGGCTCAGCATTGAATCTGAAAGCTAACACTGGGCTAACCAGTACAAAGTCAATAACGCTGAATGAATACGGTTCATCAAATTATCTTAATAACATTGCTCAAAAAAAGTGAAAGTATATTTTAAGACAATAAAAACTCAATAAGGAGAATGTTGAAGAAAGATTCTTTAGATGTGTTTCTCTGGCTTCTATAATTTGATGTTTGTTTGCACGAAGCACATACTTGTTTGTTGTTGCACTTGTTTTTGTTGCAACCATAATGAAAAAAAGATACTGGTCATTTTGTTCTGTTTTTTTGGGATGGGGATTTTTTTATTTTATTTTCTCTATACAGTCTTGGTTTTGTCTCGGTCTCGATAATCTCTAGTCTCAATAATGTCTTGGTCTCGGTTGGTGTAGGTCTTGACTACAACACTAACGATAATATCGAGGACGATATCGCCCACCCAATGCTGTACGCCACTGCTGTTTACCACATTCACGTTGCAGAAACAATAGTTGCCTTTCTCTCTTGTTCTGGTGACCACCGGTGTCCTGTGCTGCATTTCTGGCTAAGAAGGGTCCAAGTTGTCAGTGATCAGGAGCGACTGGTTCTCATCATCCACTTAAGAGGATGCTGGTAAAAAAAAAAAGTTCCAAACAGGCTCATGTGTTTTTGGCCCCGGTTGCCCCGCAGCACACCCCAGATGTGCTCTGCTATAAAAGCCTTTTACCTCCTCGTCGAGAACATGGGCCCTAATGCTCTTGTAATGCTTGTGTAAATAAACAAAGGCGGCCGAGGGATACTCAAACCTCTCGCATTACGGTCTAATGTTTCAGCAGGTCCCATAAACACGAACCTCTCACACCTCCAGTGAAAGGTCATGCAATATGGATTGCATGTTTTTTGTCTTTCTCAAATGTTACGATTGTTAGTTATGTATAGAAATGACTGCTATGTCATTTGGTTGAATAAAAATGTTGGAATAATTTAATGATTTGATACATGAACAAACTGGCAGGTTCCTGGAAGGCTTCTCAGCAGATGAATTGTAAGATATGATGTTGCCAAACTTGTCAGGCAGCTGGACTGGTGATTAGAGAAGTTTGTTATCTCACAATTTAATCTTGCCAAACTTCTTTTGGGGCCTCTCAAAGAATAGGGCAGACCAGTCAGTGTGCAACCGTAATATTCTGTGTAGTTTACTCCTCCTGAACACAGTTTTGTCGATTACCTGCAATGTTGGCCACTCGCAAGGCCTCTTGGCTCTTGGCCCCTTTGGAGCGATTCGGGTTGCGCTGCTTGGCGCCTCCTTGTGCTGAGCGAATGCTTCGCAGGTGCACCTCAGTGGCTTTGAAGAAGGCCACCATGAACGGCTGTTTGTTCTGCGGCCCACTCCGACCGATCAGCCCTGCGGCTCGAGGGTTTATACTGTCTCCTGTAGATGGCGACACAGAGAAGAGTGCAAACAAAGTGTCACTGAGATTGAAATTAAGCTTGTTGGAAATGAGACTAGAAATGAGAACTAAAATCACACTTGACATATTACTGAAAAATGACTTTTTAAATGCATCATATATATATATATATATATATATATATATATATATATATATATATATATATATATATCACCCCTTCTTTGTCAAGAAGAGGCAATGGTGAACATCAAGGCCTTCACGTCCTGTTTGCGTGTTCTGTGTGGGTGTGTTGGCACACGTGTGTGTGCGTGTATTGGCCCTGCGCTTGCACAGAACTATGTGCGTCTGATCACCGTTTGGTGGTAAATCAAGGCTCCTGGTTGTCGCTGCCGGCAGACCGTCCTGTGTTCCTGTCTACACATGCTCGCCCGCAACCCCTCATAGGCACTCCCCCTCAACACACACTCATAAGCGTTCCCTCCGTTATCATGAAAGCATCTGTTTTCCTTGCCAAGCATGTAACATCCTGCCAACCTGAGAGAGATCATGTCGTTAATCACACTCATGTCATCAACTCTGTTTGTTGATAGTGTTTTCCAGAGCTGGGCATCGCCTAACAACTATACTGAGTTCCCGTCAGCATATTCAATCGACCATGCGGTCCCGGTCCATCCAACATAATCCTCACGTCACAAACAGGCGTCACCGTCAAACAAAGAAAAAATATCAAATAAAAACAACAGACACACGTTGGAATGAAAGTATGAATTTTTTTCTTTCTTTTTTTTTTTTACATCCTCTCTCTACTGGTAAACGTCAATAAACTGTGAAACATTTATGTGTGTTGGTGCTGATGAACTATTGTTTGTCTTTCCTTTCAAGCGCTCCAGTTAGGGATGCTTGTGGCACTCACCGTTTGTACCCTCAAGAGCCAACTGCAGACCCAGATTTCTTCCTGGGTTGAGGACCCAGTGGTTGCTGGTGGCCGTGACATCAAAAACCAGCCAGCCCTCTTCCGCAGCCCAGATGACTCGTGAGTCCAGGAGAAAAAGGTCAGACTCTCTGTGCAGAGAACGCAGAAGATGAGAGTGTCACAAGCAAACAACCACAAGGAGCAGCAGAGGGATTGGAATGAAGTTCAAGCAAAGAGGGAGGTCGGGAGGATTGAGCAGATGGAGAAGCCCAGGGGAACACTACATTTCTTTTATTGAGAATAATGACCTTATAAATGACTGCCCATTCATACACCACACGCAGTCCATCACAGACTTAAGTGTTGTCGCAACATGAATCATAAGTCAATTGGAGCAAAGATGGTGAAAGCCAGAAGGAAATCCAGAAGGAGGAAATAGTTGTGAAAAAGTACAAATCTGTGAGAAATGTAGCAAGCTAAATGGCGCAGGGTCAGTCACATTGTTCAAAAGACCACCTTGTGATTTTGTCGCCTTTCTGGGATGGAGAGTGAAATCCCTTGTTCGTTATGCGCCCATTGTTGTTTCCCGACCTATTTTCAACCAGGCAGATAGTGTGTCACAGGCCTCTGATTCATTCATGTAGACAAACCCACCACTGCGTTGTTTACTGTTGAACACTTTTGTAGTGTTTGCAGAAAACAGGTCAATGGCCATAGCGGC
The DNA here is from genome assembly GCF_054856515.1 of Filicampus tigris. Lineage (NCBI taxonomy): Eukaryota > Metazoa > Chordata > Actinopteri > Syngnathiformes > Syngnathidae > Filicampus > Filicampus tigris. The sequence goes on from NC_141217.1 coordinate 17,499,354, forward strand.
ATCTTTTGACAGCCTGGATGCAGAACATGTGGTTTTGCTGGAGAAGCGTTATGATTAAAGACGAAGTCAACCCAAACATATTTTTTTCAAGACTATATTCTATGCAAACCCACAAGTTGAAACACGGCATTGTGGTATGACTTGAGCAGCAAAATCCACCTGTTTTTAGCCATATCCGGGGGGTGGCCATTTTGTCACTTCTGTCGACTGAAAATGACATCGCAACTGCTCAGTGCTCAGGTGCTGACCAATCACGGATGACCTGTTTTATGAAGCTGAGCCGCGATTGATCGTTACCTGAGCCCTGAGCAGTTGTGACGTCATTTTCAGTCAACAGAAGTGACAAAATGGCCGCCCCCTGAGAAAGCTAAAAAGGGGAAGATTTTGCTGCTTTACTCATATTCCACAAACGTAATATTAATCAGAATACCGTATTTCAACTTGTGGGCCTGCTTGGAACACATTCTTGAAAAAAAAAAATTGGGGGTTTATTTCCTCTTTAAAGCTACAATGCATGCTTTTTTTTTTCTTCAACTTAATCCTTTTTTTAATTACATTTGACAATGTGTTAATCATCCAGAACGAGGCAGCATCAGACAATGCAGAAAGACAGAAAAAATGATTAATGACAATAAAATATGTTGAAATGACCCAGCGGGTGAATCAAATATACATATTCTGCTAGTTGTTCACACCAATACATACCATAACACATTTTGAGACAAAAACAAAAAAACAAAAAAAACACAGAACTATTCACCTATCAGAATGTTCCTCCAGCACTTGGTAGATGCTGATGCGGAATGTTTCGTTATCAAAGCGTTCATGAATGAAGTCTTTATAAATACGAAACTCAGCAGCAGTGACCGCCTCTCCCTCAGGAATCTGCGACAGGTCAAATCGGAATTCCCGATGATGCCGTCGCACTGGCAGGAATTCTTTGTCATGCTCCACTGCAAGAAGAAAACAAAGATGGCTACAGAGATCTTGCATCACATGTAGAAAAGGAATTGTCTTTGAATGACAGTTATTTGTAAATAGCTCATTGTTGCTGTTTGGAAGTTAGTGAGTGCCACATTCAACGCATTAATGCGCATTGTCTTAATGGTCGCCCCTACATGAGGAGCAAGAAGCGACACATCTGGTGACCAGCATGATAAAGACGCAGGCGCGCTCTGACAAGTTTACGAGCATTTCTCTTCTCCCCCCTCAGCCCCGGAGAGTCATCCAGTCCACCCATCATCTGGTTGTCGTGAGTCAAGAATCCACGTTTGGAAGACATAGTTAGTACATAGTTCCAATCATCTCCACAACACTAGCCACCACATTGTAACCCCCTTGGGAAGTGAACCCCCACATCACCCCTCAGCGTGTTCCTCTTATGTCCCGGCAGGACGGCTCAGGGATCAGTGCCTCAGCTCTCTATAACTCCATCCACTTTTCCTCTGTGATGAACACTCAGGCAGACCTCACACACAGCCACAAACAGTTTGAATCAACTCATCCCAAACTTAAGGTGTGAATCCAAAATGAATCCCAGGTCAGCTTTTCATCAACTTTCCAATTGTCAGACTAAATTGCATACATCGATCCATTTATTTTCCATACAAGTGAGCTAGAGCCTGGACTGGTTTCCAGTCAATCTCAGGGCAGACTAATCTGTTGCGTACAACACAAACGTAATATGTCATTTTAAAAACTATACATTAAGATTAGTTTGTGTCTTGGGCGGGATCCACATATCAAATTTGGGTTTTGAACTGAAGAACATGCAATGAGTTTTGACTGTTTTATTTGGTTTAATATTTAGAAAAAAAAAAATTTTAGTAAAGTAAAGGACAGTTGAGGAATACAGGAATAAAATAGGTTGATATGTTTGAACTATACAAAGAATAATTGACAGTGGAAAAATCACCAAAGATAAAATGATCCTCAAAAAAGTATGCCAGCACATGGAAAGTGTGTTTAACACAATCCACCCCCGCTCTGTTGATTTAAGCCCCACCCATCAAATGTTCTTTACTACTTAACAACTTTCTCAGAAAAAACAGCAATTTATTTTTCAAACCAACACCACACTCACTCTCAGGCACATAAACGCCCCAGTTTAATGAGAATTTCTGATGACAGCGCACATGTTCTAAAGCAGTTGTTGGCAATGTGAATGCGCCATGATGTCATTATTACGCATGTTCCACTACACATGCTTGACACATGCCAGTGCAGAGTTGTACTCTGAGTGCACCTGCTGCTTCCTCTGCACTGCTTGCTGTGATGTTTTTTTTTACCCAGCAGACTCTACATCCCGTTTCTTTTATGTCTCTCATAAACCCAGTCATCATCAGTAGGATTCAAAGAGACTCATAATATGTACTTGCGCCTTAAAGACTGGCTGCACCTTAAATATCAAACATCTATTATTTACAGTAAATATAAAAAGTCGACACAACATTGTTTAAATGCAGTGTGTGATTTGCCTCTGCACTCTTTCAACATAGTGGTTTTGATAGATTAACCAAATGTTAAGTAGAAAAATAAAATCAAACTCTGCAAACTTCACAGCTTCAATTATACTGTAAATTGCAAACTCTATTCCTTGCTTCCCCTAGCACAGGTGCACTCCTTTTTGAGAAGAAACCTATCCGGATCTTCAGCTCCCAAAGCAGCCAACTCGCTCTCCCTGCTCTAGACTAAACTGAATTCTTTTGTGAGACATTTCATTTGCATCTCGACAAAAGTCAAGGTACGAGTTTGTGTAGTTTGTGGCAGCAGTAGTGGAGCTTTAGCCCAACCACAAACCTGCTCTGGCAATTACAGTAGCATGGCAGTCATTAGATGTGGGAGCCAAACTTTAAGAAACATTAATGACTTCCTGAAGGCGGGAGTGTTTAGCCATTGCTCCACCTGTGCTACAAACAAACGTTCACACGCATGCACACCGCAAACAAAGTAAACATACCCATTCGTACTATATAAGTGTGCCGAGGGTCCACATCATGCACACACATGGGAGAAGTATCACCAAGTAGCGCCTGTGAAGCAGATAGCCTCGTGCGTCACAGCACAGTTAGACAATCATTATGGCTTTCTGTAATCCATAATTACAGATGCAACAACAAATGGACGCGTATACACTCAGGAATACACACACACACACACACACACACTGAGTGAGATGCTTTCATCAGTCATCCGGCATCTGATTCGCTTTTCATACAAGCTGCTAATTAAGCAGTGAGTCCACATCATTTGACTTGACTTGACCATATGTAGCAAACAAAACACAACAAAGATGATGGATGATAATTTCAAGCTCCCAAACAATTGTGAGTTATAAATGCACCTGGCAACCACTGTGACAAGAAATCTTCTTCAAGCTACAAGCTTACAGCAGCATCCGTTGTTTGTTTTTAAAAGAATACTAATGACTGATTGTCATCGGTGTTAATTTTTTAAGAACAAAAATATCCACATCATATTTTTTGTCCTTTCCCTTTCTCCTAGCTCACTCCTCCTTTCCTTGTCTTACAGACCCAAGAAGCATCCCAGACACCTCGGCCTCCGGAGCAACAGCGGACAGATCTGACGGCTCACATTAGCCCAAGTGTCTGCTAAGCACCATCACACCCCTCAGTAGCACCTTGAACACTTCCGCTGCATGGCAGGGGGCCCGGGGGGATCTCACCCCTGGCACAGCTGCACTTCAGCCTAATCTTCACCCCCTCACTCTTTTAATGCCTTCCCATCCCTAGCCATGTCTGTTCCACAACATCCCTGTGGAGGTAATTAAGTCCTACAATACAGCCGATTCCCATGATCAGTCAAATGTAGATCATTTTCTGATGGCAGAAACTGGAGCATTCACAAGCCATGCGTATTTGAATGACACGATATAATGATCCGCATCTTTCTTTCTTCCTCTCAGTTGCCTTGACAACGTTTTAATGACAATCCAGGGAACAAGTAGTAGTCATAGTTTCCACGAGCTCGGGGAAGAAATAGGGATTGCAAAGAAGGGACAAGTTGCTCAAGATGTTTATCCTATAAAGTTTAAAGAGGGTTTGATCTTTCAGCTAACCGCAGTAGGGCGATTACTATGTCAAGAAACTTCCTGCCCGCTGCTGACTACTGATGACATCATGCCCGTGTGATGTATTTATACTGGAAAAGGGTCAACAGAGTTTCACGTTAGAACTTAGTCACACTTGACAATCATTCATTAACTTGTTGCAGCATTTGTGCGCATACTCACATAAGCACATACACGTGTGTGCACGCGCGTGCGTGTGTCCGCCTGAGCGTGTGCCGCTCAGACTGTAGGCTATGCGTGCAAGTTGAGGCAGAAACCACAGGAAGAAGAGTCTTTTACTTGTGGTCAAATCAAACCTTTATGAGTTCTCTAGCCGGCATGCAGTCTGCAGATCACAGGTCTTGGCCTTTCTTGTCTCTCAGTGCAGTCATCAAACATGCTTTCTCTCTGCAGCCATAAAGCATAGAGCGAGGTTCCACCTCATGCTTCACTGGGCATCACTGAGCAGAGATTTATGGTATACTCCATATGTAACAGCCTGGAACACAGAGAACATGTAGGACTGCTGCTTGTTTAAAGATGATCAAGTGCAACCACATGTTTCAATTACCCTGACTGTATCTGCAGATATATAAATGTAACAGAATGACATCCTCACACAGATGTTGTTTGTCTCTGTTGACCATTCATGTCCTAGCTTGCCCAGTCTGTTCTTGGGAATGTTGTTTTGCAGAACATTATAATGGATGTAGTAGGAATGCGCAGTATAAATGGTATATTCAACAGAAGGTATGAATTTGGTAGGTAGGGATTTGGACCCTACCAGTCACGCATGTTGATGACGTCTTTGTATCTCCCTCCGTGCTCACTGCTCGGTGAGATAGAAATGCCAAACTGTATGGCTAGCCGCTAGCCCTAAGAGAAAGTAGGCAAAGACCTCTGTAAAATATATCCAGTTTGTTTTTGAGTTTTTGAAGATGTGAGCAATTGTTGATGTCAACATTTTTTGACACCATATTGCAGTGCCCCAGCTACCTACGAGCTACGACTCACTAGCTAATGTGGTTAAACATGATGCGTGCGGAGCCGCAGAGGTCAAACTTTACTTTTCATCCGATATCAACATTCCCATAAATCACATAAGCCTCCATGGCAGCGACAAAGGCTTTATTTTTTTAAGTTTAAAAAACATGAAAAGCATGAAAAGCATGAAAGGAGGACTAGTAGCAGAACGTGCAAAAACATGGCAAAGCCGTGCTAAGTGCTTAACTATCGACATGGAGTCGTAAAACAGAAAGACTAAGTGCTTGGGTGATTCGGCAAACTTGTCACAAAGGTCTGGCGCGAACCACGTTATAGTGGAGAGTAATCAACTTATCAGGCAACTAAAGTGTCTGGAGAGAAAGTAAAACACAATACGCAGCTACAGAGAATCAGAAGCAGAAATGAGGAAAGACATTGCTGCATTTCATCTGAGAGGAGGTTGATTATTGGAACCTATTTATGAACACCACTCTGAAGCTCAATAAATGTACTATTACCCAAAGTGATTCAACAAAAAATCTTGGTGTTTTATTTGACCCAACTCTGTCTTTTCAAATGCACATTAAGAAAATTACTAGAACCGCATTTTTCCATCTCGGTGATATTACTCAAATTCCTCCAATTCTGTCGAATAGTGATGCAGAAATTTTAATCCACGCCTTTGTTACATCTCACCTCGATTATTGTAACGTTTTGCTCTCTGGTCTTCCCATGTCTAGTATTAAAAGTCTGCAGTTAGTCCAAAATGCCGCAGCAAGACTTGACAAGGACGAGAAAGTTCGATATTACTCCAATATTAGAGCAATTTGCATTGGATAACAGTCCACTTGAGATGCGATTTGTGGGTTTTGCTACTGACCTACAAAATACTGCACGGCTTAGCACCTTCCTATCTCGTCAACTTAATGATTCCATATGTTCCGATCCGAAACCTTCGGTCACAAAATGCCAGCCTTTTAGTGATCCTGAGAGCAAAAAAGAAGTTCACAGGCTCTAGAGCGTTTTCTGTTCGGGCACCGATATTTTGGAATGCCCTACCTGCGGATATTAGAGGCACTACCTCAGTAGAAATGTTTAAAACACGACTTAAGACTTATTTGTACGATTCTGCATTTAGTTGAACTGTTTGTTTTGGCCTCTTAACTGCCGCTTCTATTCTTTTTCTGCCCCCTTTTACCAGGCTTGGGAATTAGGTGATGACGACCGAATTGGAGGTTGCTGTTTCGATCCAACAGCAACTGACTGCTACAAGATTGGAGGCTGACCACATCCTCGGAGGCGCTGTTATGGAGATTTTGACCATTGGGCCCCTGCTCACTTTGATGTTATCTTCCTGCAGCACTTCATTTGATTAACTTTCTCATCACTTTAACAAACACTGTAAAGTACTGTAATCTGTGTTCAATGTTGCCCACTCGGCATCCATTGCAGCCTGATCATCCTGGAAGGGGGATACCCCCATCTGTGGTCCCTTCTCAAGGTTTCTCACTTTTCCCCAGATGTTTTTTTTTTGTTTTTCCTTGCCCTCCTGGGGTTAAGATCACGGGATGTCGTGTATATGATCTGGTGCATATGTGAAGCCCTTTGATACTTTCCTGTGATTAAGGGCTGTATAAATAAATGTGACTTGACTTGACTTGACTTGGTGTCGTAGTTCATTCATCTGACTTTCATGCAAGCAACATGGGTTTCAATCCCATTCAGCAACGTTGTCATAAGTTATTTGTTTTCATACAGTATGTGCTTTGTGACTGACTGGCAACCAAGCTAGCTGGGCACCAGATCCCGTCTCCCTCAACAGAATGAGCAACATAGAAAATGGGTGGATGCACTTAACTTGGTTAGTCACAGCTAGGGGTGTAACAAAAAAATGATTTCAATCTGAAAATCGATTTTGATTTGACCAAATTGAATCGTTACATTTTAAAATGTATCGTACCCTGGCATCAAATCGTGTTTCATTGGAGAGATGTGTATCTCCTCAATAAAGCACAGCACAGATTTGTGGGCCACAGAGGTCCGTGCCCGCCCACCAAGTTGCTTGTGGCCTCCCTTCCTCCCCTCCCACCACACACACATTTAAGTCACAGATCTCTAAACACTAACAAAAACATTTTTTTAAATTAACTTTTGTTTCATTTAATCATAGTAGGCATTTTTGTGTTAAGAAATGCTACTGTTGATTTCTTTAGCACTCAGACACAATTCTTTTTTTAAATGTCATGATCTTGTTTGATTGAAGGGAATCTAATCTGCAACAACATATCACAGTCGCAAAGTAAATTTGAAGCGTGTGTGTGTGTGTGTGTAGGTGTGTGTGTGTGTGTGTGTGTGTGCACCTGTAAATTGCGCCTGCTATAACAGCTACGGCTCAGCTTCAGAAAACAGGTGAGCTGTGATTGGTCGTTGCGTGAGCCCTGAGCAACTTTGATGTCATCTTCGGTCGACAGAAGTGACAAAATGGCCGCCCCCTGAGATGGCTAAAAACGGGTGGATTAACACTTATTCCAAAAACATAATATTAATCAGAACGCCTTGTTTCAACTAGTGGGCCTGCATAGAACATATTCTGGAAAAACATATTTTGAGTTGACTTTTCTTTTTAAAGACTGAGGTCTGGTGCCAGGTCTGGCTACTACCTGCATCCTCCAATTGACTACAAATTTATAATGTTGGGTAAAGGCACCCCCTCGCATGTCAACTACAACTAGCGCTCCAGAAAATGATCATAGCTGTAACTACACTACACCTGCTCCAGTCTTCTCAAAATTGTATTTGGTGGGTTTTATTAAGGCAATACTTTCTTTTGTATTGGAATTATTTTCCTCCCAATGCAAACCAAAAACGTTTATGTGCTGGCACTGTTGAATCTTATGCTTTAGAGTTGCAGGAAGCTGAGTTCAGGCGAAAGGCAAACTGCACCCTGGACACATATCACAAGGCACATATAGAGCCAGCCATCTTTCATACAAGAACCCACGCTGCCTGCATGAAAGTCAGGCGAGTGAATCACTACACCATCAGTGACCTCTTGCGCATGTGTTTCATGTTCTTTTATTTTGTGGCCTCAGCAGCCACAACCACCTCAACCTTCCTTCCTCTCTTTAACATTCACTTTGCATTTTGGCCAAGATTCTTCATTCCCAAGCAACATCGTGACCATCTCCCAGTCCTCTTCATGCTTTGAATGATTAGTGTTTCCCAATGGCATACATTGAACAACATTTTGAAATAAACTAGACAAGTCCCCCACTGTGATTTTCAATATGTAGAACATACAGTATAGGTCATGGTTTTGTTTGGACCATATTTGTGGTGTTGATAACAGTACTTGACATTGTCAAAATGGTCAAATCTGGCATCTTTCTTAATTATAACAAATTGATGGCCTGTCTTTTCAATTGGTTGAGAGGTTGCTGAATTCCTCCACTTGTTTACACTCGTGTGTGGGGCATAATGATGTGCATCTATGTTTTTTCTTGTGTTTTGAAAGAGGCAATTATTCTTAATTTTGTACAAAACTCAATATTCACGATAGGTTCACCATTTTTGTCAATGGGTTACCAGTTAGGCAACACTCCCACCAAATGATTTTGAATAATATGCAACACAATAGGTCAGCTATACATGGTCATTTAAGCCATTTTCATTTTTATCACAGCCCAGTCAAGAGACATGGGGTCAAGGGTCATATGGATGTAATATATGGACATGTTTTTGGTTGTTTTCTAATTATTCAGCCCATTGCCCTCACTGCTCATTTGTGATCAACTGGATCTTTCAAACCAAAATTTACTTGTAACTTAAAATCAAGAAAATGCTCATGGTGAAATGAGAGTAAAACTAAACAAAAGAAATGGAATATTTGCTTTAAGATAATAATAGTAATAATAATAATATTATTAATAATAATAATAATAATAATAATAATAGTAGAGCCTTCTCTTTTAAAGTCTACACATAACCAATGTCATGTTTCCTCGCCACACCATTAAAAACATTCGCTGCTGCTTTTGCAAGCTTTGATCTGGCCAGCAGAATCTGGTCGGTATTATGGGGCTTCCGCTAAGGCAATATTCTGCTAGGAACTCGAACACGCATCACACAATGCTGGTGACTGGGCAGGGAAAGTGGCTGTGAAATTGTGTTTTATTAGGCACAAACACATTAATGCAAAAGCACATGCTGTTCCCACAAGAAAAGGGGATCAAAAAATAAAAGGGCCTGATTTGCTTTGAAGGAACACAATGCTATTCTGATATTACACCTTGCTTTTCCACACCACCCGATCCCTATTACCACCTAAGAAGATCTGCTCTATCAGCTTAGTAGTCATTGAAGTGCAGGGGAGTTTGATGTGCTGCTGGTCACTGATAAGCCAAGGCCAGAGTAACCCAGATGAAAGAAAAAGTGAAAAGTGGTGAAAAGGGTGTAAATGAACATGTACTGCATCTTCTTGTGCACTTTTTCTTATCAGCCAAGTCGCTGGTTTCTGTTTTCACGACGATCAGTGCAAAATGAGTTGAAGTTCCACTCACTATTGTCGTGGGCTTACTTGTACTGGCGCGGTGTTGGAGGCGAGTGGGAGGGCAATAATGCCACGACAAGGATTTCGGCAGTCAGGTGCGTTTATTGGCAGAACGGCAAATGTTTCACAGGACGGGTCGGTACCACTGACAGAATTTCCAACGGCATACAGGTAGGCTCGTTTATAACTCGGTAACGGCAGTCTGTGATCTTTAGTCTTTGATCGGTCTTTGATCCCTGGTGTAGGCGGACGATATATCACTCGACGTCCATACTCTGCTGGATCCGTAAGACAACTGACTTCTCGTGGGAGGGGCTGAACAAAGTCTCAACAGAACGCGTGGAGCCCGAGAACCGATAAGAGCATGTTCACCGAGTAGTCACACACAACATAGACTAACAGTTATTCTGGTGAGAATAGGCGGATGTTTACGACGCGTTACACTATCAATAAAAGTGTTCAGTCACCCACAAATAACTGTGGTTGCGAGTTGAAGTAAAGTGATCTGCGGTTATACATTTGTCAGAATTCCCCACCAAAACGTCAAGTTTACTTATCTTTTCACCGTCATACATCTTGCTGATTTTAGTCCTCACTGCAGTCGTGCACGGTGGTTTGTATGAGGGGTCATTGGATGCTGTTCGCAGCACCTCAATGCATCTCGTGTCTTCAACTATGCTGATCAGCCTGCAGTTCATCGCTATTCGCTTTGGACGAAGAACGTTTGTCAGCCTGTCGGTCCCAGACTTGTTTAGTTTAGTTTGGCAAAGTGCTTTGCAATGGTTACATTAGCGTCTTCGTTGCGATCAATAGCTGTAGCTTTAGTCGCGCTGGTTGCTTTGCATTTATGTGGTAGGCTTGAACTGCTTCTTATGGTAAGCAAAGTCCTTCTTACAATGAAGGCATATCACTCTCCCTTTACCAATAGTGCCATCAGGGTGGTTTTTTTTTTCAAATTTACCATTCATCGGACCAACAACTCTCACATGTTCCTCCATTTTCACGTCTTCTCTCTGCTCCTGAACTTTCCCTGCCACCTACAATAGGAGTCTATCAAGATATGCCAAACACAATGACAGCCTTATAGGTTTGTGTCCACTTCAGGGTGTGACATTGACCATTTTTTATTACACCCCCAACGACTCAAGCACAAGCCCCGCGCATGAAAACGGATCTCATCATCATAGAAAAACAGTAAAGTTAGAGATTAAAAATTTGATTAACGTGATTTAAAAAAGAACGCTTTAATTGTGACTGTAATTAATTGATCGCATTTTGACACCCCTAATATATATATATATATATATATATATATATATATATATATATATATATATATATATATATATATATATATATATATATATTATTAGCATACATGTTCTGTTATTATGCTAGTTTACTGAAAATGGGCAGTGCAGGACAGCGATATAATCAAAATGAGCCCAACATTCCTGGCAATGAATGAGCTCTGGCCATCACAGGAGCAAATTCAGAACACCCACTGCTTCACACATCCGGGCTTTTGGATGCCTTGCCGCATGGTGAAGTTCCACCCACCCAAGTGTTTCATCAATCTTCCCAGCAAGTGCCATAGCATGGCCAAAAGTGCAGAGAAGTTGCTGCACACTGCCAGATGTCATTTTGGACTACTGGGTTCAACAGGTGAATCAGATCCAGAGCAGAATTTTTCCTGGAACTGTGCTGGCATCCGGAGGGGATGCAAGATTATTTTTCTCTTTTTCTGGTATTGATTTATCAAACCAGCCCAACATATAATACATTAAATCATGGCGGGCATTAAAATGGAATGACCTGACAGGAAGGCATGGCTATCTCTACCAACTGTAACATTCCATTGCCTCTGCTCACTCCCCTCTCTTCAAAAGGCAGTAAAACATGCCCTGAATAACACTAATTAGCTCTAGCAAGATTCCTTTTGGGCATCCGAAAAGTGCAAGCATATTCCTTCTTAAGTCCACACTTAAACGTGTGTACTTTTAGTTTAATTTGGAGAGGTCCATGAATGATTTCATGAACTGAGGAAGGCAACTAATGCTGTCAATGGCAGCATGCACTCATTGTGAAATGACAGGCTTGCGTATTCTGCGACCATTTGGAGAAGCGACTCAGAGTTGAACCAGAGCCAGATTGTTGGAATAGATGGACAAAAATATGTGTGTGTATTTACGAGGGTGGGAAAGTGAGAAATCAAGGGTGTGTGTGTTTGGGGTTCAGAGAAAATGTGTGCGAGAAAGAGGTGGGGAGTGGAAAAACACACAAAAGAAAGTGTTGAAATGTTTTATGTCTGAGCGCACAGGAGGCTTAAACCTCAGGAGGTGAGGGCCAGACCTGGTGCTTGGAGATTAAACACAACAAAACCCATCGGGGACTCTATGTTAACTAACTGAACGGGTGCTGATAATCAATACTGTTAGTGCAGGAAGGAAACGAGGGGTATTCGGTGTCATGTGGTCTTGCGTGCGGGATGAATCGGAGACGGGGCCAGACATGATGGAGGAGGTTGCAATGAGGGACTCAGAAAATATCAAGTTTCTCTGCACAGCTGCTCTGGCCTGCAGACAGTGGGAAACATCTATATTCACCTCTGCTCCACGTGCAGCCCACTGCGGAGGAATGCAAGGAGGAATAGGCACATAGGTGGGGAGAGAATGGATGAATAAATGCCTCTGGTATGACTGGAGCGTGCAGCCCTGAGAGCTGGTGACACAATACAGAGGGCCAAAACCTCGATGAAATCTCAACAAATGGATGAGTTACAATTTTTCCTGCATGGCTCTTCCAACAGCTCCATGCTTTGGGAATAACAGGCAGACATACAAGTGGAAACTCCTAAGGGAGTGAAGAGGTGGGATGGTGCAGGGCCAGGTGGTGCCCTGTCAGGTCACCAAGGTAACGCAGAAGATAATTACCTGGTGAGAAGAAGTTCCACACTTCCCCTCTGTCACAACACAATTCAGAATGAATTCAGCTATGTAAACTAGCACTTTGCAAGAACAACAGAGAAGCGCAAAAGCATGTACGTTTTTTTTTTTTTACTCATTTTTGGCAAAATATATCACATCTGGCACTGATTACAGCAGCACAACACAGAAATATCCCTTGTTCCTGCTGTCGTGTGATGACATGATCCATGATGATGACAAACTATTATTTTTTAAAAGGCTTGTTCTGAAAAACAAATCACCCACTGAGAGCGCAGACACACAAGCTGCTTTCTTTGTCTTAGATTCCAAACACAGAAATATACGACTGCACCGCAACACACATATATACATGATGCAAAATTACAAATTAAAGCAACAATATATTAAACAGCATTCATTTCACTTCCAGGTATATACACAAAACAAAATTAACAGTTTGAGGCTAATTGTGCATAACTCCTGCAGGATAATAATGATATTAATTAATTTTATCAAAGCGGAAGTCAACCTAAACATATTTTTTCAAGAATATGTTCTATGGAGGCCCACTAGTTGAAACAAGGCATTCTGATCAATATTGTGTTTGTGGAATAAGAGTTAATCCACCCGTTTTTAGACATCTCTGGGGGCGGCCATTTTGTCACTTCTGTCGACTGAAAATGACATCACAGTTGCTCAGGGCTCAGGTAACGACTAATCACAGCTCACCTGTTTTCTGAAGCTGAGCCATGATTGGTCGTTACCAGAGCCCTGAGCATTTGTGATGTCAATTTCAGTCAAGAGAAGTGGTAAAATGGCCGCCCCCTGAGATGGCTAAAAACAGGCATATTTTGTTGTTTAACTCATATTCCACAAACACAATATTAATCAGAATGTCGCGTTTCAACTAGTGGGCCTGCATAGAACATATTCTGTAAAAAAATATGTTTGGGTTGACTTCTACTTTAAGGACACAGTAGGTCCATAGAAATCATTACAATGATGCATACAAAACATGGGATGTAAAAAGGGGTTTCTAGGATAACAACTGAAAAAAAATGTGAAACTGCATCAAAATCAGCTTCATCAGCTCTTCAGATATTCAATGACAACTAATGACGAACATGAATGATGACTACATACAAACTTATTCCCACACTCACCTCAGGGTATGTTCATTCAAATGACTAGAATCTCTAATGTTAATGTGTTCCAGTAAAATGCTATGACTCTCAGCATTCCCCCTCCCACACAAACACAGGTGACTATGTTGGTTCTGTTTCAGTCATCCAGGATGCCAATAGCAGCCACCAAAGTCAGACTACTTAACTGCAACTCTGCACGGAAATGTACTATGGATAGGCATTTAAAATCTGAGCTGAGTAAGAATAATCTTAACCCAAAGTAAATGAACTACAGTGCACTGTCTCAGCAGCACTGGCCAAAAGCCCTGCAAGCTGTAATTTGTTATAGAGGAAATACTTAGTAAATACTTAATTCATTGCGGCTGAGCAAAAATGCTCCCATAGTCCTCGACAATCACATTAAACACAAAGTAATGCTGTATCCATCTACTGACCCTGGATCCAGGTTACATTTTTCAACGGTTCCATCATTGTTGACAGTTTCTCTTGAGATGAGTTATGAATTGTTGAAATGAGTCGACTATTATATCAGATATTGTGCAGAAAAGGTATGCCTTCTAAAGTGCCCTCTTTTCGCTTCATGTGCAACATGCACGACGTGTTTGGGTGGCCCAGGCTGCGTGCATAGTGCTGTGCATTCTAAACGTATGCTGTAAGCCATTTACACAGCTGGCCTTTCAAACGGAGGTGACTCAGCGAGAGGACGTCCCTGGATGGGGGGTCTGTCCCAAAGCCCGCACCAACCCTAGCTGGCCTCTCACGCAAGCTGACTAGAAAGAATTCTAACTCCTCTGGGTGACAATGAAAAAAATGATAGAAGAGCAACTGAAGAACGAATGAAGGACAACTAGGATTTTGTGAAAGATACTTTCGTCTTACTGTAAATAAATGCACTTTAGTCTGTGTTATCAGAATATTTAGACTGACACTAATAGTACTGTATAAGGCAATGCATTAAAAGAGTCTTTTCAGGAAATAGTAGGCTAATGCACCTTGGCACAGAGGCCCTGGAGACTTCCAGAGAGCCCAGGGACTGTTTTTAAATAAAAGCCACACTCATTCAACTCTCAGGCGACCTAAATAAAAATAAAAACCACAATGAGCAAATGTGGAAAGGAAGGAATTTAGAGAGGAAATGGACAATCCATCTGATTCTCCCTTACACTCATTGTGAAGGCAAAGAAACAAAGTGTACCTGCTGCTTCTAATCAAGCTTCCAGGAAACTGATGGTATCACAAAGGGCAACAGAATCCTGTTGGCAGATGCAGCATGTAAGGGAGTATGGAATTTGTGCCAAAAAAAAAAAAAAAAATCACCAAGCCAAGGGGTTTCAGAAGTTCAGAGTGACTTTTACCGATCAGCCTATATGACTTGAAATCGAATGTGACAAAGGCATGTTGTTGCTGACATGACTCAGAATCAAGTGCAAGCGCCTCTCTCATCTGTCTTCGTTCTTCCTCGTCGTCTTGCCGCATTCACCCTTGGCTGCACACTTTGCGAGGACTTTTGACTTTGGAAGTCTTTGTGGTCAAATCCATCTGTGTTGCAGCCTGTCAAAAATAGTCACAATGCAGAGCCTCCACTGTAATTACACAGTGCAGCGGAGGAGCCAGTGTCACCTCCCTCTCTCCTGCCAAGATGCTCCGACAATGAGCTACCAGGACTGTAAAAGTGCAGCTCTGAACTGCAAGAGCTTCAATGAGTTTATGTTGACTTATGAACGTTTTACTTTGTACACGTCTGTAATGCAATAAAAACATATTCCTTTTAGCATACAGCGGCAGCCTCATCGTGTGACCAACTGCATCTGACTTCATTAAGCAAGGCTCATAGTTGAGTGCCATTGTTCAGCAGCCAGGGTAGGGGCACGACTGAATCACAGTTTGACGGGAGTACCCACTGCACTTTGATCCCATTGTACTATTTGACGCTCCCATTCTTTCGAAAACACACGTTGGACACCGCAACGACCTGCACCAAAATCCATTGCGCTTTTAGCTGTTGCACAGCTGTTGAACAGAGAAGCTCGTAAACTGCATTCTGTGCACACCACACAATAATATGCTCGAAGGTAGCATGAGGAAAGTGATCAATCAAGATAGTGATTTATGATAACCCGCATTTGCAGACTTGCAGGTCATTACTTGCGTTTGTGGAATTTGAACTGACACAAGTTAGTGGCCTTGGCTTGCCATCACTGTGTATTATTCAGCACGAATGGAATTGATTTCCCGTGTTACACATCCAAAGGAAACAAACTAAAAGAAGATAATATGGGGAAGACAGCTTACCTATATTGACAAAGCTCATGACCATGTCTGCATCATTCAGGAAGTTGTTGTCTTGCAGACTGGCGATGGGGGGTGCCTGCGTGGTGAAGATGGGCTTGTATGGGTAGGAGTACCTGTCCTCGTCCACCTCCGTGGACATGGCGTTGTAAAGGTCCAACATGAACATGGGAGCAGAGTTGTGCTTGCCGTGGAGGTGCGGTCGCGGCCGGTGCGGCAGCCCCAGGATGGATAGGATCTCTCGCTGCATCTCCCGGCGCTCCTGGCTTCTCAGCCGGCGGTGAATGAAGCTAGAGTGGAACTCGTTGTCCACGGAAAAGTTTGTAAAAGTCGTATCGGCCACGACGCAGTAACTCCAAATTAAGAGCAAAGCTGGAGTGCGTCTATCCAGAAGAGGTGCCATAGCAAAAAAATGCCGTGCGTAAAAGTCTCTCACGCTGCTGTCAAACGCTCCAAAACGGTTATGGCACTTTTAGCAACCGTGTTCAATGTCCTGAATCAGCTGCCCCCATGTTGAGGGAAATTCTCCGAAATGGATCATCGACTTTTCGTCGTGACGTTTCTTTTTTTTTTTTTGGTTTGTTTGTTTGTTTGGGTTTTTTTTTTTTTTTTTTGACCAGGCAAGCGTGGTCATCTGTCGCTCGTTTTGCTCGCAACCCGAGGGATTGCACACTACGTGTGCTGCTGACTACAAGTGCACAGTGGAAGCTGACGGCTTTAACCAGGAGAGAACAACTCCTGCGGACAGCTGTGATGGGAGGAGCTGGAGAAAGAGATAAAGAGGGTGGCAGCTGAATGAACTTGAAGACGGAGGATTTGTATTTGTATGCGCAGCACCGTTTCAACAAAGTGCCATCATTGCACTTGAATGAAGTGCAAAATAGTGATGACTAACGACGTTGACATGACTTATTTTCCTTCACGTGTTACGATGGCGAATGGAAAATGGTCTGTTTTGAATAATTCTGGGGATTTTGTTTTGCTGGTTCCCCCTTTTTTACATAACTTAATTGGGTCTTTGGGGGCATATGCCAATTTGCGCAGAGCTTGCTTTGTGGACCCAAACTCATGTTTGACCATATTCCACACTTTCAGCTATGTTGTGGCAGGAAGTTTGTGACAAAGGCAGTGGTGAACAGCCACAGATTACAAAGGAGGGTTGCAGATGTTTGGCAGCTGCTTCCACGCTCCATCTGCCCCTAGTGCCCCAGCACCTCTTAAACACCAAACTTTTAAGGAGCGCCGCTGACCCTCTCGTGAGTTCTATTCACTGACACAGTTGAATGTATTTCAGATGGCTCTTGCAGGACTGAACTCTTAAAACATTAGAGAGTGGAGTTTCAAAGGCTCCTCTTGAGATGCTTTAGGGCCGCAGCCCGCCAGAAGATTTTTTATGACAATAAAATTAGAACTTCAATCGCACAGCAAGTGAGGCTGCCAGACAGCTTTAGCTTATGATTGTAAACAGAGGAAGCGGGTAGAGAGGGTCTTCGTGTCCTGTCCACTTGGCTCACCTTCCAATGCACCATCTCAATATGTGTCATTTTTGTCATGACTGATTGTTACGTGATGTATCAGTTGCTATGCAGTCGCTATGGTCCTTTTAGCTTTGTCTTTTATTACGTCATACAGGCCTGACGACTTAACAGTTTATAAGCTTGAGTTACTCTGTGACACGCTGTTAGTACGTTGTATTTCCTTTGATAGATTTTTTTTTCTCTACAATTTCCATGTCATGTCTGCGTATGGGTCCCAATCACGATCCTCATGTGACATTGTTGTTGTCCTCAGAAAATGATTTGGTTCTCCTTATCCCATCAAGATTTAAAATGGTTGAAAGCCTCCATCGACTACGTAGTCCATCCTCATACTCATATTTTTTATTAGTATTTGTTCTTCAATTTGCTTTAAATAGTTGCTCAGAAGTAATATACCAGTTCGACCCTGAATGGCTGCAGATGTTTACAGAGTAGACAGTGCTTCAAGGGACTTTCTATGTTTTTCATCTTCGGTACACTAATTTGTTCTCGTGTTCCGTTCTCGTGTTCTGTTCTCTCCGTTTTCGTGTTGGCTTGTTGAGGTCAAATCTCTAACTACCCCCAGTCTTTGGCTTAGTTTTTGCCAAGCCAGGAGATGACAATCGTGGATGGGACAAAAAGAACAGACCACCCTTTGTTTGCGACCTGCCAAGCCTGGTGACATTCACAGTAAACAGTGGGCACAAGACTCAGGCTAGACTGAGTGAGCCTCACTGAGAGGTCCTTGACAGGGGGACAGAAAGCAGAAAAGCAGAGGAAACTGCATTTGAAGCTTCTATCAACAACCCTCAAAACACTGCATACAGCTGCTTTACAGACCCGAGTCTCTTCTGTCACAAATTATCTTTTAGGCTGTGGGCAGACACTACCTCGCAAGACAGCACACAAATTGGCAACAGGCATGTTTATTTTCAGCCAGTCATCATTTTACTCACAGAGTTGTTGTTATCTCAGTATTTATCAGCGTAGTGTTGTCTAGAAAGGAGAGGCCGCTGGCTGGATGTTGTCCACATGTTCACTCAACAAGCGTGTTCATCTGTGAGTGTTTTACAAATCTGTATTCACTTGTTTGGCTTTTTATTTACCACTATTTGTTATAATTCATTTCGAATTGTCACTTGTAGGCTCTATTTGCAAAACTACATTGTCCTTTATTAAACGTAATAATGTTTCCCGGGAACCTAAATGAAAGTTTAAGGTTCCATCTTCATCTGTCTTGACATTTTTCATATACCACTTGTTGTCACAATTCCTTTCTCACACACACCCACAGACATGCACAAGCAGTTGTATTTTATTTTAGATCTTTTTAAAACATGTTGCTAGCTAGTGCTATGTTAGCTGTTATGTTAGCTGTCGATGGTTGCAAACTGAGATGACTAGCTAGGTGGCGATCGCCAGAGCTGGGCATCGCCCAAATGTCACCGAGTTCCTGTCTGCATATTTAAATGACCCACATGGTCCCAGTCGGTCCGACTCAGCCAAACGGCATTGAGAACAGACTTAACCTGTACCAACTATGTCACACGGCGGTGCCACACTCCTGACACGTGGCCGAGTAAGGTAAAAATAAAACAGTGTTGTGTACCTTGTGGTCCTACAGACGCAATGACATGTGCCCCATGTCTTTTTCATTACACCGATCACCACGCTGTGCATGTGTCAGGTGTTTTTGTTTGATATTTTTTCTTTGTTAGGCGTAATCTTCACGTCACATGCAGGCGCCGCATGAGCAGACACGCCGATTGGCTGTCGCCGACAAGGGACGGACTGGGACCCTGTGGGTAGTCGGTGACGGTTAGACGATGCCCAGCTCTGGCGATTGCTTGCGTTAACTTCGGGCAATACCTGAATGTGTGTTCTTAAATTTGTGTTGGACATCTTGAGTGTTGAGCTTCCTTTTGAAGTTGCATTATAAACATCAGAATGTATAACTGTTCTGTGACTGTGAGAAGTTGAGAAGTAACAGGAATTTGTTAAGGAATGGCCATGGGGATTCACGGGATTTACACATCTCTACCCCATTCTCGGCCACTGACAATGTCTCCATTATCAGACAATTCATTAATAGCTCCTGCCTTTTATGGGAACTTGCCCCTTCCAATATGATCTATGTGGTGGCCATATTGGGTGGGGCTCAGCCAGGCTTACACTGCGCCAGATTTGATTTCATATTCAACTCAAGAGAACAAGGACTGCGGGCCAAATGGATAAGAACATGTATGGTGGATTTATGGACTTAATTATAGGTTTCTCAATGATATTACAGACAGTCTACAGTGAAGACTTGTCACTCTTGCCGCCTGACCCTGCTCTTCGGCTGGCTTAAGAAAGGCCTTAGCTGTTATTTATCGTGATTGGATGATAGAGTGATTAGTGCCAATGGCTTCATCAGTGAACCACTGAGAGATCATTTCACTATGGCATCAACGACTCAGTGATGGTTGAAGTTCAATTTGTCCGCCTCTGTTTTTCCCCAGCTCGGCTCCCCGGTTAGCGAGAAGATGCTCTCGGCCTCTCAAAGCTAACAATAAAGGCTTTCTATTCAACTATATTTATGTTCACTCTTCCTGTAGAGCACTTTGTTGCAGTTGGATTTGTTTTTTGTGCTGTATAAACAAAGAAGTCTCAAAAGAAGCCGTGTAAGGCTATGTACACATGGACCTGCATTTACTGTGAAACAGCGAACGCCTCATTAAATCAGTCACTTGGATAACTGCAGCAATTGGAAAGGTAACACATCATTAACAATAACTTGACATCATAGCACGCCGTCGTACCCCAAAAGCGGAATTGGTGCGTGCATAGACAGAGAATGATGACGCACTGACCATTTGTGTATTGCTCCCAGTGAGGGCCTTGGAACGCACAATCAGAGGCAAGATTAATATTTATTTCATGTGTTGCCTTAGAGAACAGCGGGTGGCAGTCCTTTGAAGACCTGTGGACTGAGGGAGGTGGATGAGGTCCATTTGGGTGGGTGGAAGAAGGGGGGAGGGGGGGGGAGGTCTAAGCAAGTAGACCCACAGTCAATACAGTAAAACTTTATTCAGGGTAAACTGAACCCTAAATGAGGGCCTAATGGAGGGGGTCAAAGTACAAGGACAGAAGAAGAAATACAGTTTTTGTCAACCATTCTCCTGTTCTCTGTTCCAGTTGTCCTTGTCTAATGCTTTGGTGTAACAATGCTACGCAGTGGTAAATGTTTCCACTAGTGTGTCGCACTTCCAGGGGCCCTATGAACATATGAAACACAGCTGTGAGACAAGCAAAAGAAAGGGGGCGGGAATATGAAACACTCCTAATATCCCATTTAGGTTTCATGTTTGATCCATGTTGGTTCTACTATTTCATATAATTTAACATGGTTTTCAAATCCAGATGCTGACACTCCCATTGTCTAATCTATTAAATTATTCATTTTTGCTGCCCTATGGGTCAAAGATTTAATAGCTCAACCAAACTAGACTGAATGAAAACATCCCTCGGATAGTTTTTTTTTTTTTTTTTTGAATTCCCAATTTCCGTTTTGGAATCAAATTGAGCCTTTATCCCCTTCTTTCTGGGATTTCCACAATGGCTAAGTTTGCATCACTGTAACAAATGAGTTCCATGATACCATGATTATCCTATTAGAAATGCTTGAATTGCAGTCATTCTGTGGAATATTTTTGCCAGTATCTGGTATGTAATTTTGTTTGCCCATTCGTCTGTAGCCTAATATGGCATGCCGGAACACCATGGTGATATGACTCATGGCTCTCAGCAGCCAACGCTAACTTATCCATTATGTCACTGACATTCTGTGATATGGTTCGAGTTAAGCTTACCCTTAATGCTAGACTTAGCTTTAGCCATAGCAGGATGTTATCACTCAGCCACCTGTGTCATCAGTTTGACACAGGGCTGCTCTCCACACCAAGCCACATGCTTATCAGTGGGCTTTACCGAGGTGTCGGGTCCTGATAAAAGTCTGTCCGCTTGTGTTTACTTCTATGGGCAGTGGTCCCATTTAGATTGTTTTCTCGTCACTGAAAGGCCTTGGCCCCCTTGACTCTTTCTTTTATCACTCCCTAAGTGTGTCCTGACCTGTCAATCAGAAAGGACCCCGGGTGACCAGCCAGACCCTCTTTAGGGAATACTGGACTGAGGAGCCATTAGAGTAAAGGCGGCATCGTCAGACTGGCCAAAAGTTGATAAGAAACAGAGCAGCCCGAGAGCCTGAAGAGGAAAGGTAGGGGGCCAGATGGGGGAGTGGGAGGTAGATTTGCGGAACTATAGAGGTTGTGAATGGAGGGCAGCTCTGTTTTCTATTTGTGAGGATTAGGTTGACAGATTTGTATTTAGTTTCTCTGGGCCAAGCTGCAGTTAATCCCCCTCACCTGCAGCGAGTCCACCCCTCCTCCTCCGCTTTTCCTCTGACCCTGCAGCCCCCAACTTCCCTCTATACTTCCCCTGTGCCCCGCTCACTCCTGCCCAGTACAAACACTCATCCCGAGACAAGCACATGACTCGTTGCACTCTGTCTCCTCAGGTTAGAGCCTAGCACTCCACACAAATCTCTCCTGGGCAAAGGGAACAGCAGGGGGCTCAGCTTTTCTGCTGCACAAGAAAAAGAACCCCCACAACCTGAGGTCACTCACATATACGATTTTTTCCATCTTGGGTGAGGAGGTTGTCCCTCATCACTTAGAGATAGCAATTACTCAGAAATTAAGAACCATTATTACGGAAGCAGCTTGTCAAAGCCACTCAAGGTAAATGAATACTTTCGGTAAAGCTGCACATTAGGAGAAATTCAGGGTCAGGTCAGGGGCACAGACCTCTTCTCTTTGGTTCTGGGTTCTCACACACTCTGACTAGGCCTTCACACTGTGAAAGATGGACTTCTCTGTAGACGCACAATGCTTGCCTGCCATTAGTTCTTAAATATGTGGGTGTGACTTGATCTTATGGTTTATCGAAAAGTGGTGTAATGTAGCAATGATGCAAAATTGGACAGAAATGACTGAAATGTAAAGTAATGATCAATTGAATCAGTTGTTCTGTTTTTTATTGCTATAATGTATTTAAATAGTCCTGTTCAGTAAAATAATATGTCAAAGCAGCAATGTTCACACAAAATACACAGACTTTAATCTTACTTAAATTACATTTTCATTCATTATACTGGTTATAAAAGGGAAATTCATGTTTGACCAAGAAGTGCGATTATACAGTATTTATATTTTTTGCACACCACATACATGGCATATCAGATTGGCAGATTACAGGGAGAGATTTCAGAGTGAAGGGGCACGCAAACAATGCTGCACCTCTTGAACTGGAAGGGTGGTGCCTTGCTCAAAGGCACTTTGATGGTAGCCAGTAAGCAGACTAGCATCTCTCCAACAACTCATTTGCTTCTTATGTTTATATTTTGTCCACAACAGGATTTGACTCGAGAACCTCCGGTTCTGCACCAAAGCTCAGGTGCAGACTATAAGCGCAATCAAAAAGAGAAAAATGCATTACGAATTCAAGCAAGATTTAAAAAAAAAGTTGCACAAAGCAGTAGAGAAAATGTTTCATGCTTTCATATCTACAGGAAGTTACAAATATTATATAACATGGAAATATGTTGTATTATTTGTACAATCAGTGCAATTTCGAATATATAATGTTGCAACTAATGCACTGAATATGGTACATACTGGAAATATTGCTGGTGTTACAATTTGGTCAATTTAAAACCTATACTATTGGTTAGTATACACGTGAGGGTGTTTTTATTATCTATCTATCTATCTATCTATCTATCTATCTATCTATCTATCTATCTATCTATCTATCTATCTATCTATCTATCTATCTATCTATCTATTTATTTATTTACTTATTTACTTATTTACTTATTTGCTCACTTGCTCACTCACTCACTCACTCACTTACTTACTTAACAAATTATTACTTATACTGCAGTTGTCGTTGTTAGTGTAAGAAACATAAAACTAAACTAAACTAAACTAAACTAAACTAAACACACACATACACAAAAAGAAGAAGAAAAGACCACACATTGAAATAGCCTGTCGCAGGTAGCATTGAGGGCTAGCTCCTTGTGCCGTGCTCCACTTAACTTTTTGGGAGTGTTTTCAAGGGGATTTCTTCACTAAAATTGAACCGCTTTGGCTACACTCGCTGTACAGTGCAAAGCCATGACCGACCGCCAGCACGGAGATGAAGAAAGTAGTTTGTAAGACAAATGTTCTTTTTCATACAGCCGATATGGTACCGTAATACAAAGTTGGGCTAGCTAGTTAGCATTAAAAAGTGAGTTTGTTTGTTTTGCACCAAACCAAAGTAGCATAAAGAGCTAGTGAGAAACAGTATATTTTGTATTTACATTTATGTATGTTTCCATTTCTCTCTCTGAGCTTGATGCTAAATTGGTATTAGCATTTCCTAAAAGTATATTGCACATGTGCATCCCATGTGTGTTTTACTGTACAGTATAATTAGACAGAAAGGGTATCATGTAATTTGATAAAGACTAATGTGTATGCTCATTAAAGTGAAGGTATTTAAAGTACAAATATTCATATGATCTTATCACTGTGAATTTACTGCAATTACCGGTTCTTGCTAAATTTGCTTGACTCTATTCATAATCAAATCAATTCTGCTTGGATATACAGGGAAGTTTTGAACAGAATTGAAAATGTAATCTTGGAACTAGTGACTCGTCTTTCAAAAGATGAGGCACCAGCCCTCGTACTGCCCAACAGATCCAGCTGGGACAATGTCAGGTGACTTCATTTGAACAGATTGACATGTGTGATAATCATGTACCTGGCACCTACCATAAACTGTGTGCAAAACATGTAAGATAGCTGAACCTGAAAAGATAACACAATAATGTTGTGCTGAAAAATCAACCTGTTCCTTCATGAGTTTTTGTTTTTGTAGGCAGTTGGGCCAGAAAAGACCACCAGCTAGTTGTCGAATTTCATTCAGGAGGGGAAAAAACCTACCTCTGTTAGAATTCGCACAAAGTAAAGTTCAAAATGGCCATGTGGTGTAGCCAGGTGTTAGAAGGGAAAAATGTACTTGAGGCTACAGAAATTGAAGCTAAAATAACTTCCTGCTACTCAAAAGATGACTGAGTAATTAGAAAAAACACCGTGCCTAATGTGACTAAGCTGTTCAGCAAAGCACACTTAAAGGGGTGGGGGGGGCAGGCAGTTTGTCTTCTCACAGGTAGCCCTTAGGCTGTGGGGAATTCTTGATAGCTTACATGTGGTTGAGCAGATTTTCAAAGCTGTACAAGTATGTAAATTAGAATGTACCACACTTTTTATTCTACGGTACTGAATGTGTTTTTAATGACTTATGTTCATTTGTTCTTGAGAACCTTAATTGAGTCCCTCTTTAAGTTTTGACAGCGCCATTGGGCTTCAGATGAGTTCAACAAGTGCTGTCAGGACGATCAGAAGTGACTGCCCAAAAACTGCCATGACATTTTGTAAGATGACTTGCACAATTCATGACACACAACTGTGTTTTTATTTGCATAAATGACACATAAGGTCAAGTGGGCAAAATGGAATGTTGCTTTTTACCACCTGGATCTTCTAAATATTTTCACACCAGTCCTTTCCAAGATGTGTTTTAACTTTCAAGACATGCATTACATACTGAACATTTTTTTTCTCCTCTGTTTGAAGCCCAGATTCTCAAGATTCTATCTGTCACTTACACACTCGTGCAGAGCAACACATATGCTACAAAAAGGTCATCATTTCAGCACACAGTTCTTCTTAATCAACTTCAAATCCTCAAATCATCTCTTTATTTTTCTCCACAGAGACATCTATTACAACCATCCACAGCTGTTTGGCTCTCAGAAGATAGTCGATAGAATAGTGGATGATGTGTCCTGCATGCTAAACATTCCTCGAAGATCTCTTCACGTGGTGAGTGTGTCAATATCCACAAGCTATTTATTATTTTATAACAGGAAGTACATACAACATTTGACCATAGCTGGGCATTTTACTAAAAATTGAGCGTCCGTCATCGGTCTGCAGCGTGGGTACCCTTCCGTCGTCCGTCATTTGCCCTTTTTTCCGGGGGAAAAAAAATAGTACCAGTCTATAGGCCTCACTCAAATCTGTCCCCCAAGCAACAACAACTCACAGGAAAAAAAAGTCCCAACTGGTGGGCAAAGTTTTGAGGGAATAACAATAATAAAAATGAACCATGAGATAATAGTGTAATATTTTGATGAAATGAAGTTGCTGATGTAAACGGTTTTAATCAATAAAGTCCATCTTTTGTATGTTTTCAGTCTTTTCAACAACAATAACAGACTGATGGAGTGCAAACGGGGTTTTCCTCTCCTGCCAAAAATATGCAACTGTGCAAATAGCAATAAACAGGGCTAAAAGAGAAAAACAATTCTGAGCCTGAAATGTTGATGTCTGCACATATTTTTCATTTCAAACAAGATCTGCCCATTATGGATTTCTGTGTGCCTTGTTTATATTTCTTTTGAGCCCAACTTCATAATGTTATTCACTGCACATTTTATAATAATATATATATATTTCCTTCCTTCAACAGAGCCGCTATAAAATTTGAATTTGTCGATCCAATGAACAACAGTTGAACAAGTGTGTTGCTGTTGACTACAATGTTAACTGTCATGCCACTCCCTGTGCCCACACACTGTTAATGAGATGTTGATTTTACGCTTGTTTTCCACGGTGTTTACCACGAGGGAGGGCACAGGGAGGATGACAGCCTGGCTCAAGCTCGCCATATTTGTCGATGATTGGAAAGCGACCGTACAGGAAAATCCCCGTGGCTTTTGCCGCTTGT
Source organism: Filicampus tigris (assembly GCF_054856515.1). Taxonomy (NCBI): domain Eukaryota; kingdom Metazoa; phylum Chordata; class Actinopteri; order Syngnathiformes; family Syngnathidae; genus Filicampus; species Filicampus tigris. Next base: position 17,525,717 of record NC_141217.1, read on the forward strand.
TGAGACGTGAAGTAGACCACGTCTTGGCAATATGGATTTGTCAGTGTTACCAGGATTCAACATTAACTTCGCTTTCCAGTGGAACCAATTTCCTGTATGTTAATTGTAACAGTAATTGTTACTTATATAAACAGTTTTGCCTCATCCTATGTGAGGTAGTGAAAACATATTGATATATCGCTCAGCCCTAAATTGAAATAATGAAGATTTAAAGAACATACTGTTGGTGTATGTTAAAATGAGCCTGAACTAACAAAAGTTGCCATTCTGACACCAACAGTTGGCCACGTCCAAAGGTTTAATCTCAGGTGATCTTTGTTATATGGAGGAGGACGGTACGAGGATCGACTGCCACTCAAGCTCCGCAGTAAGTTCTTCTCACTCCATGGTTCAAGTGAACCACTTGTAATTTTTTTCTTCTATGTAGACCATTGCAGATATGAGTCATGGAAGTAGAAGCATTAAAATAAACGGATGGAATTGGATTGCCTTAGATTCAAATAAGGGCTTAATTTTATATGGGTAAAAATCCTGATGTACAGCAGTTAACTCTTAAATTAAGTAATCAATTATCAAACTAAAAGGTAAAAGGAAAGTCAATTTAACTAGACATGCAGTCAAAAAAAATTTGATTTTCATAAGGACTAAACCAGAATTGTGCATTAAGATCTTCAGTGTAAATCCAGTCATAGTGTCCATTGACAAAATAGTCATAAGGCCTTATCTTTTCGTGCAATATTGTATCTTGCTGCTGAAATGATGCACATGTTCCCATTGTGGGACTAATAAAGGTTTTATTCTTATCTTAATTTACTCCTCAACTCCTTAATGCAAATGCAGTTTGCACATGTATTTATGGTAACATTGCACACCATAGAGGATTGAGCCTTTTCGGCGGCTGGTCCTTCCCTTTGGAATGACCTCCCATTGGATGTTAGGCAAGCCCCCTCTCTGTCTACTTTTAAAACACGGTTGAAGACACATTTCTATTCTTTGGCTTTTGATTCGACCTAAGACTGACAAATTTTCAGCTGTTTTCCGGTGTCTATTGTAAATTGTGTTTTATGTTCATTTATTGACTTCACTTGTTGTATTATGGCTATTTTGTTCTTTGCATGTAAAGTGCTTTGTTACAGCTCTAGCTGTTCTGAAATGCGCTATACAAATAGAATTGTATTGTATCGCCAACCTCTTGATAATGATCGTATCGTGAGGTTCATAGTGTGATGTTCGCCTATCGTGACATCCCTACAAATAAACCATTACCGATCTTAGGGCAGGCAGAAGTATGCATATTTGAGGATGATAAGTTGATTTTGCCTCTAAAGTTGTGCTTTGTTTTAGGCTGTTGCGGTCTCATCAAACATTGCAGGGATCCGTAGTATCCTTTGATTTATTTGTTCAAGAGTCTTCCCGATTGTACTTGAGCGAGTGGAGATTGTGCTAATTGGCTGCAGGGACTGTTTTGCCTTAGCCATGCACATATATTGTATCATCTGCCAAATTCATCCTGGTAGTTGAGAAGGATGCTACGTTTCAGAGACTTCTTCAGGATGACTTCAGCACAAAGCTTTCTCCGTGTATCATGATCACAGTATGTCAAGGTTTCTTTTTATCTTTAACCTCACATGGATAATAACCTTTTCATCTTAATGTTGACTCGAAGTACAGCTGTCCTTTTTTTTCAGAACGTGTGTGTGTGTGTGTGTGTGTTTTCAATTTGTTTAAGGGTAAAGGCTTTCCAGATGTGAACAGCAGGTTGATGGTGAGAAAGCTCTGGGACGTGCTCCACGTCCCCGTCTTCGCTCTGGTGGATGCTGACCCGCACGGTACATCTGCTTGAGTGCAGCCCAATTTTACATCTCATACTTCTAAACATATTTCCTCTCATGAAGCAGTCTGCAACTAAAAGCACCTTTTAGCTGCCTCAGGGTGTCTTTTCAGGCTATCATTCTGCCAGGTCTAATCTCATCCAGACATTCAACTTCTTTTCTGTTGCATGGCAGAGCACATATGTAATGCTTTACTTTGTTCAGAGCTGTGTTGCACATCTAATTGCTCTTGTATGCTGGTGATTGTGGTGTGTTTTGTCTCTGATTTTCCCAGGCATTGAGATCATGTGCATCTACAAGTATGGATCAGTGGTGAGTCCCATTTGGCCAGGTAGTGCTCCATTCTAGCTCATCCAATGTGGCCAACTTAATGTTAAGGCCTTTTTACATTGTGCTTAGCATAGCGCAGTCCGCCGTCAAACAGCCCATTCATTGTGTATGTGCTGCCGTGCATCAACGGCACTGCACCGTGCTGCGGTGAAATGATGAAAAAGATTGAATTCGGGCAGCAGCACGCTGTGATAACATGTCCACGCATTCAATAGGAAAGATGGTGGTAGAGTGATTTTAGAGTTATAACAACAAGACACTGGCAGAGTTGTACATTGAAAACAGCATGGAGAAAAAAAAGCTAGCTGGGGAGAAGGTACACCAAAAATATTTGCCAACTGCCAAAGGTAAGTAGAAGATATGGAAGAAAAAAAAGTCATGGCAACTAATGTGACATATGTTGTTCGTTTGCTATCACCTCTCACGGTAACAAACAAAGGGACCGCCTCTAACGCGGCATCCGCCGCTACATGGATCGACTAGTTACAGCACAAAAACCAGGATTCTACTTTGTACCTTTGGCCACGGTGCGACATGAGATTATAGATTAATGTAAGCCTATTTAAACTAAAAGCAAATACTTCTCTGTAGTTAGAAGCAGAAGTTTCGAATCCAATCGGAATTCGTTTGCTGGTGTCAGCACGATATGGGAACGGGGATTTTGGGTGTCAATCCCAAATTTAATTTTGATATTACAAATCGCACCTGAGTAAGTCACAGCACCAGCCAAACTGTCGAAAAAAAGTGTGACTTATAGTCCGAAAAATATGGTAATTGATAGACTAGTCCTCCATTTAAACTGACATGAAATCAACATGTTGTTGAGGGTGCTCGTGTTCTTTGTGAACACATGTTGGGCATTGGGGCAGCACAGAGTGCAGGTGCAGGGCTGACCTGTCAAGCCTCGTACAGTATGTACTACGTAAACATTTATTTCTGTGCATTTTTTCAATAGGCCATGTCGTTTGAGGCCCAAAGCCTGACCATTCCCAGTGTCATGTGGTTAGGCCTCCTCCCCTCCGACCTCGAGAGGTTTGGACTTAACTCAACTCCTCCTCCTACTTCCTCCTCACTATTTGTTTTGTTTTATGTCGCTGTTGCTGTTTCTAGTTTGTCCATATCGCTTGGAGGATCTGATTGAATTCAAACTTAAATGAAATTGCATGGGTTTTTTTGTTTTATTTTTTATTTCCACTGTATTGTTCTGTAAGTATAACAATCGTAGCTCTGTGATGTTTGATTAAGTATGTAGATGAAAATTTGAAAGTGCAGTCAGCAAGGTTGGGCAATGATGGAAAAAGTAATAATCACGATTATTTGGGGGAAATATTGATATTTAAATGAAGATTATTAAATATGAGTATTCATTGATTTTAAAACTTAGAAGCCATGTTGTCAACAACTTAATAAATAAAATACCTTCTGTTCTTGATGTGAGCACCTCGGCCTCTTAGAGGTAGTGTGGCGACAGTCAATGGCAACCACAATTTCTCTGGAGATCACATTCAGTACATTGTGCAAGTGGATAAACGCTAAATTGCACTGCAACTTCCCCCCCTAGTGGAGATGTTGGTAAAACAGTTCAGCTAGTAACCATTTTGACAAAATATGTCATAAATGTGTCAACTTTGAAAAGTTTTTAAGTAGCCTGATGTCATATTCATTTCTTATTAACCCTTAAAAACAAGTTCAGTGGTAAAACACTAATTTCATTCTGGAGGTTACAGGTTCCCAGGAATGCTCTGATCACCCTCACCAAGGCTGATGAAAACAAACTGGACAGCCTCCTCAAAAGGCCCTACATAATGGACCAACCAGAGTGGCTGAAAGAGGTCAGAAAGAAACAAGATATACCAGTGATTTATTTGAGAAAGCCATAATTATTATTATCAGGAGTGGCCAACCGGGTTGAAAACATAATTATGCCCTTGTAGATCTTGCACGTTCACCTTTACTTCCATGTAGATGTCCTTTTTGGGTGCTTTCTTTGTGCTTATCCAGTTTGCTACCTTCTGCTGTACATTGAACTTGTATAATCATATCTTTTTTGTCATTAATTCTATTAATAATAATGGTACTATATTAATATTCCTTCTTTGACATCTCGTACTATTCATGGGGGAAGAGTTTGACTCGAAGCCTGTTTTGCTCTCATTGTAGATGATGCTGATGAAGAAGAATAGACTCAAAGCAGAAATACAGTCACTGGCAGCCATAGGTCCAGATTTCCTCACCAGCATCTACCTGCCCAACAAGCTGCGCTTTGGGGGTTGGTTATGAGCGCAATGCTGCCACCCAGTGAGATAAAGGACTTAATGACAAATCACCCTGTATGTAACCGATCAGTTTGACATTGGCAGACAGTGGCTTGTTTATTTCGCTTGCATTGACAAATTAGTTGAGACAATAACCCTAAAGCATTGGTATTATACTATCTATGTAACATTGGGAGTGTAAGTGGGTGTGGTTATATTTTTGGCAACTCCTGTAAGGAGGATTGCAGGTGAAGACAACTTAAAGAATTAAGAATTTGGGAGATGGAAGGGCTGTGGGTCAACAGAAGAAATGTGAGATCGTAAAACATGTCATTTGGTTGCTTGTTACAAGTACTAGTATTTGTAAACTCTATAAAGCTTTTCAGATGTTCCAGATCAGATTTTTGTTAAATACAGTACTTGTTTTGACATGATGTTATAATTATCGAATGAATTAAAAAAACGTGAATTTGATCCCAAACAGTTAAGTGCAATGACAATTAGAGTTGCCAATGACTGTCCGATTCATTGTAGTGAGTACAGTATATATGTGTGTGTGTGTGTATATATATATATATATATATATATATATATATATATATATATATATATATATATATATATATATATATATATATATATATATATATATGTGTGTGTGTGTGTGCAGTATATATATATATATATATATATATATATATATATGCAGTATATATATATAGTATAGTACAGTGTATATATATATATGTATATATATATATATATGTATGTATTAGGTTTTTTTTGTTTGTTTGTTTGTTTTTTAACTCTTGGTGGTACCACCATTTAGCTATAGCAAGTCCTTGAGAAGCCTTCCTCTTTCCACTTGTCATGGCCAGCTGACTGCTGCAGAGTAAATGCTAGTGGTTAGAGCATCCTCTCCATTTATACCAGTCTTGGATGAGCGTGGAGTTGGTCATGTTTTGCAAGGCTTTTTTCATCTGTCATATGAAAGTGGACTGGGATGTTCTCAGGTAACAAATGGAAATGTGACGCAATAGGGGGAAATTACAGAATAATGCTGGAGAGATAAATATGTATTTTGTTTTAATCTAGCTGTCATTATTTCACAATGAGTGTTAATGGTTCTATAGGGCCATGCCCCTTCAGGGGATATACACTTTATATAGAGCATGTGCACAGCTGTTTAAAAGTGATGTAGCAATTGTTTTAATGGTCACACTCGTACACTCTTGTTGCTATTTAGGTTGAGAGTATCTTATATGGAAGCAGTGTTTCGCAGGTGCCCCTTCCTCTCTATTGGAACCAGTTGTTTCTTAGATATGAAGGCGTCACTGATTAGCAATGCCCAAAAGTGTCCTATGATGATGGACATTGTCTCAGGACCTTTAGCCAGAGCTCAGTCCTCTTCCGCCTCCTTGTGCAACCACACACCTCTGGGTGGGTGCAACCTAAGTATTTGAATGCATTGTTTGGTTTGAATTGATAGTACACTATCAGTATCAAATGCATGTTTTCATCAGACTCTAAATATTAACTCCAGGTCATGCTACACCCCCTGCTGGCCAGACTGTTACCTCCAAATATCCGTTCTTGGATTCAGAAATGGTACAGACAAATAAAGTAGTGAGGGAGGGCAGTGTGGAATTACAGGAGGATGTCACACTTCAAAGTGGTGAGTTGCCAAACCTCAACTGTTATTGCACTACAAATTTGAGTGTCTGGAATGTAAACACATGAAGAGATTGATTGAGATAAATGGTTGCTTTTGTTGTTGTTTTATCCCTCATTTGCTGTTGCATTGAGTTTTTTTTACAGTTTTGTTATTTGTTTTTGTTTTTTCATATTCTGTTGCATTGAGGTTTTTTTGCTGTTAGTATACCAACCTGTTATAGTATACTGAAGTGTGTTTGCAGCCCAGACACTATGATTGTGTCTTAGTCATGATAGCTGACACAGCTGTTGAAGATTCACCTATGTAACTTTTCCAGCTTTACTTTTCTGTTTTATTGAACAGAAAAACCTGACATGGATTTATCAACAATGGACACTATGGAGGCACATAAGACCAGTGCAGTTGCTCCCAAAACACAGTTTAGCCCCACGCCTTCCGGAGCGTCACACCTTTTAGAGGACAATTTTCCCAAGCGTAAGAAAGCATCATTACTTTAACCTCACAACCAGAGATGGGAAATTCAGATCCAGAATGTAAAAACCCCGCCACAGTTTGGCTTGAGCCACAAGTGCTTCTAATCAACTGAGCTCGTCTACCTGCCCGTTGAGTAGAAGCACCTGTGGCTAAAGCCAAACTGTGGCAGGGTTTTTTACTTTCTGGACCTGGGTTTCTCTCTGTTCACAACACTCTTGGAAATAAAAATACTGTATGTACCTGTATATATATATATATATATATATATATATATATATATATATATATATATATATATATATATATATATATGTATATATATATATATATGTATGTATATATATATATATATATATATATATATATATATATATATATATATATAGATATAGATATAGATATAGATATAGATATAGATAGATAGATAGATATTCATATATACACACACACATATATTGTGTTTCCACCAGTCATAACCTTCAAATATGACAAGTTTTTTGGGGACAAAATTGACCGCAAGAAGAGGAATCACAGCTACAGGGTTTTTAAGACAGTAAATCGACATGCAGCTTCTTTCCCCATGGCAGACGACTACTCAAATTCAGGTGACGTGAAAAGAGATGTGTCGGTTTGGTGCAGCAATGACTACCTCGGCATGAGCTGCCACCCCAAAGTCATCCATGCCATCGTGTGAGTTGTCTAACCTACTTTCTGATCAACATTCATTATATGTTCCCTACAGGGAACGGGGGGAAATGTGGAAAATAATTCCTGGGAAAAATCTGAAAATACCCCAAGTCAATTATCTGGCCTGGCACCTGGGGGTTTAAAGCATATTTCACTAGCTCCGCCAGAGCTTCCAGGAAACATAAACAGCAAGAAAATGAGAATTAGAGAGCACTGATTAAAGTACTTGTTGTCAATGTATCTTTCAAGGGATACTTTAAAAAAACATGGCGCTGGTTCGGGAGGCACAAGAAACATTTCTGGGACAAGCAAATTCCATATGGAGCTGGAATATGAGCTTGCTGACTTGCACGGCAAAGACGCCGCACTGCTGTTCACTTCCTGTTTTGTAGCCAACGACTCCACATTGTTCACCTTGGCCAAAATGCTACCAGGTAGATTGGACATTTTAACATCATTTGCTTGAATGGCTACTCTGTGTACAGAACATTTCCGAACTGAAGATTTGACAGATTTTATTGCGGTCCTCCTCGCCAGGTTGTGAAATTTACACTGACACAGGCAACCATGCCTCTATGATTCAAGGTATTCGAAACAGCCGTGTCAGTAAGTTTCTCTTCCGTCACAATGATGTCAGCCACTTGCGAGAGCTGTTGGAGAGATCTGACCCTTCCACTCCAAAGATTATTGCCTTTGAGACGGTGCATTCAATGGATGGTAAACTCTCAAGAAAACAAACTGGATCTCAATATGTTGTGTGTTTCGTAAGTGTAAGGTCTTCAATAGTTTGTGCTCTTAACAGGGGCGGTGTGCCCACTGGAGCAAATGTGCGAAGTTGCCCACAGATTTGGGGCCATCACCTTTGTGGATGAGGTGCATGCAGTTGGCCTGTATGGGGCAAGAGGAGGAGGGATCGGAGACAGAGACAGAGTCATGCACAAGATTGATATCATCTCTGGTACTCTTGGTAAGTTTTGCTACTCCTGTGAGGGGAAGCCTCCGCTTTCCAGATGGATTTGTCGCAGGTTGTCTGTCTCTCCCAGGCAAGGCCTTCGGCTGCGTTGGCGGCTACATTGCCAGCACCAACGCCTTGGTGGACACAGTGCGCTCCTATGCTGCAGGCTTCATTTTCACCACTTCGCTGCCGCCCATGTTATTGGCGGGGGCCAAGGAGTCAATCAGGGTTCTTAAAAGTGAGGAAGGCCGGGTTCTCAGGAGGAAACACCAGAGAAGTGTCAAGCTGCTCCGACAGTTACTGATGGACTCAGGCCTTCCCGTGGTCCACTGCCCGAGCCACATCATTCCTGTGCGGGTATGATGAAGAAATTATTCTCCATTACCAATATTCAGTCTTTTGGGGATCTATTCAATATTCTCTAGAATTCTACCAGCCACACATTCAGGGCTATTGTTTGTTTTGTCAAAGCAAAAACAACACTTTTAATGTTTAAAAGTACACCTGCCTGGGGATACAAACACAATTTGAAACCAATTTCTCCTCACTGTAAACCTTTGTGTTCTTTGGAAGGATGACTTGCATAATTAATAAACTAATGGAAAGCTGTGCAATTACGAATACAAATGAAGTGGCTGAGCCAGGCTCCCAATCACCCAATCCACTGTTTGAAATGTGATTGTGACACCTGGCTGTACAGGTGGCTGATGCGGAGAAGAATACAGAGATCTGTGACATCATGTTGTCCCGTTACAACATCTATGTGCAGGCGATCAACTACCCCACAGTGGCTAAAGGGGAGGAATTGCTCCGCATTGCCCCCACGCCACACCACACGCCCAATATGATGTACTACTTTGTTGGTATGTGCACAAGCAATAATGTACAGATTAATTTGTGCCTATTTAGTATGTAGGCCTACTCGCATGAATATGCGTACATATACAGTAATACTTGATGCTTAATACTGTACTAATATTCACTACTAATCCTCAACTTGGTCTCCACAGAGTGTCTGGTAAAAACTTGGAAAGAAGTGGGCTTGGAATTGTGTCCGCACTCGTCAGTCGAGTGTAACTTTTGTCAGCAGCCACTCCACTTAGGTCTGATGAGTGAGCGGGAGAAAGCCTACTTCAATGGTCTCAGTCATTCAAAGATGATTGGACCCTGATGCTCAGGGTTCATGTACGGGTATGTCGCACGGCTATTGTGTACTGTAGCTCCCAGGCGGTACGTTCATAAACGTATTTCCAGACATCCTTGATTTCACCACACGGGGGCGAAGTGGGTCTGCGTGTTGTGACGTGACACATGCGCCTCTTTCTGCTGATGACTCATACTCGTGTATGCAGTGTTGTTTGAGGCTTTCATGATGAACCACTAGATGGTATCAACAACGAACAGGATATTGCATTTCCTCCTGAGATAACACAGGTATCGCAAAAATCTGCAAATATGCCTGCATTGTGTTTTGCTGCATTTGCAGCACTGACGCACACATACTTTATCTTCAGATCTTGAACAGTACTGTGTGTAGGCCTATTTGAAATGGTAACATTAAATCATCAAGGGGCCAATAATTCTGATATTATATTTTGCTGTACATGTTGTAGTGTGACAGGAAACAGTACAATAGAGCTCTTCAGATACAGCCCACTTCAAGGGAGGCAAAACTCTCCTCCCTTCTATCTCATGCTGCACCCAGTCTGTGGCTGTGGTCAGGCCAGCAGGGTCCACTCGCATGGTACAAATGAAACAGAATGCCGCAAAGATTGCAAATATTGTGCGTAATGGTATTTTGCTGCTAATGCGCTGCTTGGGCCAACTTCCAAAATAAAATCATAACAAATAATACGTGTAAATTAATGTTTTCGGTTTTAAATAATTGCATCTCTCTGTTATGACACAATTGTCCACTTCTGGGAGAAAACTGTTGGATGATTGCACACAGGAAGGTTCTGAAGTTGCATTTGAAAATGAAGTTTATTTGAAATCTACATGTGTATGAATCTGCATCTGTATGATTGTAATTACTGCTGATTAGGGGGGGGAATGACTAAAACTAATCCCTAAGTGTTCCCAAACCAGTCCAGTTCTCAGGGCACTAGACTATATCCTAGACTCCACCTTGGAAGTTTGATACACATCTGGTTTTGCGTTTCAAAATAAAAATCCCATGTCTGCATACCGTATTTGATTGTGATTAGTCTTGATTTAAATAAAAAAAAAATACAAATAATCCTGTAATTATCTCAAAACTATTCCGGTTCTGGGTGACACCGACTAACCCAGGACTCCAATGAAAGTTCTTTCATGCAGATCTGCTGTTGCATTAAGAGAAACTCTGATATGTTGGTGGTAATTGCACTTTATATGTTATATGGCAATAACATGGCTTCATGATTTAGTAAAAAAAAAAAAAAAAAAAAAAAAAATCACATTTTCAATCATAATATTTCATATTAAAGGGCAATAAGAACATGTAAGTAAATTATTTGATGTTAAACTAAATAGTTAAAACAACCGTGACACCGTGACAGTGAAAAAATGAGTAAACAAGTGAAAAAATAGTCAATCTGAGGCTGTTATAAAAGTTAACAATTTGGGTATTATGGTTCTTTTATTACCTAAATGTTTACAGGAACAAATTTTCTGTTATTTTTGTAGATTTTTTTTTCTCAAAGTCCTGAATCTAATTCAAATGCCAATGCACTTAATTCACCTTAATGCCAGTGACTAATGCAAGGAATAAAACATTTTGATAAACTGTCAAACTAGTGAATGGTACAATAAAAGACACAAGCAAAACCTTACTTGATCATTGAATAAAATCCAGATAAAAATCCTCTTTGAATGAATGAATGCATCTCTTTCAAGTGGGGAAACTGTATGGATCTAAATTTGGTGCAAAAGTAACTTGTACTTGACAACTAACCCTGAACATAAAACAACCAACAGATTAAAATTTAAATCAATGCCAAATTAATATTACTACAAACAATAATAGCAAATACGCCCTCCTCTAGCTGATTGACTTTGTGCTTGCTCTCTGTGGGGGGAGGGGCAAACTTATTGATGTGACCCCAGACAACTTTGTAAACATATCAAAATGACCAAAACTATCCAGAGCACAGGGAAGGAAAAAAAGAGCAGTGAAAATGGGAGAAAGAGAGTTCAAGACATTGCTACTTTTGGTTTGTCCAACTAAATGTCGCAACAGCAAGACACTCGCACAATCGTTGTGTAATGAAGAAAATGTTCCATTTTGTTTTAAATTGTGGAACATGATATAAGTTAAAGGCAATCTTAAAAAATAATCAGCATCATTGATAAGCCTATGTAAATCTGCAATGGGGGGGGGGGGGCGCCATATAAAATCTCGCCTACGGTGCCACATTGGCTAGGGCCGGCCCTGCTTTACTCGGTCTTTTCGAGTGGAAGCTGTGGTCTGACTACAGTCCGCTGTGCATGTGCACATGACAAGAGTGCTGGCGGGGGCTTTGCACGAAAGCCCTCAGATGCACAACTTGACACGCAAAACCTGGACCTCTGTGAACCAAAGACGCCTCCTCTCTCACACTTGAATTATCATGCGGTCACGTTTTTGGAGAGCATTATGTAACCAAAGTGCTGGTGGAAGTGGAGCAGTCAGGTGACCATCGCTATCATGCGAGTCATCCCAGCTCGCGTTAATCTTCAATTCACTATGAGCATACTGATGTAGTTAGCCTACAATTAATGCAGTAATTGCATGGGTCACATGGGACAGATGTGATTGACAAGGTCATCTTTCATATCACCCGCAGAAAAGACACAAAATGTGCGTGAAGAGTTTTCCATCATACTCTCTCCTCTGCAATGGCAGCCACTTTGATTCCTGTTAAAAAAAAAAAAAAAAAAGGTCACATTTACTGTATGTGAGTTCATCTTGAGCAGCGATTATGTGGGCGAGCATGCAGAGCCACAGGCACAATGTGTTTAGCACATGGTGCTATAAGTGTTGGGGGCAGGTGCATACGCGGTGATGGTGGGATGTGGAAACCAATGTGCTTGTTGCTGGATCGGCGTGCAGTGGTTAGAATGCGCGCGTATGTGCAGGTTTAGCTGTATTCCTCATTCTGTGTTAATCCTGATGCTTTGCACATCCGCCCCCCCCCTCCCCCCACTCACGTGTGGAAGCAGATGAGCTGCATGCTTGCCTTCCCTCTGCACGCATCTTACGGCCCCCTAAATGCCTCATCCCTCGTATTCATCCTCATTCACCACCAAGCCACCTTGCACAATAGAGCATGCATTTCAGCTCCTGAAAAGTAGCCTGAAGGAAGAAACCCCCAGTAACAAATAAAAACTGAAAGATGCTGCAGTAAAGGCCTGGAAAATGAAGAATGCAGCAGTCTGGTGAAGTCAATGGGTAGCATGAGGCTTGATGCAGTTATTGTAAGTAAGGTTATATGTCACCAAATATCACGTTATTCACTTTAGGTTAGTTTAATAATATCGGTTCCAATACATGTGTTCAATTGGAAAGTGGGTGGCTTCAAACAAAAAGGAGCTCTATCCTGAGATGTTTAACTAATCTAGATGTAGGCCTAAATACTGTGAAATCAAAGCTGGAATTCTGAACTTTTGTCTCATATACACGTTTTGATGTGAAACCCAAATGTATTTAGTATACAACACAAACAAAGTAATTTACCTTGCCATTCCAACACTTTTGGAGAGGACTGTAGTTCAAACTGAAGGCAAGACTAGGCAAGGCAAGTTTATTTGTCTAGCACATTTCATGCACAAGACAATTCAAAGTGCTTTACATAGCATCAAAATCGTACCAGAAAGAGAAGAGACAAATGCGCTATTGTCTACATTGTTTGACTGCATTTATTTATTCATCCTATTCGTCAATTGTATTCAATATATCTTTATTCAAGTCAGTACATTCTTTAATTGTATTCTAAAGCTTGACTAGGAACTATTACTCATATATATATATATATATATATATATATATATATATATATATATATATATATATATATATATATATATATATATATATATATATATATATATATATATATATATTAAAGGTGATTAAAAAATGATCGATTGTTACCTAACTTCTTCCTGTTACGACTTTAAAGTCATCGGGGAGTAAACTCCTCCCTCCGGAGTTGCTCTGCTGTCATGCATTGGAATGAGAAAACTCAAGTGTGGTACGATGCGGAGCTGAAGTTGACAAACATTTTTTTTGCCTCAAAAGAATTTACGTTTCAAGGTGGAATACTGCACGTTAAGGCGTACTCGCCTCGCCGTCGGTGCATTAGTGGAAGGCTCACTCTCTCCGCTTGATGGGAAGGGCGAAGCGGAAAAAAGGGGAAAAGCTCTCCGCTCAGCTCTTGCGCCAAGCCGAACGCCCGTCGCGGCCGCGGGGCTCCCTGTTTGCGGGTAAAATGTAGCGCGTCGCCGCGGGGAAATCGGAGCATGTAGAAGGAAAGCCACCGAGCTCGACACTAAGCGCGATATGTCTAATGTGACGGCGAGTAAGAGCGTGGAATGGCTGCAAGTGGAGTTGGAATCGGGCGCCGCTTCGGTGCTCCTGCTCGACTGCCGCGCACATGAGCTGTACGAGTCGTCCCACATCGAGGGCGCCATCAGCGTGGCCATCCCGGGCCTGATGCTCCGCAGGTTCAAGAAGGGCAACATCCCCATTCGGACCATCATTCCCAGCCACGAGGACAAAGAGAATTTCACGCGACGATGTCAAACGGACACGGTGGTTTTGTACGACGAGAGCACAGTCTGTTGGCCGGACAGCGGCACCCCGTCGTCCGTTTTGGGTTTGCTTCTTCAAAAACTCTGGGAGGACGGCTGTAAAGCGCACTACCTGGAAGGTACGTGTCTAAATAAGTTACTCTGAGCGACAGATAACATGTCGTTAACTCGAGCTGTGAGTACTGTACCGTTCCGTGCAGAGTTAACTAGTGTTAAGTTGAAAATGCAAACACGCTTTATGTCACTTATATCAACTTCGAATCAAACTAATAGCAGTAATGGTATTGCGTCATTAAGGCGAAGGTTGATATGTTGTGGTGCTTGTTCTGTTTGAAGGGACGCGAAAAGTTTGACTGCACGTTTAAAACTTTTTAAAAGGCGACTCCAGGTCTTAATAAAAATGTATATTGTTTGTGGTGCTGTCGGTCCCCTCGAAATATGCCAAGAGTTTAGTGTGTGTTTCTTGCTCCAAAGTTCTCAGTGTGCCATTGAGATTCTCAATTAAAATTCCAAAATGGCTACGTTGTGTTTTGCTGTGCTGGAGCAGGCATGCATTTCATGAATGGTCTGTTAGGAGAACCGGATCTACTTGTGTACTACGCCGCTTCACTCCAATGCCGCTACTTTGTTCACCGAAATGACATCATTCCTTTGGATTCTCTAAACTAGGAACTGATTTTTCTCATGTGTGTTTTTTTGGCTCTCTTCCAGGTGGCTTTGTAAAATTCCACACCGAGTACCCAGAACACTGTGAGACGCTCCTCGACAGCTCCTGTCCTAGCTCCTCTCCTCCGCTCTCCTTTCTGGGTTTTGGAAATTTGCGGATCAGCTCTGACTGTTCAGATGGCGAATCTGACCGAGAACCCAGCAGCGCAACAGAGTCTGAGGAGAGCCCCCTTCCCAGCAATCAGCCTACCTTCCCCGTCCAGATCCTTCCTTACCTTTACCTGGGCTGTGCCAAAGACTCAACCAACCTAGATGTGCTGGGCCAATACAACATCAAGTACATCCTGAATGTCACACCCAATCTCCCCAACTTGTTCGAACATGACGGACGCTTCAGGTATAAACAGATCCCCATTTCGGACCACTGGAGTCAAAATCTGTCCCAGTTCTTCCCAGAGGCAATATCATTTATAGGTGAGTGTGCATATGCAACCCCACCGCTCCCCAAAAAATATCTGTTTTGCTTTTGTTTATTATCACAATGACATGAGTGTCTGTTGTTACATTTAAGTAAACTGAATGGATCTCAATGTTTTTAATCATAAATTTCAAATGTAAAACATTTAATCTTAATCAGCTGTGTAATTCCCTCACGGTTGCTTATCCTTTGCTTATTTCATTGGTTTTAATTTTTCTGAGTTGAATCCATGTCTTTAGGGGTGCACAATAATGGCCCACGCAATATGCGTATCGCAAAGATGCGTAGTAAATTTCATATTGATGGGGTCGGTCGGGATGAATCACTCTTCGGGGGACCCCAAAATGGCATGTTTGTTCAAGAATTAACATTGCATAGTCAAAGAGCGCAAGCTGTTTTCAACACTCCAGAATGGTCAATAATTTGTAAAAAAAAATCTGGCAAAATCTGTAATAATATGTTCTATGTACCTTCACTAGTCTAAACACGGCATTCTGATTGATATTGTGTTTGTGGAATATGAGTTAAGTAGTAAAATCCACCCGTTTTTGTCCATCTCACAACCAGTCATCGTTCAGCTTCAGAAAACAGATGAGCCGTGATTGGTCATTACCTGAGCCCCCGAGCAACTGTGATGTCATTTTCAGTTGACAGAAGTGACAAAATGGCCGCCCCCTGAGATGGCTAATATGGGTGGATTTTGCTGCTTAACTCATATTCCACAAACGTAATATTAACCAGAATGCCATGTTTAGACTAGTGAAGGTACATTGAACATATTATTACAGATTTTGGGGGGTTGCCTAAACCTTTAAATACGCATTGCCATCCAATAAGTGAATAGTATCTAGGGAGATTACTACTAACACAAAATAATTTATATAAAAAAAAAGTTATTACTATTGATTAGCTAAGAATACATTGAGCCTGCTTATTTGCCACATGATTTTTTAAAATTTATTTCATAAGATAGCAATGATGTTATTTCTTTAGGTATATGTTCAATATTTCTGTAAAATCGAGATTGCAGTATTCAACATCTGCATCAACATGTTTGTCCAATATAGTGCAGCACTCGACGAGGGTATACTAGACTACATTAAAAATATGCTACAGGACCATCATGTTCAAATTTTGTTTGTTTTTAGCAGTAGTTGGGATCTCTACAGAGGCCTTTCTTAAATTCAGATTTATTTTTTAGTCATACAAGGATGTGGAACCTGTTTGTTTTTTGTTTTTGGTACATATTTTGGCTATCCGGTGGGATACACTGTTGCTGTCTATGACTACTACTTTCATACTGTAACAATAACAGGAAATCCTTAAGGTACATTTAGCTAGAAAGATGCCATCCTAATCTTGCTTTGACTGTGATAATTACAACAGTGTTTTTCAAACTGTGTGAGATATTGTCCTGTGTACCGTGGGAAATTCTCTAATTTGTGTGCCTGTGCAGTCTAGCGCCTGGCAGTGTAAGCATGTCTTTACTTCATTGTAGTACTCTTCCATACCAGCAGGTAGCAACAGCAGCAGCAGGTAGCTAATTGTCTTTCTTTAGACTCAAGCG
Source organism: Filicampus tigris (assembly GCF_054856515.1). Lineage (NCBI taxonomy): Eukaryota > Metazoa > Chordata > Actinopteri > Syngnathiformes > Syngnathidae > Filicampus > Filicampus tigris. The sequence goes on from NC_141217.1 coordinate 17,542,408, forward strand.
AATTAGTGACGCATGTTTATCCAAACAGGCCAATGTTTCACACTAAGTATCAATATGAAACATTATAAAATACTTCTTTCTTTGTGTTTGATTCCTATTCAAGACGTTATAATATAACGGGATTCTTCAATGTAAAAAAAAATGCTTATTTAAACAATATAACACTTATATTGTTAAAATAAGCTTTTTTTTTCACAATTTCAGATGGTGGGTGTGCCGCGGGATTTTTTCAATGAAATAAATGTCTCTTGACTCAAAAAAGTTTGAAAAACACTGAATTACCAGATAGATTGGACATGTATTTGTTTTAACATTTCTCCAAAGATGACAGTGATATAGTTTGTAAAGGTGTACAATACAACTTTATTTGTATAGCGCATTTCAGAACAGCTAGAGCTGTAACAAAGCACTTTACATACAACAACAAAATAGCAATAATATTACAAGTGAAAGCAATAAATTAACACAAAATACTTTGTACAATAGACACTGGAAAACAGCAAAAAACTGTCATCCACGCCACGGTGGAAGTATAGTCCCAAGACCATCCCAAATTTTATGAGTGTGCTGCCATCTGCCATTACATTTTCTTTTTAGAGTGAGGCCAAATTTCAGGCGTGCTAACGTTTTTTCAATAATTGGTTGTAGGATGGAACGTGGTGTTTTATATTCCTCAATAAGTGTCGGTTTATGCCGTGACGGCGTGAAGGCTGCCAATTGTTGCTTAACAGTTGAAACAAGGATGCATCGGTAATGAGACGCAGCACGCCATTACGCACGCGTTAGCTGCTTCCAATTTGACTAACGCTCTCTAAACTCGACTGCCCTCAAAACCACAGCTTGTTTATCAGTTTCATGAGAGGTTCAGGCGTAGAACCAGGAAGGAAGTAGCACTTCCACTCTCTGTGCTGCATCTGATTGCAGGGTCACAAGTCTTGGTCTGGAATCAACCGGATATTTGGTGCATGTTTTTCAGATAGCAAATGAGATCCCAGAATAAGTCTCAAGCTTTTTCGGTCCGTCCGTAGAGGATTATAATGGCGCCATTGTGCCAACAAGCTGATTGTTTTTGCCTACTTAAGTCACGCTGATGAATGAAATTATTTGTGAAAAAGGCTCTAGATTTGCTGACGCTGGCTTTCTTTCCCTTTGGCAGACGAAGCTCGGTCCAAGCAGTGTGGCATCTTGGTCCACTGTCTGGCTGGCATCAGCCGCTCCGTTACCGTCACCGTGGCTTACTTGATGCAGAGACTCAACCTGTCGCTCAACGACGCCTACGACTTTGTCAAGAGAAAGAAGTCCAACATTTCGCCCAACTTTAACTTCATGGGCCAGCTGTTGGACTTTGAGCGGACGCTGGGGCTGCACAGTCCCTGCGACAACCGCTCCACCAGCGAAGAGCAGCTCTTCTTCACCACACCAACCAATCACAACGTCTTTCAGCTGGACACACTGGACTCTACATGAACGTCTTGAATGTTGGTGGTGGTTGTTTTAGCTTATCAGCTTCCTGACCTCTCTGCAACTTCGGCAGAGGGCAAGCCATATTTGAGTCGGTGTCTGATTGCCTTATTATGTAACACAAGGAGAAATGTGTTAATCAGTATGTGACATCAACACGTCGTGGTCACGTGCCGCCATAATAGAACATGTTCAAAATGTTTCTGTCGAGATTGCTTTTTGACTGTTATTTGTTCCCTCTTTAATTTTTTAACCAGCTTACTTTGTATTAGTCATGACTGCCGCTTCAATGGTCTTAATAGAGTCTTTGTCAATCTGAATGTTTTGCGACTGAGGGAAAATAAGCTACTACAGTCATCCGGCCTTGATTTTCTGTCCAACTTCTTAATTCTGTTGGCTGTTCAACTGTCGTGCAATTGAAACAAACCACCACAAAAGCCAGTGGCTTATGTTGTAAGTCAGAATGTTCTCACTCATATTTTTTAACAACAAGAAGGTAAGAGGCTACATATGGCAAAATGATATTTGACGCATATAACACTGCTATTCATTCTGAAGACTGATTTGCATGACTGTGTTCCGCCATATACCACAGATCTTGTTGTTGTTGTTTTTTTCTTATATTTTCAAACTCTGAAATAATGAAATTGACCTTGAGTAACTGGACCAAGGTTTGGCATCTTTTAACAAAAGTGTAACATGATTACTTACACTAAGGGAAACGAGATGGCGCATAATTAGCTGTCTACTTGCCCCTCAGGCCTCCGAGCTAACGCGCGAGACTGACACAAGAATGAGTGAAAGTTGGACTAATGTGTTCTTACCTCACCGAGAGCTATTTTTCAGGGATTTTTGTAGGCATCTCTATCACGTCATGGTCTCGCCAAGTGCATCAAAGGGCTGTTTTGGTTGCCACGTTTGTAAAGATGTACATACAGTAAACTGCTTTGGGGGACCCTTTTCTCAAGAATAATGAAGGATCGAACAGTGACCTGATTCTGACCCTTATGTATAGTGTATGTTCAACTAAAATGTCCAAAGTATTATGTACAAGTTTATATAACAAATATATTGTATATTTTTACTTGAATGTGCTCTTGTGTCTCTTTGATTTGGTTTCTTACATGACAAGCTGGGTCGCCGTGTCAGACAACAATTACCTACAGTTCAGACCTAAATTGTTCATAATCTGAAAAAAAGTATTTTTCTGTAATTTGTCAAGTGCTGATCGTATACAATAGCTTCTTTCTGACCCGTTTTCACTTTGCATTCTGGTCATATTTCCACAACAGCACTTAACCTTACCTCTTTCTGAAACCATGAATGTTATGGACAGAATGTACTTAGGGAACCTCTTCAATACAGTGTGTCCATTGTGCCATCTCGGCAAGCCAACAGTTAATACAGGTGAAAGCAGTAGTTTTAAATTTAGACTAAAATGTTTATTGAGTGTGACAAATGATTGTGAATTATGTTTGATTTCTGTACCTGAGGTGCCTTATTGTCAGCATTTTCTCTTTCTGCCTAATTACTAGAGCTGGGCATTTGACTAAAAATTCACAGTTTGTTTATCGCCTACAGTCGGGGTACCCTTCCGCCGTGCGTTTATCCGCCATTTTGCCCGACCGGACCAAATAGTATTCTCCTACCGACTACCATTTTAAACGGGCTTCCGTTAGTGTTTCCGACTAGCAACTTTGACAAACTAACACTAGCAGGCCCCTCCCCCCAGGATTGAATGATTTACATGCTGTGCTGGAGCTGTATTACTTGCATCTTCACTACTGATATGCTTGAGAATATTGAGCCGGCTTTAAGGCCAGCCTTCAACTTTTGCTGCAACTGTTCGGCGCATGAAAGGGCATGCCTGGCAACACATCACAGTGCGAATAATGAAAGCTATTGAGTGATGGGCTTTTCCTGCAAGACTGAGCCTGGCAAGTCACATACCTGCAGGCCAGATCTGTGATTATTTTCAGGCTTACAGTGTCAGTAAGGTATAGGCAACGGAAAGCTGCACCCCACCATAGGACTGCCGCACTTAATTTAAACAGAAAACCTGCACACTGTGTGTGTACCCAACTTTAGGATGCACACAGGAAATACATTTATGTAGTAGTTTTAGAATTTGTGTATTGATGTGCTGATTTTTTTTTTATTCAGTACAGCTCAGAATATTTCAAAATATCAATATACTAGAAAGATTGCCAGAAAGAATGTAGCATTTTGGAAATTTGATGAGAGAAATGATGAAGTCTAAAAGATCTTATTCATAGGTATAGGGGGGAAAAGCATAGCTTTTTACCCAGGATTTAAAAGCATTTACACTTGGGGCTATCTTCGGTTCTGTTGGCAGTTTATTCAAGTTGCGTGCAGCATAACAGCTAAAGGCTGATGCACCATTTTGCTTTGAATTCTGGGCTCCGCTAATGGACCTGAGTCTGCTGACCTCAGAACCCTGCAGGGTTTATATTCCATGAGGATTTCTTTCATGTATTCTGGACCTAAGCCATTCTGTGATTTATAGACCAATAGTAGTTTAATGTTAAAATCTATTCTTCAGCTGACTTGGAGCCAGTGTTAAGTCTTTATAACTATAATATTCTGTTGCTCTGTCAATTAATTTATATAACTGATATAGACAAGCTTTTGAACGCCGTCAATCAATACTTTGTAGAATAAATCGAGGGGTAACTTGGGTAAATTTGAATTATTCATTGTCCATTTTGACATTGTGATGACTATTGAATATGATATTTGGCATCTATTTTAGTACTGGACGGGAATGGAGTCCACTTAGTCCGAAGATACCAGAGATGAGCAAACCTGTGATCCACAAACTTTTTTTTTTTCTTCAATACCCAAATGTGCTAGCTCAGCACTCGTTGTTGTGGAAGCAGATGTGCATGAGGCCGATGGGATTTTAGCTGGGTGTCGAGGCCCATTTGCAACGTGTTTATGTGATATAGAAGCCAGTCGGAGCTGGTTCGCAATCACATCTGCTGTGGTTATAAGAGCATGCTTAGCATACTGCATGGCTGACAGTATGCTCACAGCTGCTTCTTCCTGGATTGCACAACGCTTGGAATAGAAATATGTTTATTCAACTTTATGAATAGACCGTCAATTTTAGAGAAAGGCTGTGTTGTTTTAGGAAAAGAGTGCTAATAGTTTGCTGATTCCCTTGCTTGTACAGATGTTCATGCCAGGGTAGAATATTCCTAATCTCAACATTGGGGACCTCATGACACTGAGGAGCCATGACATCATGCATCTTTTGTCATCATTTTTGAAAGACGCCACTTTATAAATTCATCTTTATGGCACAGTCGGATAACCGGGATACCTTCCATGTTTGCTAGGAGTCGTGATGGCAGCTGACGTGCCCAAAATGGAGTTCCTTGAATACGTTCAACGGTTACGTTCAATGACAGGAATAGCTCTGCTGTCATTGAGTCATCTATACTTGTATTGGAATGAAGATGGCTTAATCTCCTTTTATTTGAGATTAAAGCCATTTTCAGTACTTCATTCTTGCCGATACGTGTGATGGATTAAACAGATCCGGAGTCAGATTCCCTCCGATACTGACAGGACACATTTAGCGACCGTACAAGGCTCAACTATGTGTATGATTTTGTCACCATGCTACAAGATTAAATGTGAAGACATCCATCATGTCATGCAATATTCCAGGGCCACATTGCATCTCTATTTGATATATCAGAAATATTGTATCAAAACAACAGCGAACCCTATAGTGGGGGCACTGGAGGGTAATGTACAATATGCCCTGTGAAGTGCAAGCTAAATGTCGCTTTTGTCCAAGAGAATGTAGGTCGTGTGTGAAACAGAGCCACATGGAATCCTAGTGGTGGAGCGATCCGCCCATCTGTTACTACCAGAAGTCTCAATTCAGAGCCAATTCCCACCATCCGCCACTTTACAGTAGACTGAGAGCACAAGTGTACAGGAACAAATGTGTGTGTTTGCACTTGAGTCTGTGGTCAAGAGAATGAAAGGGAACACTGGTATTGTCGAACATGGCTCACTCGAAGCTCCACAACACAGACGTCATCGCTCTGTCTGTGTTCTGAGTTTGGGAGCAGTGCAGGAGGCAGCTCTGGGAACTACCTGCCATCGGCATTGTTGGTACCTTTACACAGGCTGCCTACAGCCTAAATGAGCCCCAAAAGGATGGACGGGACTCAGGTTGGTCAATTTAGCAATACATCAGTTTTATGATTTGAAAAGAGAAAATTCTTATACGGATATATTGAAAATTAAAAAAAAATATCTGCCTCCAGCACCTGCAAAACCTTTTTTTTTTTCACATGTGATGTTTGGCCTACTTTAAAACTCATTCAGAACCAGACTTTTTCAGACCCCCTGTGAAATGACATATAAATATGTCATTTAGATAGAATGAGTTAAGCACAATTGATTGAAGTTGAATTCCAGTAGAGGGGTTTGGATTTGCTTTAAGATCACAATTCTTGCAGGTTCAAAGAACTCTGTCACGCTTCAGACATGGAATTTTTTTTCCAAGCAAGATCTCAGCTACCTTGGACATGGTAGTTTTTGCCGATTCAACATTTGAACACCATTCATTTTTGTGTTTTTACAACATACAAAAGCATTCAGGCTCTACTCCGGCATTGAGAAATAACAGTGAGAACTGTAAACCTTTATTCTTTAAGTTGAATATAGGCGCACAAATGATCTGTATTTCTACCAGCGATTGCCCTTTGGAAAATGGTAAAAATAGACCAACCCTCCAGTGGTAGAAATCAAGCTAAACAATCATCGTCATTCATTTGAATCAATGAATAGTTATTGTGGAATTTGCCAATTCTGTGTCTGTTGTGTGGGCCATTATGTCCAGGCAGTGTCGAGACAGTACTTCGGTGTTCTCAGCGCCACAAGTGGGTTGGAGCGTCACGATACAATATTCTGTCTGTTCAAGCTGGATACGCAGGCCTTCCACTCTCTTTTTGTGTCATCTTCCACTTCCTTGTTACGTATTTATGACAACTCAAACAGCCTACCACTACTTTCTTTCTTTCTTTTTACAAAAGCTGGCACTCATCCAACTCTCTGTAATTATTGTACAATAATTTGACGCTTCCATAATGACCACATTGTCTTGGTCTGAAGCGATCAACAGCACAGCGACAGAAATTGTTATTACAGGAGCTAACAAAAGAGAAATAGCTCATTTATTTATTTATTTTTAGTAGGCTTTTACGCCATGCGGCATGAAAAGCCAGAAAGACAGGAACCGTCGATTGAGGCCTTCCTGTCTGGGTGGCACAAAGATGGCATGGGTGGTTAACACCCTCATCCGCACTGTATCCCCGCTAGTCCTCACTCTACCCAGGATTTTGTGACTCCTTTTATAGCGCTATAAATCAGACAGCGCTGGGAAGAGGTTATAAAAGCGTCACATTGTTGGCAGAGCTCAGTGACACAGCCGGAGCCCGATTTCATGACATGCATGAATATGAATGAATTACTTATATTAAAAAAAATTACAAAGGAGGTATGTACTGTGTGTATGTGTGTGAGAGATTCTTCCTTACCCACTCATCACACACACTGGTTGAATGAACCTGAATGAAATCAGTTACATAATGTTGATAGCGTACTGTATATTGTTGTTATCTATACAAATCGCTTTTCATCCCACAGGCGTCACACCTCCCCTGTCACCCTCGTCTCAGGCAACCTTTTGTGTCACTGGAATCCAAAGTGGGGAAGGTGCCTCCTTAAACTGCAATGTGCGATAATAACATCCAGCATGAGTCATCAGGCTGAGCTTGCGTAAGAGCCTGCAGCTTGTGGCGCCACACCCCAGATTCATTCACACACTCCTCTGCTGCTGCGGCCTCCCATTGATGGCGGGGAGAGCACCACTCGATTTCTTCCACACCGCACATACCAGCTTAGCGACTTTGCGACGAGAGGAAGCGGAGCCAATCGATGGCGCTGTTGTTTATTCGCCGGGCCGTCCACAGTGCAGCTGTGCTACGCATGGACATGGGCCAATGGGACTGAATGGCGTTGACAGGACCCACAGGGGAGCTGGGATGATGGACGGAGACGGGCAAGCGTTGTCACCAGTCGGACCACTGACATCACAAAATACACTCATCTGATCCCTTTTTACCCGGTCACTGCCGGCCGTGCTATACTGCCCCCAATGGATTGAAGGCCGTCACCAGTTGTAGAGCCTTCTCCAAAGGAAGAAAAATAAAAAGATCTTAGGAAAGCACAATTCACACACACACACACCCTGAAAAAAAAAAGGCAAATGACAGACGACGGAAGGGTACCCATGCTGCAGATGGATGATGAATAATAGACGCTCAATTTTTACTGAAATGCCCAGCTCTGGAAAAATGGCTGCGTTTTGTGATTAATCTGATTAATCTGAACTATTGTACAGGAAAAATGTCATTGTTCAGCATTAAATGTACATCTTTTCTTATTATTAAGCATAAAATGAATACTATTTATATGACAATATAGTATGTATAATGATCACGTTGTCAATATTTGTTAAAATATTTATTGCTATAGTTGATTTTATATTTTTGTTATCCTCCATGTCAATATGTTCTTTTTTTTTTTTTACTGATTCACAAACAAAATGTTGTTACATTTATTCTTGTTTTTATTTATTTATTTATTCATTGTTACACTAAACCGACTTATTTATTGTCACAATAGTACAATAGAACAAACTATCTGCATCTCCTGGTGGCTTGCCACCCAATGTCTATAAATCCTGATGATGCCTACATGTTACTTTGTGACTGGAGGTGTGAACAATGTAAATTACAGCCATGGTAATTAAATTAAGAGACTGACATGTTTTCTTCAATTTCTCGTTCATTTTGGTGTCTGGTGTATCAAGTGGCTAACTGACACAAAAGAAAACACCTAATGTCTAAAAGTACAGGTTTTTTTTGCTATTTATGTAAGAACGTGAGACATTATTTGGGTTATTATCTGGAAAACCTTTGGAAAATGTTTCAATTCAACCCTTATGAGCTGGTTATGTTGTGACTGATATTGGGCCATACAAATGTACCTTTCATCGTCCTTGGCATTTAAAATGAACCGGAAACTGAAGACTGTTTTCTTAATCAGGACTTCAGATGGAAATTAGCTACAAAATGACTAGCTTGTTCAACATTTACCATTGTCTCGACATAGTCCCTGAGTCCCTGACATAAACAAACAAAAAACGATTTATTTATTAGTACATGAAGCAAGTTCCTTTCCCTTAGTAAAAATTAAACACAGATGAGCCACGATCATTCAGTAATGCTTTGGTATAGCAGCACAAATCTGTTTCCTTGTTCTATAGCCTCTCAATGAGCCCAACAAAGCACTGAAGCTTGTCTTGGCATCAGCTGACTGCTGACATCAAGTGGCGAGCGCCCTGTAACTGTATTTGCAATAACTGCTTGACTCATCCATAGCGTGTAAAATGACATCAACATTCACATCATCCATATGTCTGCCCATGATTTTTTTTTCCTTACTGCTTATCCTGCACACTAGCAGGCTAGCGCTAACTTCAGTGTATGAAAGAATGGAAAAAAAACAAAACAATGTTGACATTGATTCTGGTAAATCGGACACCTATAAGAAAAGAACAAGAGTTCAATTTCAAATGTCAGTCTTCTTAATCGGTTTAAACGATATTTGACCTAAGATGTTCAAAGGTTTGTCGTCAGTGCTCTACGGGTCAGCAGTTGTCATCCACTCCTCCGTGGGGACGGCACACTGTGGTGTGCAACACTTTTCTAGTCCTTTATAAGGACAAAGGCATGGGATTGTCAACACCAAGACAGTCACTCCAGATCCCCTAACATGGGCACTAACATGATTAGACATAAATAGCTCCTGTCTCAATAGACTGCGCAACTAGAGAGTCACACAGTGTCGCATGCGTGCCACAGACAAGCGACAAGCTCAAGCGGAGGAAACAAGTGGCTATGGATGTGAGATCCGTTTTTACAATTACTCATAAAGCTGTAAAGCACATGTTAAAAACACAACAAATAGGTCAAACAGCAAAAGGACACCGTAGGCCAGAAAAATGGCTTTTCACGAATCATTCATGTGATCATTATAAAGAAATAAAAAATTATGAATCAAACTGCTCTGACGAATGCCTCTTGTTTATTTCTTGACCGAACATTCCAAGCACATCGTCAAACGTGTGCTTTCCAAGGCTATGAGAGGGAAACAAAAAGTCCTGAGGGTGTCTCAAACATATAAAAATGTTTGTCACGTGCATCACAAAATATGCTGAACCTGGTCTTAAAGTCACTGTGTTGACTCAGAGAAGGATTCAGCTTTGTGCACAACACAGCTATACAACATCAGCCGCTCAGTGAAAATACCTGTAAACTGAATTTCAGACATTAAAAAAAAAAAAAAAATTGCAAATGGAAGACGTCATTTACACAAATTCAGTACACATGGGCACAACATATAGTTACAAACTGTATTTACAACGATGCAAGAGGAGGTGGTAGGAAAAAATAGAAGAGAAACAGTCAGATGATAAAATCTTGCAAAGTCGTTCCAAAGCTCCATCCCAAGTCAGCTTCCAGTTTTCCAGATGTGACAGAGGAATACAAAAATAATGTTCTCGTGTGATGAATTACTCCACCCCTTTCATGAACTCCAAGAACTCTGCAAAACGAACAGGCTGCGTTAGCAAACAACTACCAACACACGCCAAATAAGAAAAACGAATCTCTCGGTCATTCCACTCTGGAGAAATGATACAAAAAATATGATCAAATATACCGCACATCAATTAGTCCGAAAATGATTCACTAAACAAGCAAAATCCGGTAGACTGGGGACTGTTCAAGAATGAACAAGTGGCAAGTTTCCTTTTCTCATGATCATGTGAGCTTCACACGAGTGACAGAAGAAAGCACAGCTGTGACGTCAGGCTCCTCACCGTCATAGTCGATTTTGCCATCGTTGTTCTTGTCCCCGTCTTTCATCAGTTCCTCGATGTCGTCCTCAGTAATCGCTTCCCCTGTTGATTCCAGCATCGTTTTCAACTCGTCCAGGTCGATGTAACCATCCGCGTTTCTGCTCAATCACACATGAACAAACACATGAATGCGAGTATGGGCCGATACTGCGCGCGTGTGTCTGCGTGTCCCCTAATTGATCTCATCTTGCATTTAATTGTTTGTGACACTTCAGTAGGTGGGAAAAAAACAGGTGTCTGGCTCACGTGCTTGAATATTGTTGGCTGCCAAAAAGTATTGTGGCGTAACTGCTGGGCTTTGCAGTGCTTTTGTCATTACACCTAGCATAGCAACTTGATTACCAGTCAAGTCGTGTTCGTTACGTTTGATTTTAATACAAGCTTTGTTGCAATTGTTAGAAATAGAGAAAATGCAACGCACTTGTCAAACATGCGAAACAACTCTGCCAGTTCCTCCTCTGACTTCCCTTTGCTGTCGTCCTTCATGCATCGGACCATCATGACCAGGAACTCGTCAAAGTCCACCGTGCCACTCCCTGCACAGAGACACACTTGATTAAATATCAGCCTCGTGTTCCACTTCTACGTCATCACCTTTGGGCTCAGCGACAATGCTGCTACTGAGTTAGAATGTGCTGTGATTTCATGATTCATTTCGCAATGGTAGTGTGAAAATATAATGTCATACATTATATATACGCTATAAATAAACGTGTGATATTGATGTATTTGAAAGATTCTTTACTGCAACCATTTTATTAAATAAAATTGCGTAAATTCAGCAACAACAACAACAAAATACAAATGATTGTGCCCCCGATGATTCTCCCTATACACTCAAAAAAAGGTGTGTTGAATTTACTCAATTTTAATTCATCAAGTAGTTGCACGAAATAAAATCATCTGGATCCAGATACATTTTTTTAAAGTAGACTATACATCAACTTAAAAATGCATCTAAATCCAGATGATTCTATTGTGCACAGCCACTTGACAAAATAAAGTTGAGTAAATTCAACACACCATTTTTTTTCAGTGTAGAAGCTGCTTCCACTCTTGAGCTATAGTTCTCGCTCACTAAAATTTGAAATAATTGATGATAATGCACATAGACTGCACTTGGCATGTCAATATAGTGCTGGCAACGGGCGGAATCCTTGTACCACCAAAATCATCACTTTTCAGGAGACCCCAAAAAACGGCATGTTTGTTCAACTATTAAAAATGCATCGTCAGAGCGCGAGCTATTTTCTATACTTTAGATTGGGCAATAATTTGTAAAAACAACACCCACATATGTGGACTGACCAATAGTATGGATTTGTGGAAAAAAACAGACATTTAACAATTTAGTGAATTTGGAGGTTTTGGCCCGTGCCGCCAATATGTCAATTATTTTGGCATTGGAATTTTAAAATCGGAAGTCCGTCAGATAATAACAGAGAGTAGGGTCGCGTCTTGGGCAATGTAAAGTGTCAGATCTCGCTTACCTAGGCTCCTTAGCGCTTATATTAAATTTCCCGGTGCCAAGAAATTCCTGACCTATCCAAGAAGTAGCACGCCTAGCATTTTCTTTTCATATCAAAAGAGCGACTGTCTGATTTACCGTCTTCATCCACCTCATCAATCATCTCCTGCAGCTCCTCTGGCGTGGGGTTCTGGCCCAGCATCCTCATCACCTTCCCCAGCTCCTTGGTGCTAATGCAGCCATCTTCTGCATCTTGGACAAAAATGTCAAACGCAGCCTTGAACTCTGCAAGGACAACCAGATACACATTAGCAACAAGTGACGCAAGGCATAACAATGTATGCAAATATTTTGTTTGAGTCTATATAAAAAGAAGTATATGGTTTATGCACAAGCCACTTGCCATTTTTCTGTTCATCTGTCAGCTGCTCAACCTGAAAACAGTACAAAAGAGTGAAGACTTTGCCAACAAACTCTTACTTGTTTCTAATTTGTGCACCATTTTACAACACACCAACTCATAAAGTCATGTTCCTGGAGCAATGTTTCAAATCATCCCATGTGAATTGTACTTTTTAATCGCTTTTCGACCAAATAAAAGCGCTATATTTAGTTGGACACGTCGGGCCATCCCTGACTAAACACAGAATCTATATATCAAGTGCGAGCCAGTAAGAGGCGGGGTTAAAAATAGGCACGAGGATCAGGAACTGTAGATAAAGGACAGAATACACAGTGTTTTAAATTAGCGTAGCTTGTGGCTCTGGCGCAACAATAGAACAGTAATCCTGGAAAAGCTACCACGAATGAGAGAAGGAGACAGCTGCTTATGTAAGAGTTACTCTGAATTACTCTGTCTCTCTCTGTCCACTATAAATTAAATGCACTCCACCCACAAAGGATGAAATATGTAAAAGAATCGATCCACTGTAGAGAATCATTTGTGATAAACAATCCTGGTTTTGCCCGTTTCAGCTGCACTGCTCCTCTGGGATGTATGAGGACAAGACAGCCAGCTATTGGTCCAATGCAGAGGCGGACGGGCAACCTCACAACTCGCAGGCTCACAGATAATTCTGGAATTCAGCCCTGTGCTGATGGGGGGGTGGGGGTTGGTGGGATTGGGTTATCTAAACCTCAAGCCCCTCTCTGGCACCAGAGGACCACAAGCAACCAGCCCAAATTAGCACATGCAAAGTTGGACTGATCCATTTGGAGTCATGAATGAGGTTGGCGGAAACCTCCTGAGGGGTTCCTATCGGGACTGACAGGGGTAAAACGGGCCAACATGTAGAGGTCGCGTCAAGGCTCCTTTGGAATGGAGGCCATTCAAGTCAAACGGCAATGTAAAACATTACATACGGACACACAATAAACAGATGATTAATCTCTTGGGGGGTTGCAACGTTGTCCAAAACTTTATAGTGTAAGTGATCATCCAAGTATAATTGCACGAGGACATACCGCTGCCTTGTAGATGTCGTTCATGTTGGAGGCTGATCTCCTGCCGGTCTTGGTGGTGTCCTGCAGCTACAGAGGAAGTGGGTACCGCTCAGCTCAGGGCAAGACGCTGGCCTCATCATGGCAAGGTTTTATACCCGGAGCCCGCCGTTGTCTGGTCCCTCCCCGGCGGCCTCAGCAGTGTGCGCCCACAAATGTGTGTCTGTGTCTGTGTGTCATGCGGCCAATCCGTCACAATCACTGGGCTCAGATAAAAATGCAGCAACTCTTAGGGGGGCATACTTGGGAATGGAATGAAGGGAGGAGGGTTGGGGAGTGTGGTGGGGCTTAATCTTTTAGGAGGGGGCTAAAGAGACACTCAACATTCCTCTAGAACTGGACGAGAGGCACAGAAAGCTCTGGAGAGCGCTGGTGGCGGAGGTGAGAGGGAAGAAGCCGGCAGGCGAGGCAAAGCAGACCACAAAGGTCCGAAGAGAGAGTAGGAAAAGTGGCAGCACTGTCAGAGGCAGGTGTGCACGGTGTGAGTTTGATTGTGGAGAAGAAAAAGAAGAAAAAAAAACACATGCATGGAGGAATGTGTGCCATGTGGTACAGTGCATCTTAATCAAAAGAAATACGTTACATAACTAAAAACACACATGTAAAACAGTTAACTCATTACAAATTAAATCAGAGATTATTTTTTTTTAGTAGTAGTAACTTAGTTGTTATGAGTAAAATAAAACTGGAGAATTTTAAGTGATGATTACATTTCTAACTTTTTGCAATAAAGTTTTATTTTGGACTGAAGACACAGTCGCATGAGCAACTGGGAGTTTGTTATCTTGCTTAAGCATGCATGGTCACAAGGGATCAAACCCACAAAGTTTAATTAAGGTGGGAGACTTTAGCACCTGAGCCATGCCACATTGATGGGCTGATGACACTCAAATGAAATATTCTTATAATACGTCAATTGCTTGAGTTACTGTCTTACTCACTAAATGAATTATTGCAATTGGTTTCCTCTCAAGATTATGAGACAAGACAAGGTCATGAACCTATTGTTCTGGCATTTGACATTACAATCTACCGTATAATCTTTTCCTTGTAAATAATATTCTCTGAAACGATGATGACAAGATGATTGAATTATTGTGTGTTTTTTTTTTAATGGAGCTATGTAAGTTTACTGTTGATTTTCCCACAAAAAAAGAAATGATGAGCAATTCATTGGATACTGAATAGAAGGATACTCAATGCTGAGCACTATTGTCTAAAACAATAAAGGACAATTGACATATGTGACATAAAGGCCTTTCGAAATGCAGTGAACATATTAAATCACGAGAAAAATAAATGGTGCTCTGTTATAGCCTTGCAACCAGTACAGGGTCTACACTGGGATGGGGTCCACCTGGCCCATGACCCTAATGAGGATAAGCACTTTTGAAATTAGATCTATGCAAGGACGGATGGACACAAAATGCATTGATGGTGGTTAAAGATGAACTCGTAATTAATGCAAAGAAAACATGATTCATTTTATTTCCTGTCATGCAGCAGTGCAAACTCATCTCTGCGTTATAACTAAAAATATTTTTCCTGCAAACATGTGGCTGTTTGTGTGGATAATCCACAGACCGCTTCTTACTGGAACCTGGCAGAATTTGACAGCGCTGATGTGGATTATCCGGAAGCAAGCAAGACATAGTAGCTGCGAAGGGTCTTGTATATTTTTTTCTTTGAAATTCCACCAATGTCTATTGCATTTGATGCGATGGCACACATTTGAATGAATCAATGTTTAAAACCAATTCATATCAACACAATGCAGACATGTACCTTCAGATCAATCTATGTAACGTACAACATGGAGTGATCACCTGTCAGTCATAGGCCGGACATTCACACTCACATTCATATCAGATGATAATTTGTAGGCAGAAGTATTTGGACAAAAACAATCAAGGTTTTTGTGAGTTGTATTTTCAGAACGCCATTAAAGCAATACATTTTTCAGTGAAGTTTCAGCAGTGGTACATTACAGCAGTGTGTCCCAACCAGTGACCTCTCCTAAACTGTATTATGAAATTTCACTTAATTGAGCAGATAATTCTTCAATTACAACAAATAATGTATTTTTGTTCATCTATCTATGCCAGTAATGTATTGACAGACAAAACAAATAAATGCTCTTGGATGGCAGAAAAAGTGAAATGTCCATCCACGTATTGTGAGGACATTTTTCGAAATTAAAACATGTGCAACGTCGCTGATGGTGTAGTGGTACACACGCCTGAGCTGCGTGGGATAGGTTCCCACTCAGTGACAGTGTCTGTGTGTGCCCTGCGACTGGTTCTGGCGACCGGTTCAGGTCTTTGATAGGCTCCAGCACCTCCCCGCGCGACCTTGTACAGGATAAGCGGTGTGGAAGATGACACTGAATATAATATGTGCCCCCTTCCCTGTCTCAATAATAATAATAATAATAATAATAATAATAATAATAATAATAATAATAATAATAATAAAGATCGGGAATCACTGTCACATAGTATTTGTGAATACAAACGGAATTTCCACTCAGCAGATGGCGCTGTTCACTTCCTGTCCTCTGAACTTAATAGTTGCGCAAGGCTGCCTCCGGAAATCCAATTTACCAACAGTGGGGTAGGTGAGAAATCTGGGTCAAACAAACCAACCAAAGCACTTGCAGACACATTGAAATTGAATAGTACACAGTGCAAAACATTGCTGTTTTTATGCTCTTTTGAAACGAGGCCATCTCAATCATTTGACTCTCTCTCTCTCCCTCTCTCTCTCTCTCTCTCTCTTTCTCTCTCTCTCTCTCTCTCTCTCTCTCTCTTTCTCTCTCTCTCTCTCTCTCTCTCTCTCTCTCTCTCTCTCTCTCGTGTACGGCATGGTGCAGCAGGCATTCAAAGTGACGAGTGATCATGCTGGTTTATAATGGGATGCTAATGGGGACTGGCACAGCTTACAAGCATCGTGCTGCCACTCAGAGAGCTCACACTGAACACGCACACACGCGTTTGTTGTACGC
This sequence comes from Filicampus tigris, assembly GCF_054856515.1. Classification (NCBI taxonomy): domain Eukaryota; kingdom Metazoa; phylum Chordata; class Actinopteri; order Syngnathiformes; family Syngnathidae; genus Filicampus; species Filicampus tigris. The sequence goes on from NC_141217.1 coordinate 17,558,872, forward strand.
GAACGCGTTCTGTTCACACACATTGCCTTGACAAAGACCTCACATGGCTGACACACGCAGGTAGTGGCACAGGCCATGGAGGGAGAGGGGAGGGGAGGGGTCGCAAGTTAAACATGATTTGTGCTGCTTGTCCTTGTGCCGCTTGGCCACTGGTCATAATAAAAAGCACAATTCTTGTGTGTCTCTCTTGGAGAGCAGCAAAAATGAATCGCCGTCATTGGTTCATCAGTTGCAAGCGACAACATAAGGATGAGTGTGCACGGTCAGACCTGTTTGGAAAGCTGAGTGCAGTCTGGAGGCTGCCAGGAGTGATGAGCAGGAGGCCCCGCTTTGGAATATAAAGCTTCTATTTGTTTTTTATCTGTCTTGCAAAGATTGTCAGCTGCATGGAAGCAAGCATATGCTGGGTGCTGTTTCATTGGCCCTCTCCACCAATTTCCTCTTACAACGGGGGTTTGTGGAAGGCTGACGAAAGCGGCAGCCATTTCTTCGACACGGCGCAATCAGACGGCGCATCTCAAATCCACAATTCACCGCACACCGTTTTTGAGGGGTTGCCATAGAAACTCTGCCGGGTAGTAGCGGGGAGAAAATGAGAGATGAGCGGGGCTATTTCCTCCCCTCTCACACACACACACACGCACGCACACGCACGCACACACAATTCCACTCCACCTCCCTCTCTGTCTTCCCACTGCATGCCACATTTGGTCCTTGGAGTGACTGTATCATTTTCTATTCTTTGTCCCCCATACCAATCAGAACCATCAGAACCACAAGGGAGGTGGGCAGGTGGGGGCCGGAGTGGAGGGGGAATGGGTGGGATGGGTCACAATCAGGGTTATTACATGTCTCCTTTTCAACACCATGGCCACATGTGCCGGCGCACCCACGGTGACACAATGCGCCTGTCAGACAGACAATTGACCGTGATCAAGCGAAGAAACACCTTCAAGACATGTCAATATGTGTGATAGAGGCAGCACTGAATCGGCTGGCCGACATTTGTCAACATCGACTGCTTCAAAACAGCACACAGCCCGACTGAAACATTCATGTGACATAATGATCGGGTTTGACATGCAGCTGAGCTCCAAGCATAGGTTTTATGCTTCCTCCTCCCCCTCCCCCTTACCCCCCGTGTCCTCACCTCCTTGATTGCTGAAAGGGAGGAGGGAAGCTGAACCTGTACCCTTCTCTTTCTTCCTTTATTCTTTCTTTTTGTCCTTTCCATTTCTAGTTTGTTTTCAGCCTCCTCTCGCTGACAAGTTGGCTGCCAGCAGCTGCAGGCCCGGGTGGGCTGTGACTTTGTGGCAAAGCCATGTCAAGACAAGCGCTTCACCAGCCGGAGGTCAACAGGAATTGAGAGATACTGTATGTGGTTAGGGATGAAAGAGAAGGTGGGCTTTGCTCTGGATCCTGATCAACTAGTGGTCACGTTGCAAGGCTGCCTGGGATCGAATGTTTTCCATTCCACTAGACAACCAAGTTGTGAACAACCCTCGACGAGTAACCTCAACAAATGCTGCATTTGACACTGGTGTTTGAAGTACTTGAGAGTGGTCTTGCTCTTGAGACTGGAAAAAAAGGACTCTAATAACGACTGGGTTCGGATAAGATGAGGATTAAAGCACCGTGGCACATGATATTCTTTGCAATAATATGTTGTCTGCGCCTTCACTAGACTAAACATGGCATTCAGATTAATATTGAGTTTATAGAATATGAGTTAAGCATTAAAATCCACCTGTTTTTAACCATCTCAGGTGGCGGCCATTTTGCCACGTGCTGTCAACTGAAAATGACATCACAGTTGCTCAGGGCTCAGGTAACGACCAATCACGGCTTACCTGTTTTCTAAAGCTGAGCCACGACCAATCACGGTCACCCGTTTTCTGAAGCTGAGCAACTGTGATGTCATTTTCAGTCGACAGAAGTGACAAAATGGCGGCCCCCTGAGATGGCTAAAAATGGCTAGATTTTGCTGCTTAACTCTTATTCCACAAACACAATGTTAATCAGAATGCCGTGTTTCAACTAGTGGGCCTGCATAAAACATATTCTTAAAAAAAATACGTTTGAGATGACTTGCACTTGAAGACAACCGACATGCCAAAGATCTGCCGTATATTCATCCACACGGTGTGTTGTTGTGATACCTGGAAATGATGAGTATCGTCATCAGAACACATGAACCGTTCACTTGGAGTTGCATAAGGACTCGTCAAAGTGGTTGCGATTGGAGCTGGCAGTCCAGCTGCATGCAACCATGCATGCACCAGCAATACAACAATAAAGTGTGAGAATAAACACACATTTGCACAAACAAGCAGAATCTCCCTTGTGTCCCCGCGGTGCCTGTAGCTATTTTCCCTTTGAGCTGATTTGGATGGAAGAAACACATCGCTTTCATTTATTTCAATACAGTCCCCTCTTGTTGAATGGGGCCATCGCGCAGGCCTTTTAAGCATTATAGTGTGTTTTTTTTTTTTTAATCATATGACAACATCGTCTTTTCCTGATTACATGACAATTATATTGGACGCCTACATCAACACATCCTAGTTAAAGTGCCATCATTTTTATGTTTAAAAAAAGTGACCAATGATATTTCAGATTTATAAGGCAGCATGTCACCTTGGAGGTACACCGTGGACTGGTCACCTGTCAGTCACAGGCCTGATACATACACGGGCTGCCATCAGCACTCACATTTCACACCTACAGGCACTTTGGGGTCACAAGGATTTGGAAAATGACAATTACAAGCTGCGTTGGTGTGGTATTTTTACACCACCAAAGTGGATTATTGAAACTATAAGTGACAACGTGGGACTAAAGCAATTCAAATATGATTGAACTCTTAATTTTCAGGTTTTTCAATTTATGATATTCATCACTCAGGAATAGGAGTCTTTTCAAGTAGAGTTCATCAAATTTTAGAGATATATTGTATTTATAAGGCAAGGCGACATCATTGTAATCATAGTACAAACATAATTTGTCTTGAATGAAAATCCTTGATTTGTGAGGGACCAGACAAACTAATTCAGTGCACACAAATTCAAACATATTGTTTTGGCTTTACTTTATCAGCAGGTTTGCTATTTAACTAATGTTATCTTAAAGCAGAAGTCAACCCAAACATATTTTTTTCAAGAATATGTTCTATGCAAGTCCATTAGTTGAAACAGGGCATTCTGACAAATATTGTGTTTGTGGAATAAGTGTTAATCCACTCGCTTTTAGCCATCTCCCGGGGCGGCCATTTTGTCTTCTGCCGACTAAAAATGACATCACAACTACTCACAATGACCAATCATGGCCCAGATTCAGAGAACAGGTCAGCCGTGATTGGTCGTTGTGATGTCATTTTCAGTCAACAGAAGACAAAATGGCTGCCCCCGGAGATGCCTAAAAATGAGTGGATTTTGCTGCTTAATTTATATTCCACAAGCGCAAAATTAATCAGAATGCCGTGTTTCAACTAGTGGGCGTGCTGGGAACATATTCTTGAAAAAAATATGTTTGGTTTGAATTCCGCTTTAAAATGTGCAATTAACCTTCCTGATGCTTGGTGGGATTGGAACAAACTGGCATCATTACTTGAACACAAACTAGATCTACTT